>NW_020948910.1:9389803-9513844 GCF_900497805.2 Vombatus ursinus | reverse complement strand
CTATCTATCTATCTATCTATCTATCTATCTATCTATCTATCTATCTAGGACCTGTGATTTCCAGGGGTGGGAAGTCCCTCCACTGATGCAGAGATGCTGATAGCAAGGTTGGGTTCAAATGCTACTCCAAGCTATTAGCTGTGTGACCCTGGGGAAGTCATTGAACATTTCTACATTTTTGTTTCCTCACCTATAAATTTAGGGGGTTAGCCTCTAGGGTCAATTTCAGATTTAAATCTATGATCCTATTATCCAGCTGTTTTAGAGCTTCGGAGAGATGCAAGAAGTTCCTTAAGTGATTTGTCTAGGCCTCATCTAGGCAGACAGGAAATAACACAGGCTGGATTTGAGGTTTTTTTAACTCTTGGTGCTGCAACTCTATCTCCTACTCCACAGCTACATGTGTAGTTACTAGTAGTAAAAATCCTTAGAAAACTCAGAGTTGTGTGCTTATTCCCAGACTTTAAGGAAAAAGGAGAAATTGGTCTCCTCTTTCTCTTTCACAGCATGTCTGGGTGAGAAGAAACAAGAAGAGGGAGCAGTTGAACAGCCAATATCAACAAATAAATACCTGCTGGGGGTCATCACCAATGGAAAGCCTTGTATGGCAACCTTTAAGAATATACATATAATATCACTAATGAACTTGAAGGGAACTTGGATTTTAATGGTTTAGACAAAGTGGGCAATGAAGTGACTTTCAACATGATATGCTCCTGCCAACCCAAATTCAGTTCTCCATGCAATGAAAAATGGACCCTCACACCGTCAGTTGGAAATAGTAGGAAGAACACCCCTTTGCCATCTCTGCACCAAAGTGTATAGAATTGTTTGGTAAAGAATATTCCCTGATTTACGAAAGCCAAAGTGACATCCTTGAGCCATGAGAGTCTAAGTACTGTTGGGGTGTGATTGGCTTTTGAATGACGGATAGTGTATTTTTTAAAATCTGTTTAATGAGGCCTGGTTTCCTCATTGAAGACTCTTTGTCCTGGAAGATGAATGTCAGCTTCTAGTTTACCCAGAGGTGGTAGGAAAGAATGTGAGAAAGGTTCGGTGTTGAGTCACAGTAATGAGATGTGTTTCCTGTCTATGTTTTCTTTTTTTTCCTCATCTGGAAGGTCGGTCAGCAAATAATTCCTAACAAAAACAAAACATACAACCATTATAAAGTAAATTCAAGGGATTATCCAGGATAGAGAAAATTTTTTAAAAAAATCTTTAGCTGGTTACTTACATTATACTCCATTCAATTCTGTTATAGAACCTCTATGCTGAATTTCCAGCTTTCTCCTAAAACATGCAATGTTAAAGGACATGTAATTGACAAGAAAATTGGACCTTTAAAAATCTTTAAACTGGATGGAAAGGTTGGAAATATTTTAAAGTAGAGAGATAAATAATTAATCATTTTGGAGTAAATCTCCCTTTACCTTACCTGTGAAAGTAAAAAAAAAAATTTGATTGAAAAGATCTTCATGAAAGCCAAAGGTTTCAGCAACATATTGGGTCTGCCCTATAGTAATTTCTTTCAGTTAATAGTAGTTCTACAGTGTTTAAATATAAAAGTGTGATTATTACTAACAGATTATTTCTCCCCTTCTACCCCAAATGAGGAAGTATATATAAAAAAAAAAGAAAAAAAACCCCACAGACGGTTCTTGGTAAGTAGATTTTAATTTGTATCTACACTGTGTTCTTCTCACTTCATTAGGCTTAGAATTTGTGACTGAGCAGCAGTGTTTGGGCAGCCTGCTGCGTAGTTGGAGATGTCAGAAGCAATTACGTTCTCAGATTTAAGATTTTATTATCACACATATCCTGTCTTTAGCTATCTGAGTGGACAGCCCAATCAAGTATGAGAAGTATTTCATCATATCTTTCCAGTTGTTGTACAACTTTATTAGCATCTCATTTTTAATATCACTTTGTACAACAAGTATACAGTAGCTGGAACTAGCTAAATAGAATTAGTCAAGTGTTTGAATTTTTACATCTTTCTTTAATTTCCTTACTCTTTCGTTGGAGCAAATGAGACATACTAGGCATAATGATAAAGAATCTACAAAAAAACCCCAATGCATTGGGTTACCTTGATGTATCTGAAAAAGAAGTCCATGGCATATCCAAGAGGTAGGTTATGTAGAACAATGATGTAGTTCATTACACCAAACTTCATCCTTTTCCATGTCTTTTTAGAAGGAAACGTTTTCTTTGTTCTTAGGGAAGTATGAGGAATAGTCTCACCAGGGTATGGGAAACTTTTCCTTGGCTTCCTCCTAGATTTTCATTTTTTTAAAAATTGCCACTAGAAGAGAAACTGAGAAGTGGAGCTACTTGGTATTTTTGACTGTGAGAGACCTGAGCCCCCAACACAAGAAGACATTAAAAACTCCAGTGGGAAAAAAAAAAACTCCAGTGACAGGAACATATAATTTTTGGACAGTTTTAATTGTTGGGGAATTTATTCTTATATTAATCCAACTTCTCCTACTAGTTTGTCCCTTTAGGATCAAGCAAGTTAAGTCCAATATTCCTTTCATGTGATAATTTTTCCTGAAAAGAGTTGCTTCTCCCTAGAATTTTATTTTCTTTTGACTAAATATCCTTTAACTGATACTCATATAGCATAGTTCCCAAGTCCTGTACTATTCTGATTACTGTTTCTTAGACATGTTTCATCTTGTTAATGTATTTGCTAAAATGTGGTGCCTAGAAGTGAATCTGATATTCCAAATGGAGTCTAAAGAAGAAGGAGTCCAGTGAGATAATTTTCTCCATATTTCTCTTCCCCTCCCTTTCCATTTTTCTTTTTAAGATCATCAAAATATAAAAGAACTTGGGTCCTTGTTCTGATTAGGCTACCTCTATGACCCTGAACAAGGACAGAGTTCTGAGGGATCATGTGTATAATTTTCCCCATTAGGATATATTCTTTAGAATATAAGTAGCTTAGTTGCATATGATTGTCCTCTCGTGTTTACCTTTTTATATATCTCTTGACTCTTGTGTTTGAACTTAAATTTTTCAATGCAGATCTGTTCTTTTCACCAGGAATGCTTTAAAGTCCTCTGATCCATTTTTCCCCTTGTAGGATTATACTCCATTTTGCTGCCAAGTTATTTTTAGTTGTAAGCTTATATCTTTGCCTTCTGGAATATTATATTCCAAGTTCTCTACTCCTTTCTAGTGGTGGCTGCTAAATTGTGTGCAATCCTGATTGTGACCCCTTGGTACTTTATGGCTGATTGCAGATTTTTTTTCTTTGAATGAATGAATAAAGTGCTTATGAAGCACATCATGTGAAAAACATTGTGCTAAGAGCTAGAGATGTGAAAAGAACAATAACACAATTCCTGGCCCAAGAATCTCATTTTCTAATAGGGAAAGACAACACAAATAGAGGTATCAGCTACAAGTCAAATGGAAAGTTCCCATGTTCCTTAGAGTGCAGCAGTAAAACAGATGGCAATGACTCTTCTTCAATGCCATTTCTACTGATCAAATCATACCAGTTTCTGATGTTGAACCATCTGAAAGGGCCAGAGACTTTTTTCAGTAGCTGTGATGGTGACACCTGCAGGATCAGTTGTCAGGCTATATTTTCCAAGGGACTTCCTTCCAGGATAATAACAAGGTCACTAGGATGGAAGGATTACCATTCCCCTTGGTCCTAGATTCAGGGTCTTGGGTTATCTCCACTGGGATCTGAGAGGAAATGGTGGTCAAGTTGCAGTTTGTAACTAGAAAGCCTAGATTTTTGGTTAAAATATTTCTGAGGGTTTATTTCTGAGGTTTCTTTCAAGAGGTGAACCTGTGAATTCTTTCTATTCCCACTTAACCCCATGGTCTTAAAATCTCTGGGCAGTTCTCTTTTATTTCTTGAAGTGTGATATCTAGGCTCTATTTGTTTTTTCAAAGTAATGGTATTCAGATAGCCCAGTGATACTTACATTATTTTTCTTTAATCTCTTTTCCAGGTCAGTTGTTTTTGCTGTTTTGTTAGATTTGCTTCTTTTTTTTAATCTTTTGACTGTTTTAATATTTCTTTTTTTTTCTTATACAGTCAATATCTTTTATTTTGTCCATTCTAATTTCAGGGAGTTAGTTGCCTAGCTGAGATTTTATATGTCTTGTGCCAAGTTGTTAATTCTTTTTCCAATTATTTTTTCCATAGCTCTCATTTCTTTTCCAAATTTTTCCACTATCACTCACATATGTTTATATATCATTATATAAATAATAATAATTATACAACATATTTACATTAAAGATATTATATTTATGTATGTGTATGTGAATGTGTACATATATGTGTATATACATATATGACATATATGTACACACACAAAATTTAGAGTTTAAAAGAGTGTGTCATAGACACACATTTCCAGTGATCTATTTGAACTTGTGCCCAAGCCACATTATTCTTTAAGGATTTGATTGTGGATGTTTTAGAGTCATTCTTTTCTGGATTTGTGACTTGAACATCACTATCACCATAATAACTTTTTTTTTTAAAATAATGGGATTTTTGTATCTTTCTTTGTTTGCTCATTCTTCCAGATTATTTCCTAACTTCTGGCTTTATGTCAGTGCTGAGCTCTGTGTACTTCTGGAAGATACATCTGGGCTGACCTTATGTCTTCCAGGTTCCTGTAGCTTAGATGGCACAGTGTATAGAGCATTAGAGCTAGATTCAGAAAGACCTGAATTCAAATCCAGCTTCCAACACTTACTATCTGAGCAAGTTACTTAGCATCCATCTGCTTTAGTTTCATAATTTGTAAAAGGGGGATAATTTATAGTACCTACCTTCCAGGTTGTTATGAAGATAAAATGAGATAATATTTGTGAAGTGCTTTGTAAACTACAAAATGCTAACTGTTGAGTGCTGTCTTATTTCTGGATCTCTGGGGCAACTCAAATTGGGGACCTGAGAATTTTTTGTGCTCCCAAAATGGCCTGGTCCAGGACAAAGTCTAATTGCTACCCTCTTGATCTGAGCTCTGCAAGTTCCTGATCTGGGTTTGAATCTGAGCAAAACACCTTTGTGCTTACCCCAGCATCAGTTTGAAAAGAATGCCTCTGGAATCAGTTTCTATTAGTCAACTGTAATACTTGGCTAGTTCACAGTGATAATACTTCAGGCTCCTTTTTGGTCTGGGATTCCTGCCCTTGTTATTCTGTAATAGGCTTCAGATTGGGCTGGAAACTTGAACTGAGACCCCCTGCTCTGCTCCTGGGGTCAAAGTCTCATGGCTGTTACTTGTTTCTGAATTTGCTCTTTTGCTCAGTACACAGTCTAGGTAGGACCTAGGGCCATTCCTTACCTTCAATACCACCTTTTTCAGTCAGTCCTGGATCTGTGACCTAGATCTTGGGAGTTACCATTTGGCACCTATTCTTGCATCTTGCATAAGTTTTGTTCCCTTTATGCTGGATTTGGAACTTCTTCTTGCCCTGGTGTTCAGTCTTTCTCTGTGCTGGAATGTTCCAGACAGCCATTCCTGGCTAGACCCCTAACCCAGTGTCCACATACCTCTTTTATTGTCTCCCTATGCCAATCTGGACTGTAAAAATGATTCATTGTGAGTTTTTAAAAAAATTTTCATTTCAATCAAGGAATTAATCAATTTGGATTTCCAAATCCAGACCATGTCTGACAAATTTTTTAGATCTGGTTGGAGGAGTAGTGGGATAGAACTTAGTTGTGCTTCATCCTGCTGTTTCTCTATCATGGCTTTACCTCCTCTCCATGATTTTTTCAGAGATCAGAACTGTCAGGACATCCATCACATTCATAAGTTTTTTCAAGGTCTGCTATGTAGTTTTTCTTAGCCCAGTGATTTTAATTCATTAGTGATATCCAAGTGCTATCTTATTGTCTCCCTATCTTGGCTTTTAATTCCCTGGTAACTATGCTTGTTCTGGCTTTCTCAAACTGAAGATTGTTCATGGTGGGACATTTTCTGAAGGATTTGAGATCTCATAGATGTGGATATTTCCTTCAGTATTACAGATCTCAGTACATCCATCACTGCCCATTCTCTAAGTCCCAACCATATGTTCCCACAAATTTGCCATTGTTGTTTGGGTGCCCCTTCTTATTACTTCTTTGGAGAATGTAGTATTCTATGACTCACAGTCATATAACATCACTGGAAGAATATTGGTGTTAGAAAATATAGGTTTTTCTATAAAATTATGCATACCCTTTGACCCAGCAATACCACTTCTAGGTCTATATCCCAAAGAGATCATAAAAAAGGGAAAAGGACCCACATGTACAAAAATATTTATAGCAGTTCTTTTTGTGGTGGCAAAAAATTGGAAATTGAGGAGAAGTCCATCAATTGGGGAATGGCTGAACAAGTTGTGGTATATGAATGTAATGGAATAATATTGTTCTATACAAAATGATGAGCAGGTAGATTTCAGAAAAACCTGAAAAGACTTATATGAACTAATGCTGAGTAAAGTGAGCAGAACTAGGAGAATGCTGTACACAGTAACAGCAACATTGTGTGATGACTGACTTTGATTGGTCAGCAATACAATGATCTAAGACAGGAGTGGGGAACCTGTGGCCTGAAGGCCACATGTGGCCTTCTAGGTCTTCCAGTATGGCCCTTTGACTAAATGCCAACTTTACAAAACAACTACCCTTAATAAAAGGATTTGTTTCTTAAAACTTGGACTCAGCCAAAAGGACCCAAGGACCCAGCGGGCCATATGTGACCCTGAGGCCACATCTGATCTAAGACAATTCAGAAAGACTCATGATGGAAAATGCTATCCATATACAGAGAAAGAACTGCGGAGTCTGAATGTAGATCAAAGCATACTATTTTTCCTTTTTTTTTCTTTCTCATGGTCTTTCTTTTTTGTTCTGATTCTTCTTTCACAATATGACTAATGTTGAAATATGTTTAATATGATTGTACATATATAACCTATGTCAAATTGCATGCTGTTTTGGGGGGAGGAGCAGAGAGGGGAGAAATTGGAACTCAAAACCTTATAAAAATGAATGTTGAAAACTAAAAATAAATAAATAAATGAATGAACAGGGGAGGGGGGAATGTAGGCCTTTGTTTCTAAAGAAATTTATAGTCATTAAAATAACTTTGCAACCAAAGATAATCCAGTTTGCTTTCTTGTTTCTGTTCAGTTTTGGGCCCTAGCCATTTTCCATTTGTAGTATTTGTTCCAGATATATGAACTTTATAAGTTGTCTGTCCAACTTTCTGTCATAGTATGGGATTAGGCATTTTTTATCCACTTGTTTTTCTCTGTGTCATAGTAAAAGGAAATTCTTTTGAACAATTACATCTCTCATTTAGAAGGTTCTGCAATGTTCTGGTGCTTGATCCAATTGATGCAATGTATTCTTCAAGAAGGAACAAGTGGAGGACTTCATTTTTTGGTAGACAATTCCTCTTTGATAAGGAATTGGTGGGGAAAAGAAGGAAAAATAAGAGTTAAATAGATTTGCTTTCTTCCCATCATCTATTATCTTGTTATGCCCAACTAAAAAAAAATCTTCTACATTCTTCAATCTTGTTTTTGCCTGAAATATACCTTTAAAAAGTCCCTTTGGAGCTATGGTGATAAAATATGGTATAGTATAGCAAGTATCAGTGATAATCTGTGTGTTCAGTAGGAATGGTGGCTAAGCCAAGATCAGATATTTGTCTATCTGACTCTTGTTGAATTATACTTAATAACTGAATGAATATTGACCACAACATTACTTTACAAAATGGTTACTTTTGACCAGCTGATTTCTATGTCTATAGAAAGATTAAAGTACTATACTTTTAAAAAAATTGATAAATGCTAATGTTAAATTTAGTCCTGGAAACAGGTGCTAGATGGATATCCCACAAAGCTTTTGCTTGGGTATGTGATGAGGCCTGCAAATATTTACCTAAAGGTCAAGGATAATAACACTTCTGTTATTGTGCAGGGTGGGAGAATGGGTTGTGGTAAAAAAGTGGTTTTCCAATCATGTTAACTAAAGATGGATTTCTTATGCAGCAAAACTACTGGAGCTTCTGCACAAATGACCTACTCTCTTTCTCTGGAGTGAAACCTAAGGAGTTAATTGGTTAAATCCCAGCCAAGAAGCTCTTTTAGGTCTGTCAGATATTCAGGGGCCAGCAGAGGGCATTAGCATCCCCATTGGGTTGAAACTTCAGTATCCTGAATGGAGGGGGTGTTGATGTAATGGTTTTCTCAGCGTTGGATGGAAAGAACACAGGCCTTGAGTACAATCAAGAGCCTGAAAGGAAGAACTATAAACAAGGAAGTTGCAAAGAGACAAACTTTGTCTCTGTTTAAGGAAAAAATTCTAAACAATTAGATTTGTCTCCCAGAGGAATAGTCTGCATCGAGTGGTAGTAAGTTTTTTCTTCTTTATAGGTCTTCTAGGGTACTTGCTCAGGGATGTTGAAGAGGGTTGTTTCTCAGGTATAGGTTGGACTAGACAGCCTTTGAAGTGCCTTTAAGCTTGGAGATTCTGTAATTCTGTGATGGAGTTAAGGTGGAGGAGACAGGAAACGTGGGAGAGTGAGTCACCTACATTAAGGGTAAGCAGGGATAGAGTACTGGTTTGTGAGTTGTGATGTTAGGAAGGAGTGGGTTGAGTGTGGTAAATAAAACCATGCAGGGTGACTCAAGACCGGGGAAGAAGTTTTGCCTGAGTTAAAAACAAATGGGAAAATAGAGTAGTTAGATTTCAAAGGCTCAGGTGAATTAATTGCTTAGTTTCCTTCAAAGCACAATTCAGGCGCCAGCCTCATACAGTACGCCTTTCCTGATCCACTGTTAATAGTACTCTCTCCTTTTTGACATCAAATTGCATTACTTTGTATGTATATTGTATTTACTTGTATGCCCATAACTCCAAAATAGAATGTAACTCCTTGAGGGCAGGTTCTGTTTCATCTGTATTTGTATTTCTATCTGTATTTGTATTTCTAGTACCTTGCATAGAGTAGCTGCTCAGTAAACATTTGTATAATTGTTCCAAATGACCCACTGAGCAGAGGGGTCTGAGTTCACCAAGTATCCAGGCAGCCACACCCCTCTCCTCAGCATCTGCCTCAGGACAATTTGCTGTCTGATCTTTTCATTGCTATTACAAAAAATAAAGTAACTTGTCAGAGGTCTCATAAGAACATAGTTAAGCTTACCTCTGAGGACTAAGCAAAATAAAGCAGTGAAACAAAAGTGTAGTCTTTCCCAGAAACTTCACATTGTCTGAAAGCAAAAAGCTTCAAAGTCATTAAGAAATACTGGGTATTTCAAAAAATAGTATATTTTGTTTATTTTCATTATATCAATAAAAAATGAGATTTAATTTTAATAGATAAGGGTCTGAAAAAAGAGCAGGAGCAAATAGAAAGTGGGAAAGTCATTACTTAAGTAATTCATGATTAAAATAATTTCAGGTGGCCTGTAGCTCGCTTAGCTGCTTGAATAAATCTGGACTGAATTTAGGCTGAGTGAGAGAGCAGAACCTTTTAGAAACTCTTGGGACCTGAGGTGAGTGTAAGTCTTATTTAATTTAAGAATTGTGGAATGGCATGAACATGGTACCTAAAGTCAGAAGACCTGGATTTGAAACCCAGCCTCTGCCACTTATTAGTTGGGAAAATCATTTTACTTTTCTTGATGTTCCTTTTTTTTCATTTGTATGAGAAATGAAGGGATTTTTCACTAGCCTCTAATATTTTTAATCTGGTGCTTTCCTTTCAGAGATTTGCTGTGGGTAATAGATGAATTTACCACCCTTGTTAGGTCTACCTTATGACTCAGAGCTGTGTTATATAAAAATTTTCAGGACAACTGATGAAAAAAAGATGTGTATATGTATCTATCTATATTTATATCTATATGGATACACACACCCACCCACATATACATTTATATAACCAAGTCATAGAGGTGAACTGGATCTTCAAAGGTTATGCTAGCAGAGTAAGAAAAAAAAGAGTTTGGCTGATAATAAAGATTGGGAAGTCATTTCTAGAAAGGTGGTAATAAAACTTTGAGGGTGATTCTTCGAGAATTTATATCTAGGAGGTAACTGAGGACTATACTGTAACCAAATGCTTTATTTCCCCAAAGACATAGGAAGCAAAGGGAAGCTAGGTGGCACAGTGGATAGAATGCCAGGCCTGGAGTCAGGAAGACTCATCTTAATGAAAGCAAATCTGGCCTTAGATACTTACTAGCTGTGTAACCATGGGCAAGTCACTTAACCCCATTTGCCTCAGTTTCCTCGTTTGTAAAATGATCTACAGAAGGAAATGACAAAGCACTCTAATATTCTTACAAAGGAAACTCCAAATGAGGTCACAAAGAGTAGAAAAAAACTGAAAATGAATGATCAACAACAACAAAATGAGAAGCAAAGGAGAGGTGGCTTGTTTAGTGAGTTCAATGCTAGGCTTAGTCAGGAAGATTTGGGTTTAAATCCCATCTCTGACACTGAATGGTTGCTTGCCCCTGGGTAAATTACTCAACCTTTCAGTGCCCCAGGTTGCTCTCTAAGACAGCTGTTATATGTAAGTTGACAATCTTCATTGATTTCAATGAAAGCTCAATATGCTAAAGAACTCATTTATTGGCACCAAAAAAGGAAAAGAAAAATGCCAGAAAAACAAATTTATTCCCTCATACTAATGAATCAGGAGCAACATTTCCTAATGTAAAGGATAGCACCCAACATAAAAGGATGCCATTTGAACCTTTCTTGAAGGCTAATTTAACCCTATGGTCCTAAAATGAGAGAGAAAGATACCCTGGCATCTTTAAAAAGAAAAAAAAAAAGAACAAGAGACCTCGATGAACAAAATGACCTTGATGTTAGAACCCACATTAACTGCACAGTATTTTATAAAACTCATCCTGAGATCTAAGGTGTTCTGTGAACTCTTACTGAGCGTTAATGACTTAGTATTTGCCTACCAAATCCATCCTCTTCTGGTGCATGACTCATTGCTTTGGGGGGCAGTAAGCTGAACTACCAAAAACCAATTTTAATTCTAAATATAGTTTTGACTCTTTGGGAAATAGTATATAGTGTGCATCATTCAAATCTCAGTGTCACTGAGTGGATAAAAATAGTTGAAATTAGGTTATTGTTTCTGCATCAGGCCATGTGATCTCAGCTGTACTTTGGATTCTGGCAAACGATGAGCTTATAAGTGAAGGTCATTTAAATATTATACATACAAGTGAGCACATACATGTACAGAAACACACTGATCTCTCTGAAAATCACTGAGCTAAAGTGAGAATGACTACTTATCGTATATTGTGTTGCATGTAGTTTTGAGTTCTGTGGTTTTCTGGTACTTGGATCTCATTTAAGACTAAACTAAAAGAAAAAGGGAAAGAAAAAAAATAAGAACAATCTCAGAGATAGTCTGGTAGCCCTTTGGATTTAAGTCTTTGCCTTAAACCAGCATGCAGAATTCACAGTGTTAATCTGTTTGGGCAGATCGTTAGGTTTGGTTTTACTTTCCACAGACCATGAAGCAGTTTGATGTACCCTATGTCCATTTTCTTTTCCCCAATTCACATAAATATTGGTGTCATCTTCAATTGGAAGTTTGAGAAAAGAAAGCTGGATAATAAAGCTGGCTCCAATAGCCATCAGCTGTAATACCAATTCCACTGATATCTATCAAGATTAGCTACTTTTTCAGTACATAAAATCCATTTATGCAAAAGGAAAATCAAATAAACTTTCATTTTAAAAAATCTCTAGTGCTTTTCCCATTTCCATCATGGAAAAATGACTTCCCACCACTGCCAGTCAACTTATAGTATTTTTCTAATAACTCATATGAGTAATCCATCAGTTTGCAAAATAAATAACCTTTTCATGAAATTGTTTAACCGCTTGCTTTCTCTTTTCATTTTGGACTCCATTGGCTTTGAGGGTCTCATTTAAATTAGAGATACATAATAGTCATGCAATAATCATTTTTGTATGTTTGTTTTTTTGGGGGGGGTCATTTTAAAAGCTGTTTTTGACAATGATGCAATCACAGGAGTAGTAAATAGATTCCTCTTGACTGAGGCAGGTGGGCAGTCTGAGTTCTTTATTTAAAGTGACATACTTTGTAAGACAGTACTTCGAGAGGTAATTGTATTTCTCTCCTGGGTAGGGATGATTTTTAGCTACCTGGAATTCTCTGTCCCCATTGTTTGCTCCTGGTTCTTCCCTCCCCCATCTTAAGCACCAGAATACTAGATCTATATACTTAGTCTATTACCAAGCTGTTGTAGTTAGGAAACCCCACCACCATCCAAAATTTGTCTATATGCTAGCAATTTCCCCTTTCCCCTGGTGCTCCTTTTCTTCTCTTCTGTCCTTTCTCTAGTAACTCCACTCTTTTCCCCTCCCCCAGCTGGATATTCTATTTCAGTTTTCTAGATAATTGACTTTTCTCTGACTGTGACTTCTGAGTCAGGAAACCAATGAAAGCTTTGCCTGAGCCCACTTCCCTCCCTATAAAACATGCAAATTCCCTTGCTGCCCTGATCCTTCAGCTGTCCTCATCCATGAGCTACCCTGATGCAGGAGTCTCAGTGAGCTTGGTATAACAAATATGTTGAGTCCTAGGAGTTGTCTTGTATTAAGAACATCATGAACTCCTTCTTCATTGTGCAGAAGATTTCCTGGCAACACTATTGGTTCTATCCTTTCCTGATCTCTTCCTATTCTACTTTGGAGTTGCCATCCTGGCCCCAGTATGGAGGGTTAATGCTTTCAGATCATTTTGGAGCATTTAACTTTTGCCATAGTCTGGGGGAGAGAAGTATGCTGTCCTAATAACCCTCCTTGTAACCAGTAACTAGTAACCAGTTGCTCCTGCCTCTGCCTCAGTGCTCCACTGGGTGAGTGTCCAGTTTAGAAGGGGCTATACTTTTAGTATTGATTGACTTGACTAGTTGTTCTTCCCCTGGCAAAGGTCTTAACAATTGGTACCAGATGTAGAGGTATATATATATATATATATTTTTTTTTTTAAAAAAATAACAATTGTTCAAGATGGCTATGTTTTGCCAAGCATAGGTAACTTCTCTACCTTTGATCTGTCCACATTGAATCTTCACTCCCTATTTTTAGGAACTTTTCATTGCCCCTAAAACACAGAGTGTATGTTTCTGGAGACCTCTCATCTTCATTTTTAGGAGGTAGATTAATAAGCACTTTGACAAACATTTTGAGTCTCTGCAGACTCATTTTCCCTTCAACTTCATTTTACTATTCACAGTGGAGCTACTACTGCTAAGTTTCTCTAATCCCTCCTGTTATGTTTCTCAGATGAGTATATATTCTAAATTGGCATTGCTCTTCATTACCGTGTATCTCGGTTTCACAAGAACATAGGTTTGCTGGCCTCAACAATTTCTAGCCTTTGTTGGCTTCCTAATGGTGTCAACTGTTTTGCTGTGGGTAAGCAAAGAACTAGAAAAGATAGAACAAAATTGCTTAAAAAGAAAGACATAGTAGGAGAATACCTAACCACCCATATTAAGTTCAAGTTATCTTAGTCAGATATCAAAGGATACTTAAAATTGATTGCTAAGCCATTGTCAGTAATCTTTGAAACAGAGAAAAGAACAGAAGAACAACAGTGGAAAAGGGCAAATGATCCTTCAGTTTTCCACAAAGTACAGAAAATGGATTCTGTGAACTAGAGGCTAGTAAATTCGATTTTATTCTTGGAAAACTATTGAATGTACTATTAAAAGATTGATAAATGAATTTCTAGGAAAGAAAGAGATTACAAGAAGCCAAAGAGCTTCCTCAAGAACAGGTTATACAGGACTAACCTACTATTCTTATTTGATAGGACTGCTAAACTTATAGATTAGGTGGAATACTATAGATATTGTTTTCCAAGGTTCTAGCAAAATATTTCAAAAAGACATACAATGGAAAGAGCAATGGCTCTTGAATCAGAGGATCTGGGTTCCAATGCCCCCTCTGATTATTACTACCTGTGTGACCTTTGGAAAGTCAATCAATTTCTGCAAGCCTCTATTTCCTCATCTCTAAAATGAGGAGGTGGAATAGATGACCTATGAGATCCTTTTCAGATTTAGATCTGTTATCTTAAGTCTCTCATGCTGCTCAGAGAAAAGATGAAGGGATATAGGCTGGATAATAGCATAATTAGATGAATTAAGAACTGGTTGAATAGCCAGGGCCAGAATAGTCATTAATAGTTCAATGTTTCCAGTGCCCAGAAGTTATTTGTAGTGACTCGGGAGAGACAGGTGGCAAAGGTAAAACAAGTGCTCACCCATGTGGAATAAGATGGGAATTTTGGGACAATATCAGCTTTTGGGGGTTACCTTGGAAGAAACCAAAAATCTGAGAGTTCTAGAAACTGGTTTCTAGAAAAAGAGTGGAAATTTCATAGGAAGCATCATCCCCAAATCTAGCAAAGTCAAGAAGGGAGATTTCTTTTTTTTTTATTATGTCTTTTTTTATTAATTTATTTTGATTTACCAGTAATCACTTCCATATGCTTTTGAGTTTAAAATTTTTCTCCCCCTTCCTCTCCACCACCCTCCCCAAGGCAGCATACAATCTTATATAGGCTATACATTTACATTCATATTAAACATATTTTCACATTAGTGATGTTGTAAGTAGAAATTAAAACCTATAGGAGGAACCATCAGAAAGAGGAAACAAAACTCAACAGAAGAGAAAAAAAAATAATTTGGCTTCCATAGTTCTTTCTTTGGGTGCGGATAGCATTTTCCATCACAAGGCCTCTGGAGATGTTTTAGATCCTTGTATTGCCAGGAAGGGTTAAGTTCATCAATATTAGTCATCACACAACGTGGCTGTTATTGTGTACAATGTTCTCTTGGTTCTGCTCACTTCACTCAGCATCAGACCATACAAGTCTTTCCAGGTTTTTCTGAAGTCACCCTGTTCATCATTTCTTATAGCATAATAGTATTCTATCACATTCATATACCACAACTTGCTCAGCCATTCCCCAATTGATGGGGAATTCAATTTCCAATTCTTTGCCACCACAAAAAGAGCTGCTATGAATATTTTTGTACATATAGGTCCTTTTCCAATTTGTGTGATCTCTTTGGGAAATAGCCCTAGAAGTGCTATTGCTGGGTCAAAGGGTATGCACATTTTTATAGCCCTTTGGGCATAGTTCCAAATTGCTCTCCAAAATAGTTGGATTATTTCACAACTCCACCAACAATGCATTAGTGTTCCAATTTTCCCATATCTTCCCCAACATTTATCATTTTCCTGTTTTGTCATGTTGGCCATTCTGTTAGGTGTGATGTGGTACCTCAGAGTTGTTTTGATTTGCATTTCTCTAATCAATAGTGATTTAGAACATTTTTTCTTATGACTATAGATGGCTTTAATTTCTTCATCTGAGAACTGTCTGTTCATATCCTTTGACCATTTATCAATTGGGGAATCGCTTGTATTCTTATAAATTTAACTTAATTCTCTATATATTTTAGAAATGAGGCCCTTATCAGAGAGACTGGTTGTAAAAATTCTTTCCCAATTGTCTACCTTCCTTCTAATCTTAGTTGCATTGGCTTTGTTTGTGCAAAAAACTTTTCAATTTAATGTAATCAAAATTATCTATTTTGCTTTTCATAATGTTCTCTATCTCCTGTTTGGTCATGAATTCTTCTGTTCTCCATAGATCTGACAGGTAAACTATTCCTTGCTCTCCCAGTTTGCTTATAGTATCAGCCTTTATATCTTAAATCATGTACCCATTTTGACTTTATTTTGGTATATGGTGTGAGATTTTGGTCTATGCCTAGTTTCTTCCATTCTCTTTTCCAGTTTTCCTGGCAGTTTTTTTCAAAGAGTGGGTTCTTATCCCGGAAGCTGGGGGTCTATGGGTTTATCAAATAATAGATTACTATAGTCATTGACTACTGTGTCTTGCATACTTAACCTAACCCACTGATCCACCACTCTATTTCTTAGCCAGTACCAAACAGTTTTGATGATTGCTGCTTTATAATACAATTTAAGATCTGGAATGGCTAGGCTACCTTCCCCTGCATTTCTTTTCAATAGTTCTCTTGATATTCTGGACATTTTGTTCTTCCAAATGAATCTTTTTATTATTTTTTCCAACTCTATAAAATAATTTTTTGGTAGTTTGATTGGTATGGTACTGAATAAGTAAATTAGCTTAAGTAGAATTGTCATTTTTATTATATAAGCTCGGCCTACCCATGAGCAACTGATGTTTTTCCAATTATTTAGATCTGATTTTATTTGCATGAAAAGTGTTTTGTAATTGTGTTCATAGAGTTCCTGGGTTTGTTTCAGGAGGTAGACTCCTAAATATTTTATGTCTACAGTAAGTTTAAATGGAATTTCTCTTTCTATCTCTTGCTGTTGGGCTTTGTTGGTAATATATAGAAATACCGATGATTTATGTGGGTTTATTTTATAGCCTGCAACTTTGCTAAAGTTTTTAATTATTTCAAGTAGTTTTTTACTTGATTCTCTGGGATTCTCTAAGTATAACATCATGTCATCTGCAAAAAGTGATAGCTTTGTTTCTTCTTTGCCTATTCTAATGCCTTCAATGTCTTTTTCTTCTCTTATTGCTAAAGCTAACGTTTCCAATATGATGTTGATTAACAGTGGTGATAATGGACATCCTTGTTTCACCCCCAATCTTATTGGAAATGCTTCTAGCTTATCCCCATTACATATTATGCTTGCTGAAGCTTTTAGATAGATGTTATTTATTATTTTAAGGAAGACTCCATTTATACCTATGCTCTCTAGTGTTTTTAATAGGAATGGGTGTTGTATTTTGTCAAAAGCTTTTTCTGCATCTATTGAGATGATCATGTGGTTTCTATTAGTTTTGGTGTTGATATGATGGATTATGCTGATAGTTTTCCTCATATTGAACCAGCCCTGCATTCCTGGTATAAATCCTACCTGGTCATAGTGCATTATTTGTGTGATAAGTTGCTGTAATCTATTTGCTAATATTTTGTTTAAAATTTTTGCATCTATATTCATTAGAGAAATTGGTCTATAATTTTCTTTCTCTGTTTTGACTCTTCCTGGTTTAGGTATCAGCACCATATTTGTATCATAAAAAGAATTTGGTAAGATTCCTCCTTTATCTATTTTACCAAATAGTTTATATAGTATTGGAATTAATTGTTCTCTAAATGTTTGATAGAATTCACATGTAAATCCATCTGGCCCTGGAGATTTTTTCCTAGGGAGTTCATCAATGACTTGTTCAATTTCTTTTTCTGAGATGGGGTTATTTAAGTATTTTACTTCCTCTTCTGTTAATCTGGGCAATTTATATTTTTGTAAATATATATCCATTTCACTAAGATTGTCAAATTTGTTGGCATATAGTTGGGCAAAATAATTCCTAATTGTTGTTTTAATTTCCTCTTCCTTGGTGGTAGTTTCACCCTTTTCATTCTTGATACTAGTAATTTGGTTTTCTTCTTTCTTTTTTTAATTAGATTAACCAAAAGTTTATCTATTTTATTGGTTTTTTTTAATAAAACCAGCTCTTAGTTTTATTTATTCAATAGTTTTCTTAATTTCAATTTTCTTAATTTTTCCTTTGGTTTTCAATATTTCTAATTTGGTGTTTAAGGATTTTTAATTTGTTCTTTTTCTAGTTTTTTTAGTTGTATGCCCAATTCATTGATCTCCTCTTTTTCTATTTTATTTACGTAAGCATTTAGAGATATAAAACTTCCCCTAAGAACTGCTTTTGCTGCATCCCATAAGTTATTGTCATTCTCTTGAATGAAATTATTGATTGTTTCTATGATTTGTTGTTTGACCCAAACATTTTCTAGGATTAAATTATTTAGTTTCCAATTATTTTTTAGTCTATCTTTCCATGGCCCTTTATTACATATAATTTTTATTGCATCGTGATCTGAAAAGGATGCATTTAATATTTCTGCCTTTCTGCATTGGATTGTGAGGTTTTTATGCCCTAGTACATGGTCAATTGGTGTGTATGTGCCATGTATTGCCTAGAAAAAAAGTATATTCCTTTCTATCCCCATTCAGTTTTCCCCAGAGGTCTATCATACCTAACTTTTCTGATGTCCTATTCACCTCCTTAACTTCTTTCTTGTTTATTTTGTGGTTAGATTTATCTAGTTCAGACAGGGGGAGGTTGAAGTCCCCTACTAGTATAGTTTTGCTGTCTATTTCTTCCTGTAACTCCCTGAACTTCTCCTCTAAGAATTTGGATGCTATACCATTTGGTTCATATATGTTTAGTAATGATGTTACTTCATTGTCTATGGTGCCTTTTAGCAGGATGTAGGTTCCTTTCTTATCTCTTTTGATAAGAACTATTTTTGCTTTTGCTTTGTCTGAGATCAGGATCGCTACTCCTGCTTTTTTTACTTCAGCTGGAGCATAATATATTTTGCTCCAGCCTTTTACCTTTACCCTGTATGTGTCACTCTTTTTCAAATGTGTTTCCTGTAAACAACATATTGTAGGATTATGGTTTTTAATCCAATCTGCTATATGCTTCCGTTTTATGGGAGAGTTCATCCCATTCACATTTACAGTTATGATTACTATGTGTGTCTTTTTCTCTGTCCTTTTCCCCCTGTTTATGCTTTTCTTTCTCCTTTCTCCTTTCCCCCCCTCACTAGTGTTTTGTTTTTGACCAGCGCCTCCTTAGGTCCCACCTCCCTTCTATTATCCCTTTCCCTTTTCTTCCCCTTTACCCTTACTGCTTCTTCCCTCCCTTCCATCCCCCCTCCCCTTTCTTTCCCCTTTCCAGTCCTACTACCTACAGTACAAGTTAGATTTCTATACCTAACTGATTATGTTATTCCCTTCTTGAACCAAATCTTATGAGAGTAAGGTTCAAACAATGCTCATCCCCCTCCCTTCTTTACCTCTGCTCTAATAGGTTTTTGTGTCTTTTCCTGTAATGTAATTTACCCTTGGCTGCCTCCTCCTTTCTCAGCACATTTTCTTAGCTCAGACTAATCCACTTACTTGGATCCATTTAACCGACTTGATTAATTTTTTTTTATCATTACTTCAAAATCAACTTTATATCCACCCCTTTATGTATACTCCTTTAACATGGTATAATAACAATATAGCTTTCAAGAGTTGCAAGTGTCATCTTCCCTTGTAGGGATGTAAACAGTTTGTCCTTATTAACAACATTTTGTATCTTTCTGTCCCATTTACCTTTTTATGTCTCTCTTGAATCTTGTACTTGAAGATCAAATTTTTTGTTGAGCTCTGGTCTTTTTATCAGGAATGTTTGGAAGTCCCCTATTTCATTGAATATCTATCTCCTTCCCTGAAAAATCATGCTCATTTTCTCTGGGTAGTTAATCCTTGGCTGCATTCCAAGCTTCTTTGCCTTATGGAATATCATGTTCTGTGCCTACAGTCTTTTAACGTAGAGGCTGCAAGGTCCTGTGTAATCCTGACTGTGGTTCCACAATATTTGAATTGTTTCTTTCTGTCTGTTTGCAGTAATTTCTCTTTAATCTGGTAATTTAGCTATTATGTTCCTTGGCATTTTCAATTTGGGATCTCTTTTAGGCGGGTTGCAGTGGATTCTTTCTATAGTTCTAGGTTCTAGGACTTCAGGGCAGTTTTCCTTTATGATTTCCTGAAGGATATTGTCCAGGGTCTTTTTTTCATCATGACTTTCAGGTAGGCCTATAATTTTTAAATTATCTCTCCTGGATCAATTTTCCAGGTCAGCTGTTTTACCCATGAGGTATTTTACATTTTCATCTATTTTTTCATTTTTTTTTTGTTTTTGTGTGACTGATTCTTGCTCTCATAGAGTTTCCATTTGTTCAATTCTAATTTTTAACATATTGTTTTTTTCTGTTAGATTTTGTACTTTCTTCTCCAATTGGTCAATTGTATTTTTAATGGATTTATTTTCTTCATTGTACTTTTTTCCCAATTGGCCAATTGTGTGTTTTAGGGACTTGGTTACTTCAGTGTACTTTTTTTCCAATTGGCCAATTGTACTTTTAAAGGATTCCTCTACCTCTCTCATTTGACTTTTAAAATCCTTCTTGAGTTCTTCTAAGAAGGCTTTTTGGGCTTCAGACCAGTTCATATTCCCTTTTGATGTTGCAGATGTGGGTTTGATGACAGTGCTGTCCTCTTCAGAATTTCTGTCTTGATCTTCACTCTTCTCGTAATAGGAATCTATCTTATGTTTCTTTTTACTCATAGTGTTTCTTTATTCCCTGGCTTTTAAAGAGATTAAGCTCTTCTGCTGGGGAGCAGAAGGCACTGACCCAAGCTTCTTGTGTTGGGAGCCTAGGTCTTGGTCACTGGCTTTGTGTGCTGGGGCCTCTTATGTTGGCAATTAGAGGCTGTAGGGTTCTTGGCAGCTTATCTGGTGTTGGGCTGGAATCAGCAAGGCTGGGACTTTCAGGTAAATCTAGGTTGCCTGCTTTTCCTTTCCTTTAGCTTTGTTTAGCTCCTTTTAGATAAGTGTTGCCAGGTGTTTATCTGCCTGGGGCCCCTTGCAGTGCTGCATCCCTGTTGAGGTACTGGGAGACTCCTTTGCTGTAGAATGCTGAGGCACCTGGTGATTTTCTGAGCTGGTTTCCACCAGTTACCCCACCCTCAATGGACACTGGGAGGTACAGCTGTTGGCGTTTGCCTGCTCAACCACCTGGGCTTCAGGATCTCCTCCTGGTTGGCAGTTGGAGACTGTAGGGTTCTGACAGCTTACCTGGTGTTGGGCTGGAATCAACAAGGCTGGAACTTTTTGGCACCTCTAGCTTGCTTTCTTCAGCTCCTTTCAGACAAATGCTGCCAGGTGCTTGTCCACCTGGGGCCCTTTGTAGTGCTGCTTCCCTCATTTTTGCTGAGGCGCTGCGAGACCCATTTGCTGTAGAATGCCAAGGCACTAGAATCTCCTCCTGGTGTGCTAAAGCGAATCTTTCCACTAGCTGGCTGGGCGACTCCCATTCCATACTGCTCCCCTTCCCCCAGGGTAGGAGTGGCCTTTCCCATTAATCCCTCTAGCTACCTGGGCTACTGCACTGCTACACCCTGTCTTTCTACTGGTTCAGCTGTTCCAGGGTTTTTTCTGGGGTGATATTTTCTGGGTTTTCAGAGGTTGATAGCGGAGGGTGAAAGTGACTACTTTTTTATTCTGCCAGAAGCGAAAACCCTCAAGAAGGGAGATTTCTTGAGTAGTACTAGCCCCTGATGTTGCCATGTGAGTAACCTCAAGCTCAAGAGTTTGGGATCTTTAGCCAGATCTTTTAGCTAGAGAAAGGAAATGGAATGACTAGTATGCCACTTAGAGAGGAAAGAACATTGTTCATGTGGTCCCCACAGTGGGATGAACAATGAGGGATTAAAACCTTGATGTAAGGGAACAAAATCATGGTGTTTTCTCCCTGCTATTAACATGAGTTCTTTGATAGTGCTGCTCTGATGGTTCCTAAATGGTTCCTAAAAAAGTAGTTCCTAGATATGTTTTCACTGGGGAGGACAGTGCTTCCAAACCACATGGTAGCACAGAGGTTTTTTTTGGGGGGGGGAAGAGAGGAAAGGATTGTGTAGGACCTTGTATAAAGTTGAGGCCCACCAAAGAATTAAGAGAATTGTATTAGTTGCTTATAGGCTATTGTGATTCCTTTATGCATTTTCCACATTTGTATATAGGTCTCTGTGTTGTTTACATATTTTGTAAAGTGAAAAAAAATTGTCCTGTTCCTGATAACTGTATATATTACCTTGACTGATTAAACACTACCTTGAGACAGTTACATGGTGTTGTTTATAGAGTTCTGGGCCTGAAATCAGGAAGTATTGAGTTCAAATCTGGCCTCAGACGTTGCTAGCTGTATGACCTTGTGCAAATCATTTCACCTCTGTCTGTATCAATTTCTACAATTGTAAAATGGGTATAATAATAGCACCTGCCTCTCAGGGTTGTTGTAAGGATCAAATGAGATACTATCTAAAAAGTACAGTATCTGGTACATAGTAGATTCTTAATAAATACTCATTCCTTCCCACTTCCACCCCTGGGGGACTTGGTCGGTCAACAAGCATTTATTATCTACTGTGTGCTAGGCACTTTGGCAAATGCCAATGAAACAGAAAAAGATATATAAAAAAAAAATGCCTGCTCTCAGTGAGCTCACATTCTAATGGATAAGCACATTTTACTCATGTCAAAAGCTAGAAAAACCTTCACAAGACATGAGCTATATTTGGAAATTTTCCAGAGTAATCTATAGTGAGTTCCTAAATAGTTGGTTTTTGTCTTTTACTCTTGAGAAGGATCAAAATGCCATCACCATGTTGGAGTCAAGGTAAAGTGTGTCCGACTCTGGCTGATCAGATCAATACAAGCTCAGAAGGCTCACCACAGATCGGGCACAAATTACTCCACATGAACATTTGGAGTAGAGATGTCTTTAAATTTGCACATCTCACAAAAACTATTTTCCATTTGATTTGTATTTATGTTCCCTCATTTCTTTGAATCCATAAATACAAATCAAATGGAAAATGGTTTCTTGAGGTGTCCCCCAAATGTTTCCTTTCTGGGGAATCACTAGCTCTCATAGCATCTCTCTTCATGCTGCTTTTCAAGCAGTCACAAGTGAATTTCCTTATGGGGAAAATCAAACCTTCAGAGGATCTATGTATGGAGGTAGGGTTTCTAACCAGAACATATTTATTAGTCTTTGCATGTATTTCCTCCATTTATTTGTAGATGGTTATGAGTTCTTTGCATTTTTATGAGGTAAAAAATAACCTGTCCAATAACCACATTTTCATTTTTACCTTGGAGTGCTCATATGGTATGTAAGAGTGACCCTTCTCATGTCTGTCGAGATCTAGATGTGAGTTATATTCTGAGATTTCCTTAAATAAACTCTGGATGAAGGCAATATTACCAAAAAAAGAGTGATTTTTTTAGGGTCAGTCTAAAAATTGAACCTAATCTCTTTAAGCCTAGAGCTATAGAGGTCCTAGACCATGACTTATACCATGGGCTTTTATACCTGAACAGAAAAGAGTGGTTACCTTCACATGAGTCTATCTTTCCAAGAGTCTGAGCCAACCAGTTCTTTTGGAAGGCAGCCTTCATCATTGAAACTCATTCTTAAGGAGGCCCCCCGGGGATGGATCTTAACTGACCAATTCATCTTGAGGGCAACTCTAGTTAATAAGACTTAATTAGATGGTTTTAGTTATATCAACAAGTTATGAGTGGGAAAGCTCTCATTTTATAGGGAGATACAATTAAAAGACCAATGTTCTCCTTCAGATAAGATCACCAAATCCTAAACAAAAGTTCATCATCCTGTAAGTTAACATCTGGTTACCAAAATTCCCATCTGCCACAATCCTGACAAGCTCATAAAGTTCCTTGGAGGGCTTCCTTATCAAATCTTAAAAAGCAAAAACAGAAAAATGCTTTTAAATTGGTAGATGACATAAAATTGAGATGGATAGCTAACTCAGTAGATGACTAGTTAGAATTCAGGAAGATCTTAACTGACCAATACTAGACCAAATTGGGGATGAAATTTAATATAGATAAATCTAAAGTCTTACACTTAAGTTCCGAAAGTTAATTTCCCATGTACAAAGAAGGGGGTGTGTGTGGCTAGAGAGTAGTTAATTTGCAAAGAATCTAGACTTTTAGTGTACTGAAAACTCAATATTAATCAACAGTGTGATAGATCAATAAAGCTAATGCAATCTAGGGTATTGAAAGGCATATTATCTCAGACTACAGAGGGGTAATCTTTGGGTATTTTGCTCTGGTCAGAAACATCTGGAGGATTGTGGTCAGTTCTTGGTGCCACACTTTAGAAAGGATATTGGAAAAAATATTTTCTAGAACAAACAGTATGATAAAGGTTCTCAAGATCATACCATAAGTAGACCACTTGAAAGATCTGAGTATTATTAACTTGGAAAAGAGAAGACCTGGAAGAGGAAATATGATAGTTCTTTTCAAGTATTTGAAAACCCTTCAAAACTATGAGCAATTAGTAGGTTACAAAGTAGTAAATTTACATTTGATAAATGGGGAAAAAACTTCTTAACACTATCTGAAGTGAGTTTCCTCAAGTAGTATTAGGTTTCTTGTCACTGGAAGTCTTCAGGAAAAGGCCAGATGACCACATATAGAATGTATTGCAGGGAGAAGGAATTTTTTTTTTCAGGAACAGGGTACCTAGTACTTGGTGCCAGGTCCTTTCTAACTCTGAGATTCTGTGATTCTATGGTTTCTCTAAGAAATAGCAATAGAATCAATATCTTTACTTTTTTTTTCCATTTCCCATTTTTTTTGAAGCCAACAATTTGTTTAAATAGTTTAGGTTGTAGTTGCTATAATCTCAATGTGTTTTCCTCTTACCATATATTTCAATTTGATTGATACTCTGAATTTTATTGGAATCTGTCAATGATCTCACTGTACACAGAAGTTTCCCCCTGAAACACTGGCAGCATGTATAATCAGTCTCCTCCTATTACTTATAGCAAGAACGTCAACATGGTTATAGTCTTGATCTTTCAGTACAGTACTAACTCACTGGTTACTGGATAAAGATTATGTTAGGAGTAATTCAATACTTCCATGGATCTTTGATCATCTTGATGATCTTCCTTTGGTGCAGATTGCAACCCACCCAAGTTTCTTCATCTTGTGAAATATTGGTTTAGGTCTCCCTCTATGTATAGGTAGTTTACCCAATATACTTACAATTTTTCTCTAGTTTTTTTCTTCACATTACTACATTAGGTTAACAAGGGGACATTCAGATTGTCCATCTGTTACTCCTTATTTTAGCCATACTACTGGCCCTTTTCCTTTTCTAGTCATATATATTTTTAATATTATTTAGGCCACTTTTTACACACAATCAACTATTAGTAATGTACTACAGCTTATTTAGACCCACCTTGCATCTCTCTATTGCCCTTTGGGTGACTTACAATTTTGATTCATAAGAAGTTGTGGCACTCTATTATTCATGACCATTTAACATCATTGGTAGAATACTTCACTGGATCTGTGAACTCATAATTATGTATATTCCTTCCAATGATGCATATCATAGCTCCTTTGTGTCTCCTCATTCTATGCATCTCTCATCCATGTACTTCCATAAGCTTGCCACAGGGATCCATCCAATATTCTGAGGGACTTTCCTTGAATTCACCTGGTATAAGAATACAGTGGAGCATGTGGGCTAGCTATTGGATATTCTTTGATCTGGACCATCTTTTATTCCAGGCATGCAATTCTTTGATGATAACCTTTATGCTACATCTGTATTTTTCATGGAATTTTTAAAAATAATATGTTATAGCTTGTTCATGACCACTATACAATTCACTATGTCTTCTGGGTGACCCTCAACTTTAATTCTTCAGAGACCAGAGCATTACAAAGCTTATAGTCATGCAATTTTTCCATAAGAATATTGGTGTTAGAAAGAAAATGGGTCTTTATTTTAAGAATAGATGAGGTCTTTAAAAAAAACTGCATCATTTCCCACAGGCAATCTAGGCTGCTCTCTTACTCTTGTTCGATTATTTAAAAAAACCAATTTTATTAATATCTTTTGTTTTTCATCCTCTCAATTATCTCTTGTAATCTTTCCCTTCCTCCCTTCTAGAAAGGTATTCCTTATAACAAGTGAATTTTTTAAAAAGTTGAGAAAAAAAGTCAGTAAAGCTCATCAATACACCCCTCCCCAAATATGGCATTATAATGCACTTTCCATATCCAAAGACCCTCTACCTCTGTAAAGGAGTGGGGGAGAGTTATTTTCTCCTATCTCTACTTTGGAGCCATACTTATTTTTTGTAATTTTAAAACATTCATTTTTTATTGTTATATTGTTCTATTTTTAATGCTGTAATTATTGTGTATATTGTTTTCTTTATCTTGTTTACTTCACTTTGAATCAGTTTCATGATGTTCTGTATCCATATTTTTCATTTATTATAGCATTTATATATAAATATATATGCATATATTATAATTTGTTTAGCCATTCCCCAAACAATGGGTATCTACTTTATTTCTAGTTCTTTGCTATCTCAGAAAGTGCTCTTATAAATATTTTGGTATATATAGGGCAATTCTGAGCCAAGCTCACTGTTCATTTGAAGTGTCTGCATATAACCTATTTTCATATGCTACACTAAAATCTTAATGATCAAAGCATTGTTAAGGCTATCTCTCTTGTCTTATTCACTTAACTAAGGAGTCATTTATGACCTTAAGATTATGTGCCAACGTTAAGAATGTCAACAGTTACATTAATGTTTGTAGATTAAGAACTATGAAATTCTTGTCACCCTCTAATATATAGTAATCTACTCTTTTTTATTTAAAAGTGCTTTTATTTACTATCATGTCAGAGTTTTCTCCTGAGGATATGGAGAAGATGTTGACTCTAGTTCCAATTGTATATTAGTATACAGTGTAAGTCCAGGTATGTGATTTATTGATCTTTGAGAATAAGAACTGTATCTTAAGTGCTTTGTTTGTATACTTGCCACGTCTTGCACAAAGCAGTGACTTAATAAATGTTTTTTGGGTGAATGAATAAATCTGAGGACAGAGGTAGATAAGAAGCTAAAGAATCATTTTAGTTTTGGAACAGTGGACTAATATGGCTATTTGGTCAAATAGCATAAGCATGATCTGTCTTTGTTTCCTAATAGGATAGAAATTGATCCACACGCAGAGGATATCAGTGTGCTAAGCTGATGTAAATTCCTCATGTAAAAGAGGCTGGAGAGCTTGCCTCTAGAAGAATCATAATGTGGAATGGCCTGGAGAGGCTGTAACTGGTTCAAATCTGTGAGCCACATGGTTAGGAGGAGCTTTTTTTTTCTTTTTTAAACTTGGCTGAGTATGCTGAAACTGGGCATCTTAAAGAAACTCTACTCTGATGGTTGGTCTCCTTTGCTAATGGCATCCAGTGAGAGACAATCCTGTAACATGCAGTCCTTGAGGATCCTCTCCCCTCTCAGGACACATGGCCCTGTGAATATAAGCCTAGGTTCTTTGCCTTCCTTGGCATTTGTTCTTTTCTGTTTTAGATGAAGGGAGAACAATAGCTCAGCATCTCAATATCTAGATTTCATAGCCAGTTATGTGTTGATGCTCTAAAGAGTAAGGAGTGACCTGCCAGAATGACCTTTGAAACATAGTCCTCTTGTAGCTGAGACAAGAACTCATTTGGCCTTTAGATGTGTATGTGAAGGAACAATGCTGTATGGGAAATGAACTAAGAGCAAACTCAGTCTCCTCAGAGAACATGATAGAATAGGAAAAAGTGTACCCTGAGATATAGGGTGAAACTGTTTATATATTTGTTTTTTTCTGTATTTTTGAAATCTCTTTGTAAAATTTAATTGATAGGGTGGTCAAATTAAATTAGAATGCTACTCACCAGCATCTATCAGTGGGCGGAATATATCTGGTGGGGTCCTGAGTTGAGGGCAATAGAGAAGATATACCCTAAACTCCTCAGGGCACCTCTAGAATACCAAGGGGGAGATAATAGCAGGCAGATTCAGGTATAGTGATCCAGAGCATACCCATTATATCAGTTTTGTTTACTTAATAGTACCAGCAATACCTATTAGACATGGATCAGCTGGTGGCAATAAATGGCATACTGTCTTTAGAAAAGGACATTGTGGTTATAGTCGAGCTGACTTGTGTGTTATTTACTGATCAGTAACATTCAGTTTTGACTCTTTTATCTGGGGCCTTGAGAGTCTTGCTCTGATAGAGTGGGTAAAAGTAAATCTAACTGTAAACACCATTTGACTTGTGGCAATAGTGATTTCTTAAAAATGATGCAATAAACAGTTCTCTTTTGCTTTGTTGGAAAGTCACATGCATCTTTTGACATTTTAGTTTATGAATATGGCAGAGTCCTCCAGTCTGTCTTGCCAGCTGTTGCTTACAGGTAGTTTAATCCCATAGAATCAATGAAAGCTTTTGCTTACTGTACCCACTCTTTAATAAATCCATATCAAACATCTTTACAGTATTTGAAAAGGAGATTGTAATAGAAAAATTGAAAGTAATCCTGAACACACACACAGTGACTAACCTTTTTTTAAAACAGAGTTAGCAGGACAATCCATATGAAGTCAGACCTTCAAAAGGACAATGGACTGCATCAAAGAAAATCTGTCATTGAATGATATTTAATGATCACTCAAAAGCCTAAAGTCCGTTTAAAGAAATAAGGATAACTATGAAGCTAATTAGAAGAATGAACATATACTAAATTGCAAAGATGCAATAGGTATTATGTCATAGATTCATGAACACATTGTGTTTGAAAGGGGAAAGATGATGAAAAAAATTTGTAGGTCAAATCCCATTACAATAAATTCCATTACAATAGACAATATCTATCTAGAAGAGAAGCACACAGTGAAATATTCAGCTCGGTAGGTGCCACCAACTGTAGTGAAATGTCAAAGTGATGAGAATTAACTACAACATGATCACTTCAAATTCTGTGAATGAGCAAAATGAATGAGCGTCAATTGAGCAAATTCAGGGTAATGTATTTGGGGCATATCAACCTGAACTGGGATTTAAGGCATTGCTTCTTGTCTTTAGAAAAGGACATTGTGTTTATAGTTAAGAACTATCTTGAGTCCTATGTTATTTATGGAACCCTGGCTATTTAGATTTGACTTTTTTTTTATGGGGGTGGGTTAAGTCTTTAGTGTCTTAGTTTTGGTGTGGTAGACATATATGATTTCTAAGGAAACGTGGTAGTGAACATCCTTAACCATTTTCCCTCTACAAAATCCCATTTTAGAGTATCATCATGGTAGGGAAGTGATCATGCCTTCTAGAACAATATGCCATTAAGGAAGAGGCTCAGGCAGGAAAGCCTTTAAGCATGGACCCAGAAATGGACTATATCTGCTTTTTGAGAACCAGCCTTGCTAAGTACAAAGGGATATATCATTTGACTCCTTGGTATGGGATTCTTTGGTCATGACAATCCATGAAAGGGAGAAAAATGAAAAATGATTCTCAGTTCTATATGGCCTACTTTCTTTTTCTGCTGCAATGGGGGCAGAGAATATTTAAAAAAACATGGTTTTTAGCTGTATAAATACAGATTTATATGTTAGTATTTTAAATATCCAATGAGAAATGAATAGACATACTACTGAAGGAGCTGAATACTATCAATCTTGATATGCCCTCAAAAATGTAACCATAAGATGGGAAATATCTAAGATCCTAGAATAGGAAAAACTTACCCTTCCTCTCATTTTGGTTCATTCTTCTTCTTCTTCTTGCATCACCAGTGTGACAGGATGAAATGATGGTATCTGTATTTGTGCCTTCTTTCTTAAATTTAAATTTTTTTTAATTTTTAAGAAAATTTTTAATTTAAAAAAAATTCTGTTTAATTTATGGCCCCCATGCTGTGGGTGAACTGTCATCTTCACTCTCTGGATGAAAGGTGAAAGAAGATGAGTCAGAAAAAGCAGCAGAAAGAGAATGAAGATCTGTCTTATCAATTTTATAGAGATGAACTATTACTATTATGCAGCCAATCAAAGAAGGCTGTTGCAAAAAAAAAACCCCAAAAGTGAGAAAATTATATTTCAAGTTATACTTAGAGTTCATCAGTTCTTTCTGGAGGTGGAGAACATTTTTCATCATTAGTCCTTTTGAATTGTCTTAGATCTTTGTATTGATCAGAGTAGCCAAGTCTTTCACTAGATCATCATGCAGTTACTGTGCAAAATGATCTCCCAGTTCTTCTCACTTCACTTTGCATTAGTTCATATAGGTCTTGCCATGTGTTTTCTGAAACCACCTGCCTTGTCATTTCTTATAGCACAGTAGTACTCCATTGTAATCATATGCTACTTATTCAGCCATTCCCCAATCAATGAGCATCCCCTCAATTTCCAATTCTTTGCCACCATAAAAAGAGCTGCTATAAATATTTTTGTATGTATAGGTCATTTCCCTTTTTCTTTTCTCTCTTTGGGATACACACCTAGTAATGACATTGCTGAGTCAAAGGGTATGCACATTTTTATGGCCCTTTGGGAATGGCTCTAAATTGCTCTCTAGAATTGTTGGGCCAGTTCACTACTATGCCAATAGTTAGTTAGTGTATCTATTTTCCCTCATCCCCTCTAGCATTTGTCATTTCTAATAGGTGTGAGGTGGTACCTTAGGGTTTTACAATTGTCATTTCTCTAATCAATAGTGATTTAGAGCATTTTTATATGACTATAGATAGCTTTGATTTGTTCTGCAAACTGCCTGTTCATATCCTTTGCACATTTATCAATTGGGGAATAGCTCTTATTTTCATAAATGAATCAGTTCTATGCTCAATATATATTTGAAAAATGAGACTTTTAGCAGAGAAACTTGCTATAGAAAATTTTGATATTACTTCTTTGTCTGTGGTACCTTTTAGGAAAATGTAGTTTTCTGAATATCTTCTTTAACTAGGTGTATTTTCACTTTTGCTTTGTATGAGATCATGATTGCTGCCCCTGCTTTTTTACTTCAGCTGAAGTATATTGGATTCTGTTCTAGCCTCTTATTTTAATACTGCATGTGTCTCTCTGTTTCAAGTGTGTTTCTTGTAAACAACAAATTGTTGAATTCTGGTTTCTAATCCATTCTGCTGTCTGCTTCTGCTTTATTGGTGAGCTTATCCCATTCATGTTCACAGTTATGATTACTATGTATTTCCCTCCATCTCATTTTCTTCTGTTTCTTCTTCTATATCTTTTTATCCTGTCACTCTTCAAATTACATTTTGCTTCTAAACACTGTCACCCTTAATGTACCCTCCCTTTTATCTTCCCCCTTCTTTCTCTCATCCCCTTCCCATCCTATTTCCCTATTGAGTAAGATAGATTCAAGTTTAGGTGTGTGTGTGTGCAACCCCTTTTTTTCACCTCTTATTTATTTTGGAGATCGTTTCAGCATAATCAACTTGTCCTCTGTCTCTGTAAACTCCTTTTAACTGCCCTGATGGTGATAAAGTTCTTAGGTGTCAAAAGTATCTTAGCCCCATATAGGAATGTAAACAGTTTAACCTTATCAAATCCCATGTGATTATACTTTCATGTTTACCTTTTTATGCTTCTCTTGCATCGTGTTTGAATGTTAAATTTTCTATTCAGTGCCAGTGTTTTCATAAAGAATGCTTGAAAGTCCTCTATTTCTTTAAGGATCTATTCTTTCCCCTGAAGGATTATACTTAATTTTGCTGGGTAGGTTATTCTTGGTTGTAATCCAAGACCCTTTACCTTTCAGAATATTATATTCTATGCCCTGTGCTCCTTCAGCATTTTTCTTTGAAGCTTTTCTTCTAGCTATTTTTACATTATTTTCTTCTTCTGAGTTTGTGTCTTGGTCTTCCCTGCTACCATAGTAGCTTTTTATGGTTAAGTTCTTTTTTTGTTGTCATTTGGTAATTTTTCAAGCCTTTTTTTAAACTTTAAAACATGTTAAAGTTGAGCTCTGCTCACCCAGAGGTGGGGAGGCACTTATCAAGCTTCAGGCTTTTTCATGGTGCTGTTTTCCAAGCTAATTCTGCAGTTCTGCAAGTTTTCAGTGATTCCAAGGTGGTGTGATCTAGGAGAAGTGTGATCTCTGCTCTCCTAGTCTGTGCTCTGGTCTTTATTCATAAAGGACCTTTGTTACCCTGCTGCTGCTAATACTAGCATACCTTTTGATGCTGGAACTGTGACCAAGTCCATTGTGACTGACCACAAATACTCCTCTCCACCCTAAAACTATGACCCAGAATTGCATATAGGCAATAGAGTTGACAATCAGTGCCAATTGTACCTAGTGCCAGCGAAGGGTCCCCTATAATCTCTTTCTGACTGATTATCTGACCCTCTTACCATCTGTGGGCTGAAAGCTCCTAAAGTTGCTGCTGTCCCTGCCACTGCTGCTGCTGCCACATGTGTATGCTCTGGACAGGCCTACCGCCTGGTATCACAGACCTTGCCTGCTTCCCTTGTAAATTTTATTAGGCTGGAAATATGTTTCATCCTGACCTTTTGCTGCCTCTGGCACTCCAAAATTTGATTTGAGGTGTTATTTTAAAGTTGTTTGGAGAGGAATGTTGAGAGAGTTCTGTTGGGGCTGCTGCCTCTAATCTGCCACCTTGGCTCTACCCTTTCCCAGGCTTATTTCCTATGGCCAATGAAATATTTTAAAGGAAAAAAAAAGTATCTAAAATATTAATAGGGGAAATAAGAGTGTTTGCCCAAGGAAAATAAAAAAAAAACAACATAGGTAATATAACATGTTCATCTTTAAGTTACTCAAGAGCAGTTTTTCTTACTTCCTCCCCTCCTATGGGTCTGTTTTTCTTCTGTAAAGTTTTTAAAGTCATTCTCTAACAAGGCAGAGTTTACACTAAAGTCTCTGGTGTTTCACCCATTAGGAGTGACAGTTCAAGGTATATTGGGAAATATGATTCCCAACAAAAATCATTTCAGTGAAATGTCTGTGTCACGACAGCATATTGACATTTCCAGTAGAATTTGTTGTAATGGGATGTGACTGGTCTACATAGTGAAGGCTTGACTCTATTTGCTGTTACTCAGAGGTATGACTATGAATACCCTTTATGTTTCTAGGACATGCCTACATGTTGGCAGCCATGCAAACTACTAGACACTCAAAAACTCCCAAGTATCAAAAATTTATCTCAATGTCATTGGCTTGGAAATTGCACAAGCCCTTCATTGTAATGCTACTTGGATTGGGCAGACTGTAAAAGATCCTTTTGATTTTGCCAAATTTAGTGAATGGCAGAAAATAATAATTATAGTTCATGTTTATAAATCTTTATAAAGTTTACAAAATGCTTTACACATACCATCTGATTTAAGTCTTACAATGATGCTGTGATACATATCATTCAAGTGAAGAAACTGAGGCTCAGAGAGAGTAAATGAAGCTACCTAGGTTCTTATGGCTTGTAAATGGCAGAGCCATGACTTCTGAATTCAAATCAGTGATATTTTGATTACATATATCCACTGGATTATAGATCATTGATTACAAAAATCACAGATTCAGAGCTATAAGGGATCCCAGAGGCCATCTGATTCAACTCTTTCTTTTTTATAGATGAAGAAATTGAGACTCTGGAAGGCTGAACATTGTTTAATGTTTCTCTGTATTTTATTGTCCAGAAAAAATATATAGTTGTGTGAATGAATTAAATAGTACTTGAAATTACCAAATATTCAAATTTATAATTAATATAGAATTATAAAATTAGTTTTAAAACAATTATAGTGTCAACACATCTTTTGTATATGGAAAATACGTGAAAGTTCACTAATGGGTTAATAACATTTTAAAAACTTTCACTTTCATTATAGTTCTAGAAGTATAATGCCAGATCAAGAATTGGATGATTTCACCTAGGGAAAGAAGTTCCAAACCCTCATTTCTTATGGCCAGATGCTGTGACATCTGTGAAATCCAGTCCACTGGAAAGAGAGCTGACCTTGAATCCTGGTTCTGTGGGGCCTCAGTTTCTTCAACTGTAAAATGAAAAAGTTGGACTAGAAAACCTTTAAAATCCTTTTGAGCTTGAGATCTATAATCCTATATTTTATAAGTTGTCATAAGTGAACAGTCTATATTAAATGAATCTATACATTAAGCATTAGCATTTGGGACAGATTTGAAATTTTGTTTGAATTACGCTTCTGTGGAGTGGTTTCCAAGAAATGTTTTAGGAAGTTTTATTATTTCTTTTAAGGGGAGTAAAAAATGTGAGGATAGATTGTGTCTTGTGGATACTCATCCTTCTGTAGGACAACTCTTAATGGGGTTTCTGGCTAGATTTGCAACAGAAATTGGAGGAATTTGGTACCTCAAGGCCACTGCTGAGAGAAGGGGTGGAAGGAATTCACTACTTCATACATATTGAGAACATGGGCTCTCATAAATTTGTAGCCTTTCGTACTACAACCTGGAATGTGAATACTGAGGTGATTGATTGAATAAGTCATCATTAAATCAAACTATGACATTTCTCTAACTGGTGAAATGAATGTTTTTATACCTACCTTATCAGAGAGTTGGTGGAACCTGACATAATGACTAATGCCACTCTTGGCAGTGCCAATTTGATAAGAGATGATGTGATGAGAAAATGACCATTAGGGCTAGGCATAATTCCAGGTAAATTGGGTGTTGAGATAGAACCCACAGATAGATATTTGAATCCTAGCCCACTTCTGGTAGTGACTTGAGCCCTACAGTCAAGTGCCATAGTATTCTGTGCCAACTAGGACCTTTAGACATGTACAACTCGTTTCAGGAGCTATGTGTGAGTTGTGGAGGGCAGACTTTGGCCCATAGTTCAGCTGCATTTGGCTAGAGGGCTCATGTTACTACTAGTAATGGGCTTATATTCAAATATCTGTCTGGATACTTGAAGTCAGTGGAAATGGCCTGTGAGTAACGGAGAACAGCATTTGGCATTGTGTAGCTAAGAGAGGAACAAATGCTTAAATACTTGTTCTGCTTATGAATCTGTAGTTCAAATGTTTGCTAGTCATCTATCTACATCCTGGAGTCTGGCAAATATCATTCCAGAGGCTCTTTTGTATCTTTTTTTTTTAAAGTTTTCTTGGTCTGTCTTTATTCAGGTATGCATTTCACACTTTCAGGGTTTGCATTCCCTTCCTCCCCTCATGCTTATCTGAGTGAAATGTTTTCTTCTTTAACCATGTCACAGCTTGATTTTTTAAGAGGTGCCCTTGGTAGGGTCAGCACAAAATAAGCAGGGTAACTCTATTGCTGTTGTGGCCTGAAAAATGTTCTTAAGAGCTTTAAATTTAAGGAGAAACAGACACACAGTGAAACAGTCCATACTTTTTGATCTTATAAGTAAACTACAATAAAGTTCATGATAAAGAGTGAATTTTCACATTTGAAGATCTTAAAAATATCAGATTTATTTTTTTAAATGGAGAAATGTCCAGATTTTATCAAAGATTTAAAAATCACCTAGACAGAACAGATAATGAGACTTGTTCCTCACATTGCATCCACCTCAGACACAAATAGCTATTTGCAGACACAAATAGCTATGGAGAAAAATTAGTCTATTTACTTTTTCACAATTTTCCTCTCTATTTTTAGATGACCAGGACCATGTCCCAGCTAGTCCATTTTGTTTTGTAAGGTGGCCTCATCTTTGTTACAAACTCCAGTGTGTTCCCAGCCTCATTTTCACTCCACCTGTTCTTTTGACATTGTTGACCAAGTAGTAGTGACTTTGGGTGACTGAGCTTGGCTGACTTGGTCTGGCAGCTGGTAAGGGGTTTTATTACTTATCCTCTGAGTCATTCCTTCCCTCCCTTCTTTTTTATTTTTGCCAAGACTTTGCATAAACAAGACATCCATTGCTTTATATGTCAGTGGTCATATAATTGTAAGCCTTATACGTGACTCAATTACCATTATGTGGTTTTATTTTATTATTTTCCTTTTGGAGTATGTGTGAGGGAAGAGTTAGCATCAGAAATAAATGTGTATACTTTGGGTACAACATCCTTCTGCCAGGCAGCATCACAGTGAATGAGAAACAATTAAAGGTGATATCATTTTCCCATCCTGGAGATTTTCAAGCAGAGAGACTGGATGGTCATTGCTCCAAGATGTTGCAGAGGAGATTAATGCAGGAGGTAAGAGTTAGACTAGATGACCTCTAAAGTCCCAGGACAACCATGAAGAGGCTTTGATGGTTGGAATACATTTCTATCAAGGACTTTACTGAAAGGAAAATCTCTTGCACTGGATTATTCCCTTCAAACAATTTAAAAACCTCAACTACTTTCTGATAGGTTTGGTCACTCATTCAACATTCAACAAATACACATTGGAATTCTGGCTTTCACTAAAGGGAAAAAACAAACAAACACAGAAACAAAAAAATCTTTTGTGACTTTGCTTAATTACATACAGAAAAACTCAATCTATTATTTTTTGGGGGAGGGACTTAAAACGGAGGTCCGAGAAGATCTATGGAACTCTTTTGCAATTTTCTATGTCTTCTTGAAAAGTTGTATTAAGCATATTTGTAATGAGTTTGTTTTTCTTGCCTTTTCAATGGGAAAGAAAGGTAGAGAATTTGAAACTGAAAATAAAATAAAATTGAATTAAAAATAAAATTAAAAAAGGAAACAATAAAAATGAATATTGACAGTCCAAGTTGAAGAGTTAGTTCCCAGGACATCCTTAATCTGTGAATACATTTTTTTACATTCTTATTAAACATATTTTCACATTAGTGATGTTGTAAGTAAGAATTAGAACCAATAGGAGGAACCACCAGAAAGAGGAAAGAAAACAGAAGAAAAAAAATAGCAAATAGTATGCTTTGATCTGCATTCAAACTCCATAATTCTTTCTTTGGATGAGGATGGCATTTTCCATCACGAGGCCTTTGGAGATGTCTTAGATCCTTGTATTGTTGGGAAGGGTTAAGTTTATCAATATTAGTCTTTGCACAATGTGGCTTTTATTGTGTACAACATTCTCCTGGTTCTGCTCACTTCACTTAGCATCAGACCATACAAGTCTTTCCAGGTTTTTCTGAAGTCAACCTGTTCATCATTTCTTATAGCACAACAGTATTCCATTACATTCATATACCACAACTTGTTCAGCCATTCCCCAATTGATGGGCATCCTCTCAATTTCCAATTCTTTGCCACCACAAAAAGAGCTGCTATAAATATTTTTTTACATGTGGGTCCTTTTCCCATTTGTATGATCTCTCTGGGATATAGCCCTAGAAGTGCTATTGCTGGGTCAAAGGGTATGCACATTTTATAGTCCTTTGGGCATAGTTCCAATCTCCAAAATGGTTGGATTATTTCACAACTCCACTAACAATGCATTAGTGTTCCAATTTTCCCACATCTTCTCCAACACTTCTCATTTTCCTGTTTTGTCATGTTGGCCAATCTGATAGGTATGATGTGGTACCTCTAAGTTGTTTTGATTTGCATTTCTCTAATCAATAGTGATTTAGAACATTTTTTCTTATGACTATAGATGGCTTTAATTTCTTCATCTGAGAACTGCCTGTTCATATGCTTTGACCATTTATCAATTGGGGAATGACTTGTATTCTTATAAATTTGACTTAATTCTCTATATAGTTTAGAGATGAGGCCCTTATCAGAAAGACTGGTTGCAAAAATTCTTTCCCAATTTTCTACCTTCCTTCTAATCTGGGTTGCATTGGCTTTGTTTGTGCAAAAACTTTTCAATTTAATTTAATCAAAGTTATCCATTTTGCTTTCTGTAATGTTCTCTATCTCCTATTTGGTCATGAATTTTTCTGTTCTCCATAAATCTGATAGGTAAACTATTCCTTGCTCTCCCAGTTTGCTTACAGACTTTATTTTGGTATATGGTGTGAGATTTTGATCTATGCCTAATTTCTGCCATACTCTTTTCTAGTTTTCCCAGCAGTTTTTGCCAAAGAGTGGGTTCTTATCCCAGAAGCTGGGGTCTTTGGGTTTATCAAATGATAGATTACTATAGTCATTGACTACTGTGTCTTGCATACTTAACCTAATCCACTGATCCACCACTCTGTTTCTTAGCCAGTATCAAGCAGTTTTGATGATTGCTGCTTTATAATACAATTTAAGATCTGGAATGGCTAGGCCACCTTCCTCTACCTTTCTTTTCATTGATTCCCTTGATATTCTGGACTTTTTGTTCTTCCAAATGAACTTGTTATTATTGTTATTATTATGCAAATAGATCACAGCAACTTATCACAAGAATAATACACTATGACCAGGTAGGATTTATACCAGGAATGCAGGGCAGGCTCAATATGAGGAAAACTATCAGCATAATTGATCATATCAACACCAAAACTAACAGAAACCACATGATCATCTCAATAGATGCAGAAAAAGCTTTTGACAAAATACAACACCCATTCCTATTAAAAACACTAGAGAGCATAGGAATAAATAGAGTCTTCCTTAAAAAAATAAATGGCATCTACCTAAAACCTGCAGCATGCATCATATATAAGGGGAACAAGCTAGAAGCATTTCCAATAAGATTGGGGGTGAAACAAGGATATCTATTATCACCACTGCTGTTCAATATCATACTGGAAACATTAGCTTTAGCAATAAGAGAAGAAAAGAAATTGAAACTATTAGAATAGGCAAAGAAGAAACAAAGCTATCACTCTGCAGATGACATGATGATATACTTAGAGAATCCTAGAGAATCAAGTAAAAAACTACTTGAAATAATAAACAACTTTAGCAAAGTTGCAGGCTATAAAATAAACCCACATAAATCATCTGCATTTCTATGTATTACCAACAAAGTCCAACAGCAAGTGATAGAAAGAGAAATTCCATTTAAACTTACTGTAGATATTATAAAACATTTAGGAATCTACCTCCCAAAATAAACCCAGGTACTATATGAACACAATTACAAAACACTTTTCATACAAATAAAATCAGATCTAAATAATTGGAAAAACATCAGTTGCTCATGGGTAGGCTGAGCTAATGTAATAAAAATGACAACTCTACCTAAGCTAATTTACTTATTCAGTGCCATACCAATCAAACTACCAAAAATTATTTTATAGAGTTAGAAAAAATGTGAACACTCATTTTAAAATGAATTTTCTATGGGGAGCCACACTGCTTGCTCCTTGGTTTACTATATGGAGGTGTTTCTGTATAGATGTACACACACACACACACGTATATTTGATACAACTGAACCATATTATGATGCGGTTCATTATTATAGTATTTAGATATACAAGATTGAATCGTGTCTACCAGAGGCCTAATGGAAAGAGGACTGGTCTGGGAGACAAGTGGAGTGTCTTGAGTATTAGGAGACCTAGCTTAAAGATATGTCATATGAGAGCTTCATCTTTTTGAGTATCACTTTCTTTCTATTAACTGGGGTGGGGGGAGCTGGACTAGATTAACCTTAGGGTTATAACCAGCTCTAAAATTTTAATGCTCTACAGGAGAACTAGATAGAGTAAAAACCTGCCAAAACAAGGTTATACTATAGTGTAAGTCTTATCCCTTATTACCAGACTTACCAGGCAGTTACTCTAATTTGGAGGGTAATTAGAATACTTTTTAGTGGGCTGTGGGAGTACCTCATACTATTTTTTGGCACAAAGTATTTGAATAATTTAGTATGAAGTGAACCTGTGGCACTGAATGAACAGGATAGACTCAATCAAGTTAGGATAGAATACATACAGAAGAGATATGTTTATTAAAGAAAGAATTGGGCCACTTTTCAACATTGAGTTAAGTTCCTCCATATGGGTAGTATATTTTTCACATCTCTGGAACCCAAATCATGACAGTTTGATTTTAACTAAGATGTATCATAATTGGTTAAGACCCATGAAGTGGGATAATTTTCTATTCATAGCATAAACTACCTCAAAGTAATTTCTCTTTCTTCAGATCACTTGCTAATTGACATGTTTCCTGAGTGGCACTGTGATGATTACTCCATGCTTCATCATTAGGAACTTGAAGTTAAAATTACAGATAGTCAGGTTCTCCTGGTGTCAGTGCAGCTATAAGGAAGCAAGGGAGTGTCCTGAGAAGCAACAGCTGCATGCTTTTAGCTGTTGGAAATTTCAATAGTTTTCATAGTAGACCCAATCCTAAAATTTGGACCTGATGAAATGGAGGAAAAGATGGGATTCAGAAAGGATTGTTTTATCATTCAAGGATTCATTTTTTTTTTATCATTCAAAGGATTTGTTTTATCATTCAAGCAGAATCATTGAATTAAATTAAACAGAACATAAGAGTTAGAGACTAACTTCCCCCTGTCCCTCAAGCTGATTTGTAGGCTGTAGGAGTGCTACTCTTACCTGTCTTAGAAATCCTCTGAGGACTTGCTTCTTCTCTTTGTTTCATTTTGTCCTCTCCCATCTTTCCCTAAATATGCTGCTCTCTTTAGGTGTTGGGTTCTTTTATCCCAGCTCTATTATTCAGAGTAGAAGAAGACAGGAAGTGCTCGCTCCCAGATTATTATTGACCAACATACCTACCAGTCATGGTGGATGTGGTGTTAGGTGAGGTTATAGGAAAGGAAAGACAGAGGCCCAGACTATAAAGATGGGAAGAAGGGAAACATGTATGGAAATAATGGGCTCCAGATCTCTCACACAATCCTTACATTCACCCTGTAGCTTGAGCCTCAATGTGGTTTCCCTACTGTGGCTCTCTCTTCTTCCCCCAATCCATCCCTGCAATGGGCTGTACAATAAGCTGTGAAATTCTCACTGTGGTTTCTCTGATGGTGTAGCTTCTTACACTTTTCAGCCTGATCCACTCAATTTAATCTGACAAGTCTTTATTAAGCATCTACTCTGTGCTAGCCACTGAGAACACAAAGTCAAAATTTCCTTCAAGGACCTTACATTATATTTGAGGGTGGGAAAGGAGTTTTAGAAACATGTACATAAATTAAGTGTAACTTGAGCCCAGGATGCCTCCCCACCTGTTTTATTCTGTGCTTCTAAAGATTAGGTCTGATTCTGGAGTTTGACCCCATAGAGGGTTGTTAGATATCTCTCCTTCATTTGTTTTTCTGCTTGGAGTAACTCCAGAAAAGTCTAATATATTTATGGTATAGGTTGGATTTATGTTTTCCTGAATATAAGTAACAGGATCTCCTGCTCCTATACAAACATTCAAGATATCAATATGGATACTGGGTATGGGACAACCTTTATTTCACCCCACAGAAAATATAGAAGAGATAAAATACTTATAGGAGCATGTAAACAGGTACCAAAACACATCAAGAATGAATCCTTGTTCTGTCTTCTAGCTCAGAGAAAGGACCTAAACTTGAGGTTTGAATCAGGGTAACAACTTGACATCCTGGGGATTCCTTCTTTCTCATATTTCCACACAATCCACTCAGTACTCCTAGTACCATTTTGCGTGGGTGGTTCAGTGATAGAATTCTCACCTGACATGGGGAGGCATAGATTTAATCATGAACCCAAGTATGTACCTTTTTTTTTTGAGGCAGTATAGTAAGGTGGAAAGTTCAGGGGTTTTAGACTCAGAAGACCTGGGTTTAAATACTGGGCAAGTCACTTAATGGCTCTGTTTCCTCATCTGTAAATGAGAAGATTTAACTTAATGACTTCTAAGGTCTCTTCCATCTCTAAATTTGTCAGCTTGTGAGCTTATGATTTAGAATTTAAACATAACTTAGGGGTTGTTGAACATCCCATCACCTTCCAATGAAACCTACATTGTCAATGTAACTTGTTTGTTTTGCTTTTCAAGTTGAACACTGCTTAGGAATTAGGTGGATGATTCTTTTTCTAAGAATAACATGGTGTCAGGAAATCCTGTTCTCTCTCTAGAGGAATTGTTCTTGATTTTTTAAAAAATTCATGCCACAGTATCATTTCTTGTGAGGAATCATGGTACACTACTGAAGAGGTAGGAGACTCATGTATGCACATGAAATAGAAAGTACAAGTTCCATACAATTAATATCACACTAAGTAAAAAAACAAAGTCTGTGATATAACCTTTGAGAACCACTGATGTAGAAGATTCAATTAAAAATGGGAACTCTCCAGTTTGAGATTATGCCATGAAGTAACCTCTAGAGCTAGAACATTATTTTTGGGCTGATATCAGGAGGTATGTGTCTGATTCTACTATATGCTTTATTTTAAAACATCTGATTTTCTTGGATTTTACTACTTTTTTGGTTCTGAAGTCCATTCTCGGGATTACTCCTGAAGGCTACTCATAATTCCTAAATGCCTTTACCCCAAGGCAGCCATTTCAGTATCTTGTGGTAGGAGACCAACTTTTTATTCTCTAAGACCCACTCTGACATATACTGGTCTGTCTTTTTAAGGTAAAAAGGAAGTAAAAGAGAATGATCAGATCTATTATGTTGCTTTTTTAGACTGAGAGAAGGGAAGATCTCCCCCCAAGAGTGTGTACTCCTGAGATCTAGTCAGACTAGTTATCAAGATGCCAGTGGCCTGTTCACAATCCATAGGAGAATACCTCTCAGATGCCTCCAAAGGCCTTCACCCAATAATACAATTAATTTTGGGGGAAATCATTAGATTGATCATGAACCTTCAAATTAATTCTCCTTAAATAAAAATTGATAAGCACTCAAAAGAAATGTGAGATGCACAAATTTAGAGAATCCACCCCAAATGTTCACATGGATTCTTTGTGCCTGACCTGTGGTAGAACATTCCAAGCTCATATTGGTCTGATCAGTCATAGTCAGACATACTGTAACTTGACTCTAGCATAGTGATATTATTTTGGTCCTCTTTGAGAATGAAGGACAACAACCATACACATATTTAAAATTATATTATCTCAATTAATTTATATATTTAGATGCTATACCAATCTAATGCTGAGGGATACCTTTATGTATTTGGCTTTATCACAAAAACACATATATGTTAAATAAAAAGTAATTAGGATTGAGGAGAACATCTTTTAGAACTCTGAAAGCATTCTCTTTGTTAGCATTGTTCAAATAAACATGGACTTTTGTCTCTTAAGGAATGGAATATCAAATTTTTTTTAAAACATCACTGCTACTTTTTAATACTCCTCCCTACTACTAAATAAGTACAGTTAAGAAGAACAAATAAATATGTAAGCTATGTCTGAAAATGTATTTCTTATTCTCAACCTTCCCTTTACTGATAGATAGGAGGCATACTTCATGAAATTCTATGAAGCCAGTATTGGTCACTGCATTGATCAGGACTCTGAGGCCTTTTCAGCATTCTTTCTTTTACATTAGTGTGGTCATCTTGTAAATTTTCCCCTGGATTCTTCTTACTTTATTCTATATCAATTCAAATGTTTTGCCAATTTTCACTGAATTCTTCATTTTTGTTATTATGGCCCAATAATCTTTTCATATTTAGAACATGTATCCATTTGGATTTCATTGTAGCAAATCATGTAAGATAGTGTTCTAAATCTAGTTTTTATCAAGATGCTTTCTTGTTTTCCTGCCAGTGTTTGTTGAATAGGGACCTCTTACTCCAGTAGTTCATGGCCTTGGTTTTATTGAATACTAGGTGTTCTGTTCAATTGCTTTTGAGACTTATCTAATTTATTCCACTGACTACTTTTTCTATTTTTAACCAACATCATGTTGTTTTGACGAATCCTTCTTCATAGTATAGTTCGAGGCCTAGTTAAATGCTATGCCCTTTTCGCTCTTACTTTAAAAAAATTTTTTTTTGCATCATTTTCCTTTAGATTCTTGACCTTCTGTTTCTCTGGTTGAATTTTGTTATGAATTTTGTTATGTTGTGTTCTATAAAACTATCTCTGGGCATTAGATTAGTACGGCATCTAAATCTATAAATTAATTTGGGTAGTATCATTTTAAATATTGGTGTAATTATCATAATCTAGAACAGGAGAGAAGATGTATACAAAGAATTGAACTATAAATTAGAATATGGCAAGTGTGTAGTAGCTACAAAATGCTAAGGAAAGAGAGAGTACTATAGGTGATGAGGTCAAGAAGGTCATTATGGAGGGCTGGCAGTTGGTCTGGCCTTTGAAAGATAGACAACAGAATTTCAACAGGCTGAGATAGTAGAAGTAGATGTGATTTCATTCAATTTCATTACACTTTTTAACTTCATTTCAATAAATATCTATTGAGTTTCTGTTAAAAAAAATACCATAAATATTGGTGTACCTCCACCATGAATATCAAATATATCAATTATTTGTCTTTATTTCTATAAAGAATGTTCTGTTATTGTATACATAAATGAATAAAAAAGCATTTACACAAGGACTAACCTTATACAATGTTTGCTTGTTATTGCCTTCTTCAGATTGTGAGCTTTTAGGGCAAGTATTCTTAGTGCTTAATGCAGTGCCTGGCATAGAGAAGGTGCTTAATTAATTGACTGACTGAGTCCTAAGGGATATAGAAAGACAAGATAGTTCCTGCTCTCAGAACTATCTTTTATTTATGTTAAGTCCTGAGCTTGTCTTAGCAAGTTGACGCCTTGATATTTTCTGCATTGTGTAGCAATGTTGAGTGGAATTTCTTTTTCTATATCCTGTGAGATGGTTTTGTTAATAACATATAAAGTATAGGTCTTATTATGGGTTTATTTTATATCCTGCTATTTTGCTGGATTTACTAAAAGTTTCTGTTATTTTATTAAATCTCTAGGATTCTCTCCATCATCTACAAATAAAAATATTCTTTCCTACTATTTACTATTACTATTACTTACATTTGTTCCTTCAGTCTTTTCTTTGTATTATTATTATTAGACAGTATATCAAATACCACAATAATAATAGTCATCTTTGCCTTACTCCTGATCTTACTGGAAAAGCATCGAGTATTTCTCTATTACACAGAATGCTATCTCTTTTAGCTAGATATTATTTATCATAAGGCTAGATCCTTTTTTCTTTATGATTGTTAACTGCTGTTAACATGAATGAATACTACATTTTGTCAAGCTTTTTGTGTTTCAATTGATATTTTAAAAATAATTATTATTAATATGGTTTATTTGTTGATAGTTTCCCTCATGATGAACCATCTCTGAATTCCTATTATGAATCCAAAATAATCACAGTGAAAATATTTTGAGCATATTGCTATAACCTCTTTGAAAATAATTTTAGTATTTTTATATGAATATTCATTAATGATATTGGTCTTTAGTTCCATCTCTCTGGGCTCTTTCCACTGTATCATATGGTATGTATTTAAGTACTTGGAAATGATACTATTTTGTGCATATGTATTTAATATTTTTATTGTCCCATTATCTATAGTATATTTAAGAATAATGTAATTTCCTTGCTCATCTTTTTTATGTATTTATGTATTTTTGTTCTTTTTTTTTGAGATCATGATTGCTGCTCGTTTTAAAAATTCATCTAAAGTATAGTGGATTCTGCCACAACTTTTCTTTTTAATTCAGTGACTATGTTTTAGATGTGCTTCCTGCAATCATCATATTTGACTTTTCTTTCTGATGCATTCTGCCACCAACTTCTATTTTATGGATAAGGTTTGTCTCATTCATATCTAACATGTTTTCGTTCCATCAAAACTTACTGAAATGTTTCCTTTCTTGGCCCCCTCTCAAAGAAAGAGAAAGCAGGGGAAATAAAAGGAATGAAATCAACACTTGTAATCTATAACTGGAACTTTATTATCCCTCTCCTCCCCACCTTTCTTTCTTTGCTTAATCTAGACCCAGACCTCTAGGTCTTCCCCGTGTTATCTCTCTTTTTAATCCCTCCATTATAATCACCCATACCCAACTCTGTCCTCTCTCTTCCCCCATCCCTCTTTCCTCTTTCTGTCCTCTAAGTTCAATGTTTACTTTTTTATTCTCACTCTCCTGTGATGCTGTGTGAGGGAGAGATATGACATTGGGTTAACTGCACAATGGAGAGACAATTGAGAGCTCAAGAGAGATAGGTAGAGAGATTCACATGTGAAATTTTGAATGGCAGACAGTAGATCTCTCTGGGGTGGATGCCACCCCTCCTAAAGTACATTGATTTCTAGTCCCTACTCCCTAGGGACTCCTAAGACCAGACACCTCTTGGTGAAATTGTTCTCTCCTCAGTTGAGCTTTATCTTACTCTCAAGTAGAAAAGCACATTACTCTGATGTATTCTATAGTCTTATTTAATCTATAGCTTCTTCAGTTTTATGTTTATTGCTTACTTTGATAATTTAGCTAGCATTGATTATAATACTTTGTAGTTTATAAGACACTTTACAAATATTATCTCATTTTATCCTTACAAGACTCCTGGTTGGTAGATGCTATCATTATCTCCACTTTACAGACAAGGAAACTGAGGCAGATAAAAGGTAAGTGACTTGGCAATGGTCACTGAGCTAATAAGTATCTGATGTAGTATTTGAACTCAGGTCCTCCTCAATTCAAGTGCAGTACTTTACCCACTCTGCAAACTAGCTGCTTTGGTTATTTATTTATTTATTTATTTTGTATAACTAGCATTTGGTAGGAGAAAGCTAAGCTGGAAAGAATAAATTATCTGTTACCCTCTCATTGAGAGTGATCTGGGAAAATGGAATTTATTTTGAACCCTTTATTGTATATCTGGTGTGGAGATTTGATGCATGGTAGATAGAATTCTAGCCCAATACCCTTCTCAGGAATAGGAAAATGGAGAGATTACCTAGACAGTGGTCCTGGATCCTACTTACCGTACCATAGCTAGGACGCTGGTGGTCCTAATACAGACCTTCTCCTACTGTCCTCATCAATATTACCTGTGAATATTCACCTGGGATTCTTGTATTTCTATATAATACTCTTCTCCTCCAACTTTTCCTTGAGGTTTATGAGATAACCTACTTCGCCTCTTCACACCTCTAGGTTTGTATAAAATTCTGTTATACTCAATTTTGAGAACTAGTAAGGTCTTCCCTTCTCCTCCTTTAATATATCCTTTTTCATTTCCATTTTACTTTCTATCATATAAAGAAAGTCACACAATCACTCAGGCCCTGAATTAGAGTTTTCATTCCTTTTTTGATGCTTGAAGATGGTGGAATTTTTAAGGGCTAACAGTCTATTCTTCCATTCCTGGGGATGTAAGATTTTTATTTAGCCCTTTTAAATTGCTCCAATTTCTTTACCTTTCTACATCTCCTTTGTGTTTTGAAGATTATATCTAGCTCTGTTTTTTCCAGTGGTATTGCTTGAAAGTCATTAATTCTATTAAAGTTCCTTTATTTTCCTCTGTAGGTCTCTGTTCAACCTTTTAGGATAAATTATTCTTGGATATAGGTCTTTTTCTTTGCCTTTTACTGTACTATATACTAATATATATATTATATATTACATATTATATTATTATGTATTATATATTATATATATTACAATATATACTATTTCCTTTCCCTGTCCTTTTATTTTTGCATAACCTTGTGTGATGTTTACAGTGGCTCCTCAATCTTTTACTTCTTGGCTGCTTGTGATTTTTCTTTGGCCTGGAAACTATGGAATTTGGCGATCAATCTTCTGGATGGGTTTTTGGGGGGCTTTCTTTAAGGTGATGATCTGGGGATTCTTTTTATTTTTCACTTTGCTCTCTGGTTCCAGTAGTTCTGAGGAGCTTTCTTTTATAATTTTTTATATATAATTTTCTGGTTTTGCTGAATTGCCATGGTTTGCTGAGTTCCAAATAAATTAAATTTCCTCTCTTTATCTTATATTATTACAAAATTGTTTTATTTGGTAGAGTTGTTAAGAAAATAAGGGGTTAGACTATTTGATGGTGCCATTTTAAAGAGAGGAAGCCAGGAGTGGAATAGAAGAAGCATAGGGAGGAATATTAGAGAAAGATTCCAATAATGTTGTAGGGATGTAGAGGGAATCTCTCCACCTACCCAAGCATGCTCACTGTCTCTTTCTCTTTCTCTCTCATATAGGGATCCAAGAATAAGACCTGGAAGCCTAAGAATTAATAGTGAAGTGGTTTTAAACCATTCGTATGAAAAACTCCACCTGAGATGTAGTAGAGATAATGGATTTTAGATTAAGATTGTGGGACCCTGAGCTGATGCACTCAGATTGGATGTTGGTGTGATGGTTGCTTTCTTTTATCCTTGAGACTTTTACAGCAGGGTATAGGGAGGATTCAGTCACACTCCCAAATAATTTGGTTTTGCTTAGTTAAAGGTGTTGAAGAATTGGAGGGTTTAAGCAAACATTTCAGTGGGTCTCCAATTTCCAAGGAGTCTCCAGAAAAGTAAAGTTGTAAACTCAACCTTTAATGACAAAGGGACTGATACTACTGCTGGAAGTGAATGTGGTTGGTCTATTTCCTGAGTGTCACATGGCTACTCATAGATTTAATATTGTCTTTTAAATTCTTATTTATTGCTGAAAATGTATTACAAAGTATTATTGAATTGTGCCTTTCCTTTAGGTCATGTGAGGTGGGGAAGGAGATAAGAATCTTAATGGGAAAGAAGGCACAAGTTACATTTGGAGATTTTCCAGGAATTCTGGGTGGAGTCAAAATAGCAAGGCAGTTTTACATTTGTGAAATATGTATGTGAACGATTATACATTTTAATCCTTAGATTGGGCAGAGAGAAACTTGAGCCAAGGCACGGCAGGTAGTTCTGCATTTAGGAAAAATTTCTGAACTAGCTGTAGCTTCAATATTAGTCCCTTATGTGTAGAGAATATTAACCAACTACCTACATGCAGGGTTTTCTTGGCATCTCTACTAGAAGTGGGTCAAAATCTAAATTTACACGGGCAAAGACACTTAGAGAAAGAAGAAAAGTGAGAAGGGAGACCAGGAAAAGTTATAAGCAATAGAAACAGGAGCATTTGAATCCAAAGGTAGAATATCCTGGTCATTTAGACAGGTAAACAAAGAAAGTGAATATTGAATAAGGATCAGGCCTTCTACCTTCCAAAAACAATGTACCACACTGCTTCTTTCATGAGATGATATCTCACAGAATAAGACCCATTGTAGAAAGTAAAGTACCTAAAAACCAAACAAAAACTTACAAGCAACAAAAAAATTGAGGAAAGAAATAGTATAATGTTTGATTGTGTTAAGTGCAAAATGAAACAAAAGAAAGACCAAATTTCTGTCCTCTTAAGATGTTTACTTCAAAATATGTTGGAAGAGAAAAAAAATAAGGAGGTAACTTATGCTAACTTATTGGGAAAAGAAGCACTACAAATGAATATTAATTAAGAAGATGATTTGGGATAGAAAACCAGAGTATGAACCCCACTCTTAACTAGTCTTGGAGAAGGTAGAGTAACAAGAGAAAATTAAAGCAAGTTAAAAAGAAACAAGAAAGAATAAAATTTAAATTAACTCAAGGAACCAACTATAGGGTAGGGAAGTAGAAAGGAGGGAGCAGTGCTCATCAGTGGAAACTTTGATCAAATTAATGAAAGCAAAGCTAGGTACAGAGACCAAATACTCGCCTAAAATGGGAAAGGGAAAATCAATACAAAAGAAGTAAATAGAGAAAACACAAACTTAAGAATTATAACCTTATATGTGAATTAATTAAATTGCTCGATAGAACAAAAAGATCAAATGGCAAAATGGTTAAGAAAACACAATTCAACATTTGCTGCATACAATAAATACATTTAAAAATAAATTATTTGCAAAATATAAATGAGGGGTCAGATATTTAATACGAATCAAGTGACTTCAACCCCCCCCAAAGTTAAAATTCATGATTTCAAAAGAGATAAAAATGAAAATGATATTATATTTAAAGCTATCTTAGAAAATGAAACAATACAATTATTAAATGAATTTGTACCCAATATATTCTATCAAATTCATAAAATAAAGAATAATTAAATTTCAAAAATATATCAGTAGCAACATCTTAATTGTAGGTGACTATAAAGTTACTCTTTCAGAGATATGTGAATCTAAAAGAAAAAAAGGAAGGCATAGAATAGACTTGTCAAAGTTAGATTGGGGAAAAAAAGTATGACATCTGAATTTGAACATTAAAGAGTATACATATTTATTAGCATTCTACAGTACCTTTATAGAACTTGATCATATTTTAGGGCAGAAAGAAATCATAAATAAAACTTAAGTAGCCAGAAACATTGAATAGATCATATAAGCAATAGATAAGCTTTGTAGATCATAAGGCAGTAAACTAGTAATCAATATGGGAAACACAAGCAAAATATGTAAATCTAAATGAAGATGAAATAATGCCACCTCCAAATGTGTGTATTAAAGAACAAATCATAAAGATAATATGCTTTTTCCAGTGAGTGTAATATTAAGGCAAATATGCCTTCTCTCCCTACTAGTACTTGGCATAATTCTATGACTAGTCCCAATAACAATAAAACAAGTATGATAAGTTAAAAGTATTCACATTGGAAAAAGGTAGCTAGCTGACTTAGTGGATAGAGTGCTAGCCCTGGAGTCAGGAAGACCTGAGTTCAAATTAGGCTTCAAACACTTACTAGATGTGTGACCCCAGGCAAGTCAGTTAACCTTTTGCCTTATCCAATGGAGAAGGAAATGGCAAAGTACTTTAGTAGCTTTGCCAACAAAACCCCATATACATGGGGTCATGTAGAATTAGACATGATTGAATAACTAAACAACAACAAATGAACATTGGAAACAAGAAAAAAAAACTATTTGTAGATGCTATAATGTTTTATTTAGAAACCCTTAGAGTATCAGTAAATAAACTAATTTAGATAATTAATAAGTGAGGTAAAAAGATATAAAATGATCCTAACAAGTAAACTTCCCACGACACAGTCTGGATTTATATAAAATCAATTACAGAATATTCTTTACATAAATAAATGCAAATAATCATAAAGTGATTTGACTATGAAAATATCATAAAATCACCATATTAACTAGAGCAATCTGCAGTTTTAAGATTTACTTTATATAAGTATACAAAAGAATAACAAAATTACTAAAAGGTATAAAAGGCTTACCTAAATTATGTGAGATAATAAGAAAAATTAAAAAGATATATAATTATTAGATATTAAACTATTTAAAGTGGTAATCCTCAAAACTACTTGGTATTGATTAAAACGTAGAAACATAGATCAGTGGAACAGACCAGTTAAGCAAAACCAGAAGCTATTGAATATAGCAATTCAAAAGTGCCCAGAACACAAGCTGTTGGGGGAAAGAATCTCTTTTTAATATGAACTTGTGAGAAATCTGGAAAGTTTTTTTGAAGGAAGGAAACTTTTTTGGCAGAAATTAGATTTAGACTAGCAAATTATACTACTTACCACAATACAAAAGTTCACATCATTACCAAAAAAAAGGCGGCCGGGGGGGGGAAGAGAATGGAAGGTGATATCTTTCACAACTATGAATTAGAGAGTAATTCTCAACTGAACAAAGGCAAGAAGAGGGGATCATAAAAATAATTGAAAACTTTAGTTACATAGAATCAAAGATACTTTTGCATGAATAAAATGAATTGTAGCTAGGAAAAGAGAAACTGTTAAGAAGGGAAAATATTTACATTGAATATCTATGTAAAAGAACTGACTTCTATGGTATGTAGAAAATTGACCCATATGTATAATTCCAAGTGCAGTTCAAGTGATATGAACAGCTTTCAGGAGAATAAGTACAAATCATCAACAATTATATGAAAGATGGCTCCAAATCACTAATAATGTGGAGTACAAATAAAAACAACCTTCAGCTTTTACCTCCTACTTATCAAATTTCAAGGATGATTAAAAAATAGAAACAGTTAATTCTGGAGTGCTTTTTGGTAAGACTGGCACATTGATAGTTAGAATTATGAATTATGTCAGAATAATCACTAAAATGTCCACATCCTTTGACTTTGCACTTTTGCTACAGCACATATACTCCAAGGAAATCAATGGTAGAGAGGAAGATACTGTGGATAATGAAATTATCATAGCATTACTCTTTGCAGTAGCCAAAACATGAAATAAAATGGATGCCAATTGATTCGGAAATGGCTGAACAAGATAATATTATCACACCATAGGAAATGTTATATATTGATACAGTGGATAGAACATTCTCCCTGGAGTGAAGAAGACATGTGTTGACTCCATGCAAGTCATTTACCCTAGAGGTATCTAGATTGCAAAGTGGATAGATCATGGGATTTGAACTCTGGAAGACTTGAATTAAAATTTTTCTTCAGACATATATTAGCAATGTGACCTTGGGCAAATCAATTAGCTTTTTTGTGTCTCAGTTTCTTTATCTGTTAATTGGGGATAAAAAGTCAACATGGTTGTTGTAAGAATCAAGTAAGTTAACATGTAAAGTGCTTTTTGAACTTTATAGCACCACGTAAATGTTAACTATTATTTTTACTAATCTTTGCTGCTATTTACTCATCTGTAAAATGGGGAAAATAATGGCGCCTACCTCCCATGGCTGTTGTGAAGACAAAATAAGATCATATTTGTAAGGTGCTTTGCATGTCATTTCTTCTTATTATTAATTCATAGAAGCGTGAGAAAACTTTTATGAAGTGCAACAAATTGAAGAAAGTAGAATCAAGTGAAAATAAAGATGATGACTATGAAAGGCCAGCCCAGACACTGCCTTCTATCCCTTTTTTGATTCCTCAAGTTCTAGTGCCCATAAATTGCCTTGTATTTATTATATGTGTATTTTGTATATGTGTATACATATATGCATACACTTATACACATATGTATATGTATACACATCTGTGTATATATTGACAATATAAACTCTATCTATATCCATATGCATCTTTCTATCTAGCTTATATTATCTTCCCCAATGAAATGTATGTTGAGTTCAGGGACTTTCACTTTTGTCTTTGTATCTCCAGCCATTAACACAGTACCTGGCACAGAGTAGGCACTTTTTAAATGATTGCTGATTGACTGATTAATAAATTGAAAAGAACAACCACAGTCTATGTGAGCTCATTAGAAAACATACTTTTTTTCCTCTGAGGAAAGAGATAGATACTGTTGATGTGGAATGTGTTAAACACTGTAAGATGTTACTATGTCAATTTGCTTTGTTAAAATATTTTTCATTGCCAGGTGGAAGGGCTCAAATGTGTAAGTGGTGGGGGTTGGGAGGATTAAGGAAAATGGATTTGGAATAAAGAGAAAAAGCAACAACAAACTTTTAAAAATATTAAATGATAATATAAGACAAACAAGAAATAATAAAGTGAAAAGAGAACTTTTAAGACAGAACTCATGATTAATTGCTTAATGAATAGTGTACTTGGTAAGTGCCATTGAAGTAACTTTTCTACTTTGGAACCCAGATACTGAGATAAGTATATATAAAGTGACTCGGGTATACTTTTTGTGTGACCAAACACAAAACTGATTTTATTTCAGTGGAAGTTCCCCACCCTGCCCTGGAAAATGAATTAATCATCTACATTTTATTTATTCCACACTACCCTGAATTGGAAAATGTGCAAGGGGTTAATCTTTTTTTTTAAATTGATATGCAAACAAGCTTGGAGTTAACCAAAGTCAGGAAATAGAGTATAACTTATTCCCCAAAATAAAACAATTCTCTTTGGAATGGAATAATGTAGAAGGCTCTCTTTGTAATTATTGCTCTTTATTCCACATGATGAGTTAATAGCAGTTTGAAAGAGGTCAGCTCCTCACATTGGTTATGAATGATAGCTGGGGAATTAGGACTCAAAGATATATTGGAGCTTAATTATTTAGTGTGCGTATTTCTCCCCTTTAGTGCTTGCCTCACAGGAGTGTTATGAGGAAAGTGCTTTGTAAACAATAAAGTACTAAATGAATATGACTTGGTGGTTATAGTATTAATAATATTTGTGTCTGAGAAGAAACTAGTTCTAGGCATGGAAGGAAAAATGATTTCTTGTTGTCCACCCCCACCCCTTCTTCCTTGTGGTGGCTGTTGTCCTTGCTCTAAGAGGACCAAAATGAAGTTACTGTGTTGGAGTCAAGGTACAGTGTGTTCTGCTGTGGCTGATCAGATCAATATGGGCTTGGAAGGCTCTACCATAAGTCGGGCACAAAAAATTCATATGAGTATTTGGATTGGACATGTCTCTAAATTTACATATCTCACATTTCTTTTGAGCTACTGCAGTTTTGCTTTTCTCATAGGGCACAGCACCTTCTTTGATGTGGGCGTTCCATGTTGGGTGGTCCTATGCCAGTATTTCCCATGTCTTACAATTGATTCCAAAGTTCTTCAGAGAGACCTTGAGAGTGTCCTTGTATTGCTTCTTCTGACCTCCATGTGAGTTCTTGGATGAACAACAATATGCCTTGTATGAGTTCTCTGTAAATAGTCTTTTAGGCAAGCATATGTTTGGCATTTAAACAATGTGGTCAACCTATTGCAGTTATACTCTCTGTGGTCAAGTTTTAATGTTTGGCAGTTCAGCTTGAGAAAGGACCTCAGTGTTTGGTACTTCATTTTACCAGGTGATCTCCAGAGTCTTCTAAGATATTCAAATGGAAGTAATTCAGTTTCCTGGCATTCCACTGGTAAATTGGACAGGTGTCACAGGCATACAACAATGAGGTCAGCACAACTGTTCTGTAGATCTTCAGTTTGGTAGTGGACTGCACTGGAGAAATGGGTGTCTGTTACCTATGGCTGTTTTTGTACTGTGACTGCACCTTTATAGAGTGCTTGATGGCATCACAATTCTTTACATATATTATTTCTTCATTTTGTACTCAACCAAAGCACTACAGGATAGATTATTAGTGTCCCCATTTTATGGATGTGAAAATCATATCCAAAAGAAGCTGTGTTGTTCATACTCACACTAGTATCAGAGCAATAACTTGAATCCAGATCTTCTGGCCCCAAATCCAGTGCTCTTATAATAATACCAAAATGCTTCAGTATATAATTTACTATATAGTTCAATATCCTTCCATATCATCTTGATATAAGAAATATTTCCTTACAATTAGAGCTACCCAGACATGATATGATATGAATTAGTGGTTTGTTGTTATTATCCTGTCATTTCAGTCATGTCTGACTCTGCAACCTCATTTGGCATTTTCTTAGCAAAGATACTAGAGTGGTTTATCAGTTCCTTCTCTAGTTCATCTTACAGATGAAGAAATTGAGGCAAACAGGGTTAAGTGACTTGCCCAGGGTCACACAACTAGTAAGTATCTGAGAGAAGATTTGAACTCAGGAAGATGAATCTTCCATATTCCAATCCCTGTGTTCTATCCATTGTGGCACCCTGTTGCCCAGTTAATGATTAGTGATTTTTTATTCCTGGAGGTAATCCACTGGTGTCTGGATGATGATTACTAAATATTATAGATGGGATTCCTACTTAGAAAGGGTTTGATTATGTAGCATCCAAAGCCTTTTCCTGCTCTTTGACTCTGTGGCATATTTTTCAGTTGTTCAGTTTTGGTAGAAATACCAAACTATGGAGGCAGAGCCAAAGGTTTCATGGAACTTGACCAAAAGGAATTCATTTATAACTCTGAGAATGGAAAGCAAGCTCCCTTTCATCTTTCAAAACTAATTTAAGAGAAGTTATTTTCTTATTTAGGAAAACGTACTCTTTTTAGAGAAGCTTAGACTAAAATGCCAACTAATTGCCTATTGATATTCATAACACACATTTTTTATAATGACAATAATATTCTCCCTGGATGGAATTTAAGGTGGCAAATTGATGTCTTGGCAAGAGTATTTATTCTGAAGTCAGAGGACCTTAGTTATATCCCAGCTCTGCCATTTACTACTAATGTGATATTTTGCCCTTTACGGGCCTTAGTTTCCTCATTTGTAAAATGAGGGACTGGATTAAATGACCTTGGTTTCTTCTATCTGGAAACATGATTTTTCCCCTGCCTAAATGATATCCATGGGTAGATTTATATTTCCCCTCCTAGAAATGAGTACACTATCTTAAATTTTTATTTATTCAATTTATTTATTTATTTAAAACATTTAAGCTTTGCCATAGTCTTATTGCAAACTCTGGTTTCAATTTTATTTTCCATTAACCTCCTTCACATACTTAAACTCTAGCAGCCCTTCTTAAACTGTGGGTTGCAACCCCATATAGGGTCGCAAAGAGTTTGGCAACAGTAGGTTTCTGAACGTGTAATGACCAAAAATTAATTGAAAACCAAATGTGTAATGAATCTGAGGTGCTTCTGGCAGTGCTTGCCTGTGTTGCATGGTACAACTTCACTGCAGCCTTCCTTCTGAACACAAAGCATGTTGATCTTTGCATAGTGCATGCCCTCAGGCCACGCAACACAAACAAACACTGCTGAAATACAAAAATCGGTCAGAAATGGAAAAAAGTTTAAGAAGTCCTGTCTAGCCAAACTGAACTACTCACCATTCCTTGAATATGCCTCCAAACTTTTTTCTTAATCATTCCATATCTTCTGCTTGGAATATTCTCTTTCTTTTTCTTCCTATTAGCCCCACCTATCCCAAACGCATCAGTATTAATCCATTCCATCAGTTGAAGAGCAACATAGTGCCATTTTCTCCATGAGATCCTCAAACCAGTGTGATCTATCTCACCTCTTCCTAACCATGCACTTGGTGTACTTCTCATACAATCAGTGAACCAACCAGCAAGCATTTATTAAACACTTTGCATAGTGTAAGAAACTATGCAAAGCTCTGAGGATACAGTAACAGAGTCCCTGCCTTCAGCAGTTAGAGGGACCAGGACAGACTTCATGAAGAAGATAGTGCTTGAAATATTGGGCAAATGCCAATAGATTGAGCTAATGCTAATAGTATAGATATTTCCTGAATATATGCAAAATATATGAGTTTTTGCATGCTTTGGATATTACTAGGTGATTAAAGTATGTAAAAATCCATGACTGAAATAGATGTGGGTATTTTTATTATGCAAAAAAAACATATTTGTCACATAATGCATCAGGAACTTTGATAATAAACTCTTAACCAAGAAACTTAATGATAACCATTTCAATTCAGCCTAGGCAAATGTGTCACATGGAACAAGCAATTAGTAAGTGGTATGCACAAAGAGAAATCACTCCTAGTTAAGTAGAATATTGTAAATAATGGATTTTATTCAAACAAGCAAGGTCCTGAATTACTATAAAGTAAACATCAATTATTCATACAGTTTAATATTTTATTGTATCCCTTATAAACATTTACATTAGAACAGCAGTGAGCTAGGCTCCAGAGAATTAAACTAGGCCAATAAGACCCTCTACTTATATACCTCCTCTGGTAGGTATGCTGTCCACCACCTGCATGGATGTCATCAAGGGGGGAGGTTGGAAGGAGAGGTATTTGCAATCCTTTAGAAAATGTATAGCTACTAAAGCCAGCATAGCTCCCAAAAGTATCATATCAAAATTGCATGTATACATTCTCTAGAGTTTTGAGTTTAGTCCTGAGTGACATAGTTTAAGGACATTGAAAAACATATGCAGTGGAGAGTAAACCAGTATAATGAAGGAACTCTAAACCATGTCAGATGAGGAGCAATTGAAGGAACTGTGAATGTTTAACCTGGAGAAGAAAAGGCATAAACCAGCGTTTAGTACGGGGTGTCAGTGTCTAACAACATTTTTTGCACATAGTAGTCACTTAATGAATATTTGTTGAATTGAGCCAGATGTTGCAAGGACATGGTTTCTTCCAACCCTAGGAATCTTTAATTGCTGATCACAATGTAGAGCAAAATAGAATTGGTAAGTCTGGATGAAGGAATATTTTTAAGGAGTTTCTTTGTCAAAAACTGTATTAGTTTTGATTTTCTTAATTTTCATTTCTCATTCAGCATTGTTGAAAGACACTGGAATCTGGGGATTCACAACAATTCACATGCTGTCTTACATTGTCAATTATCTTTCAATGTTCACATTCTTTATCTATATTTATATCTACATATATAATGATGCAATAAGGACATAGTGAGGACATGGTGAGGTGCTTTGACATTGTGAAGTTACTGGTGTGGTTTGTAAGGCATTAATAGGATTAAGATCTTTAATCAGTCAATTAACATTTGTTCAGAGAGCACCTAGTAGGTGACACATTTGCCTAGGCTGAATTGAAATGGTTATCATTAATTTGCTTGGTGTGATGGGGGGGAGGGGGTAACAAAAAGAATAAAACACAGTTTCTAACATCAAGAAGATTAAATTTTATATTAAGAACATTGTATGTGTATGTATGTGTATACACATACACATATATGGACTCAAACTCACAGATACACACCTACACATATATCCATGCATACGTACATATGTTATATATTATATATAATACATGTGTGTATACATATATAAAACAGCTTATGGATAGTGATTATTCTTTGGACATATGTTAATTGGCTGATTAAAGCTCAGTAATCTATTGCTTCTCTAATGCTATTATAAACCGCTCTATTTACAGAAGCAAATAAACATATTAATCTTGTTTTTGACAAGTGTAAAGACTTAAGATTTGGGGATAAGAATTCATTATTTGGTAAAAAGTTTTGGGAAAACTGGAAAGCAGTATGGCAGAAACTGGGCATAGAGCAATATTTTACACCACTTACCAAAATAAGGTTAAAATGGGTACATGACCTGGTTATAGAGAGATTTTACGAGAAAATTAGAGGAACATAGAACATATTATTTATCAGACTTGTGAATAGGTGAACAATTTATGAATAAACAAGAGACAGAGAGCAAAGTTTGGTGTAAAAAGGGTAATTTTGATTACATTAAATTAAAAAAATTTTGTACAAATAAAACAAATGTAACCAAGATTGGAATGAAAACAGAAAATTTGGAAGAAAAATTTTCTATAGACTGTTTATCAGATAAAAGTCTCATAACTCACATATATAAAGAACTTTGTCATATCTATAAGAATACAAGTCATTCCCCAGTTGATAAATGGTCAAAGAATATGAACAGGCAGTTTTCCACAGAAGAAATCAAAACGACTTATAGTCATATAAAATTCTCTAAATCATTGTTGATTAGAGGAATGCAGAGTAAAACAACCTTGTGATATCATTTTCCACCTACTAGATTTGCTAAAATGAAAGAAAGGGAAAGTGACAAATATTGGCGGGGATGTGGAAAAATTGGGATCCTAATTCATTGTTGGTGGAATTGTTAACTGATCCAACCATTGTGGAGAGCAATTTGGAATTATTCCCAAAGAGATATTAAACTACCTGTATCCTTTGATGCAATACCACTACTTGGTCTATTTCCAAAAATAATTAGGGGAAAAGGAAAAAAAAAACTATGTTCTAAAATATTTATAGCAGCTCTCTTGGTGGTGGCAAAGAATTGGAAATTACATGGATGCCCATCAGTTGGGAAATGGCTGAACAAATTGTGGTTATATGATTGTGATGTAATACTACTGTGCTAAAAAATGATGACCTCAATGTTTTTAGAAAAACATGGAAAGACATGAACTGATGCAAGGTGATGTGAGCAGAACCAAGTGAACATTGTATGCAGTTAACAGCAATATTTTTTAAAGAACAACTTTGAGTGAATAAGTTATTTTGACCCAAATTAACTACAAAGTACACACAATGAAAGGCACTATTGCATTCAGAGAAAGAACTGATAAATTGAAGTATGTATAGAATATATATACACACCTATTTGTGTCTAATGGTAGCCATCTCTAGGGCAGGGGGTGGGGAGGAATGAAGAAAAAAAAAGAAATTTACATGATAATTCTTTTGTATATTTGAAAGGAATAGTAAATTGTGTGTAGTAGATTTGTAGCTTCATGTATCATCATCTTTTTATTGTACTATGCTGTAGAAATGTTTATTTTATTCCAAAAATTAAAAATAAAATAAAAAAAATATTTAAAAAACAAAACAAAACACTGTATTAACTTTGCAATGTCAAAGTACTTCACCATGTTCCCACTATGTTCTGCCTGTATTCTTATTTTTAAAGGCTGAAGAAGGGACAGAATTTTAAATGAGGAAAGGTGTGCAAAGACATCAGGGTTTAGTAGAAATGGCATAGAACTGGGTGTGTGGAGTCCTGAGTCTAGTCCTAGCTTTGTCACTTACTAGCTCTACAATCCTGAGTAAATTATTTAACCCTTATCAGCCTCAGTCTCCTTATCTAGGAAAATTGGGAGAATGATATCTGCCTTACTTAGCAGTGTAATAATAATACATGTAAAAGTACTCAGAATCACAAAGCATGATACAAACATAAACTTGGATAATACTTTTATATATTATTGGTACTATGAATGCCAATAATTATATCATAGACAACATTATATACTAATATGATTATATTAATAAGTGATCATAATTACAACTATTATTGGGTTAATATAAGTTTAAAATGTTTATTTCCTATAATTGGAAAGTTAGAAGACCAGGACAGAGCTGTTTTATATCCTCATTGATAGGATTGGTACCTTTTGCAGTGTTGTTCCTGAGATGCCTAGTAACAGCAAACATTTATAATACACTGTGTAACTATCAGATACTCTCTTTATCAGCATAGATTATATTTTACAGAGAGCACAAGCTTGGGTATCCAAAATTCTAGGCTTGTTCCCAGGGAACTCTATGTGCCTTTGGAGGATTCTCTGTCCTCCAGTTGTAAGATGATCCAATTCTACTGCAGGATTAGGGTGGTGGTTTTTTTAAAAAATGGGAGCAGATAATGAGGCCAGGAGATGAATGTAGATCCTCATGTAAATAAAATATGTTGAGATATGTTATCTCATCATCCCACCATGAATTTTATTTCCAAGAACATTTTTTTTCATGAAAATTAGCATTACAGCAAGTAATGCCAATATATTCCATTGGAATTTGCAAAACAGAACTCTGGGCTGCCTAATCTTGTGCAAAACAAATCATTGAGCCACTAGTCACCTCAGAAATATCTATTTTATTTTTGATATTCAATTAATAGGTGATTTCATCAATATGGGAGTTCCTTCCAATGGTACAGATTGCAACCCATCCATGACCTCTCAAAAATTCTCCACAGAGGATCTGTTCAACACATCAGAGATCTTTCTTTCTAGCAATTTTCTGTGAGTAGCAGATAAGCACTCATGTTTTACTGCTCTATAGCATTCTTTTCTTTCTTGTTTGATTCACTACCATGCTTTCCACAGAAGCTAAACCATATCTTCTCTGTTATCTGTTATACCTTGCTCTCTCTACATGAACAGCTCACTTCCTTTTCCAATTTTATATTTTCTGTATTATATCTCTTATGCTGTTTCTTGTGAACAAATCAGCTTTGGCAATATGTTGCAACCTTTTATGCTTACTATCTGAGGTTTTTTTTTCTCTATAGGCAATAGGTAAAGGCAACTGAAGATCAGAAAGAAAGGGGGTAATGATCAATGAGGGAAGTTCCTAGAAAAGATGGAAGGGTTTGGGATTAAGGGCAAAGAAGAGTGGGGTTGGGCTTATTAGGGAATAGTGTCATGTCTTATCCCAGAGGTTGGAGCAAAAGAGAAGATAGGTAAAGACACAGAAGCTAAAGGAACTAATGGTGAATAGTCTCAGTTGTCTTAGTAAAGTAGGAAGCCAAGCTCATCTGTTGAGAAAGTAATATTTAGGGATTGTGTGCATTTTATACGAAAATATAAGAAAGGGACAAGCAAACTCATGCAAATGATTTATGTTTCCTCCTTCAGATTACCTTCCAACTACTTTGTATAAATGTGTGTACATAGATGTTTGCATGTTGTCTGCTCCATTAAAATGTACGGACCTTGAAGGCAGGAAATTAGTACTTAGCACACTTAGCATAGTACCTGGCACACTTAATAAATGCTTATTGACTAACTGGCTAACTGACTGATTTTGGGGCCTAGCTGATTGGCTATTTGCAGGGCCTATCCAAGATTTACGTATCAAGTGGGTTTATTCAGTGGATTTCCTATTCAACAATGTATGATAGTCCATGCAGTAGACATTCTTCATCCAACTAAATTCTTCATTCATTTGAAATTTCCTCTCTGGCTAATCTCCTTTGACTTAACCATGGATCTCACTGAAAATCTCCTAGATTATTTTGCTACTAATAGGAGCCTGCCTATTCCCTTCTGTTATTGTCATATGAGCTAAATGCCACTGGAGGAAGCCAGGTTATTGTACTGACTTTGATCTGTACATTCATGATGTCTAATCTTAACTGGGTTTTTTACTGCTCCATGGCAATTTTTTTATTCTGGTTAGATTCACTACCATGCTGTCCATAGAAACTGAACCATATCTCCTCTCCTTAAGCCCCCAGCTCCACTTTTATCCCCATCACTCTCAACAGATTTTCTGAATTTCTACTTTACTGAGGAGATAGAGTCTACTTGTCATGATCTATAAATCATCTGCATAATAATTCTTGGTTTTATATTCTCAGCACCTAGGATAGTGACTGGTATACTTAATAAATTCTTATTGAATTGAACTGAGCTGGTCAGAATGGATAAGATCATGAAGACAAAGAGGGTAGAGAGAGAAGAAGGCTTAGGGAAGAATCTGGTAGTGACACACACTTATTTGTCATCACTTGCTGAGGTGTCACCTTAATGTAAAAACTGGCATCTGTACTGGGCTGTGCCTTATGTGGGAGGAAAGGAGGGAATGCTTTTAAAGCATGCAGACAGTTTATGCAAAGGCACAGAAGTAGGAAATTTAGCAAGTATGTTACTTTTTCTAGAACATACTGGCAAGAAAGGAAATAATGTGAAATAGGTCTAAACAGGTAGGCTTCAACCAGATTTTTTTTTTTAGGGTTTTAGGTACCAAGTTGAGAGGTTTATATATAATCACAGAGGAAATAGAGAATGATTGAAGAATAATTTAGCAGCTATGTAGAATGTAGATTGAAATGTATGGTAATGTCCTTTAACAGAAATAGGGGATTTGGGGGAAAGGTGTATTAAGGGAAGAAGATAATTAGTTCACATTGAACTTACTGAAATTTGAGAAGCCTATGAGACATTCAAGTGGAGATGTCCAACAGGCAGTTGCTGATGCTGGACTGGAGGTCAGGAGAAAGATGAGCACTGAATGTATGAATTTCCAAGTCATCAGCTTTGAGGTGCTAAGAGAACTGATAGGAGCTGGTCAGATCATCAAAAGGAGGTGTAGAGGGAGGAAAGAGGAGAACCCCATTCAGAGTCTTAGGATAGAAGTGGCAAACATATGACCCACAACACTCCCTGAGTGTGACCTGAACCAGATTAAAATGTATTTGGGAAATACTTAACAAAATAAATAAAATACAATAAAGTATAGATAATATTAATATGCATTTTTCTAGGTCAGTATGTGATCTGCATGGATCCTTATGTAAGGTTCAGTAGACCCTGTTTCTATTTGAGTTTGACACCACTGTTTTAGTGGACCCCCTAGTTAGGGGGCGGGCCTTGGATGACAATTGCCCAAGAGCAAAAGACACTGTGAAAGACCAGTCATAAAGGTATAAAGAGAACCAGGAGAAGAGAAGAGAGTTTCATATCCTAGAAACAGAGGAAGGGCAATATATCCAAAAGGAAGAGGGAGGGCAACTATGACAGTAACTATAGAAAAATCAAGAAAGATGAGAAATGAAAAAAAATCTGATTTAGAAAATCAAAGATTACTGGTAACCTTGAAGAAATCAATTTCAGTCAAATGGTAAATGAGAGTTAAGAAATGGATGCAATGATTGTAGATGGCTTTTTCTATGGGTTTGACTGCAAAAGCAAGGAAAGATATAGTGCTTAGTTTGAAGAAATGGTAGTGGTATTTATTTGTTCAAGAAGATGAGGAGATACTCACTGAGGTTCCCAAGGAGTGGGGGATGTTTCTCTTTTCTCCCTTTCTTCCTCTTTTCCTCTCCCCCACCTACCTCTCTCTCATGCATTCCTAATACTTGCCAATGTAGCTCCTGAACTCTCACTGGTGTGCTTCCCATTTATACAAAGTCAGTATTAAATTTCAAACATAAACATTTATTAAACAATAATACAAAATCAATAATAATTATGATGTTTACTCTATAGAAGGTAAAAGCATGAATAATTGTAACATTTATTCAACAGAAGAGCAGAGCAGGAATAGTCATAATATAGCTATCCATGCATAAACTAGATTTCATTCTCCAAACAATGCACAGTGTCTGTTGGGCAGAGTGGGCACATACTTACAGGTACCTAGCAGAAAGGCAAATGAGTGGGGAAACTACTATGTGTGTGTGGAGCCAAGCAGGGACAATCTGTACCATATCATGCTATTTCTCTATTTCTCTGCTAGCTGCTCTTCTGGTTCCCACAATTCTGCTGTTGGGCAATCTGAAGCCGGTCAACCTGTAAGAACCTGTTTTATAGTTCATAGTCACCCTTAATAGGGTGCTGAGAAAGTGTTACACCCTTTTAGCAAAAAATATATAAACATCACACTTTTTCAGAAATAAGAAGTTGGCCAGAATACTTTAAAACTCCTTAGATCCACAAATTGCAAGATATTCTGCTTTGTCCAAATGGCTCAAAGCCAAGCCTGTTTCCTATAGCAAAGTGGATGCAAAGCCCTTATCTCCCCCAGTTTTTCCTTCTGATATCAGAGATATCAGATAGTAGAGAATAATAGGTACTCCAAGATGTTTCCCCTCACTCATGCTGTAAATGGCATTAGGGAGTAATAAGCTCAAGCAGTTTTATATATAGCAGCAAGAATGAGCTTTACTCAAATCAGAACAGCAGCTAAAGAGCTTCCTCAGCTTACCTAGACTTTCTCTAGACAAGCACCAGAGGGCAGATTGCTCTCTTGACTCAGCATCCCTGAGTTCCTTGACTCCCTTGACTTCCTCCTGCCATGCAACCTGATTGGCCACAGTTTCTTTGATGCAGCTTCCTGACCTAAATAGCCATTTGATTTATTTTTTTTTTTGAGTTGTAACCTTTAAAACTCTGAAAACAGTCTCATGTGAATTAACTGATGCACCTCAGTATCTTGCAGCCATCATTACTTTAGTCACTGCTTTGGCTTAAAATAGGTACATACCATACATTCAAATGAGGGGCAGTTTTTCATCTGGTTCTCAGAAAAATCCATGTCTCTCCTAAACATTTAATCTGAGAGGCTGTACTTACTCATAAGTTGATTTTTTATGTTTCCTTTATACAAGTATTCTTTTTCTGCTCTCTCAGCAGCAAACTATTTATATCAAATAAACTAGTACCTTACACAGGATTGAAAGACATTAGCAAGATGAGAACTGCTTTGAAAAGTGGTGCAAAAGATTCAATTTGGGAAGTGCCTCATTGAACTGGATAACTTACAGGGTCCAGACTGTGAAGAGAGAAGAATGAGACTGGAGCAAAGGTGGTAGACTAAAAAAACAAAACAAAACCAGGGAGAAACTGAAGGACTGACATTCAAAACAAGATAAATAGTTTATTTACAAGAAGTAAAGCAGTAGGAAAGGTGAAATTGTGATCAGAGAAAGGAATTTCAGCATTCAAGATCTTAGAAGTTGTCCAATTTTGGATACTGCTGAGATCTAAAGTATGTCTAACCCTGTGGATGTGTCTAAGTTAAAGAGAACTAAAGGAGATTAGGAGTTTGACAATATTGGAGGTAAAGTTCTTAGAAGGGTTATCACTGTAAATACTGAAGTCACCAAATGAAGAATAGCCATTGGAATGGATAAGCAAACTGTGATTCAGGTGTTGAACTCATTAAAGAAGAATAGAGAGTGTGCTGCATGCATGAGTAAAAGACAGCAGCAAGAATATGAAATAGTTAATGAAATTATCTAATATGGACTTGAGAGGAGAAGTTGTGATTAATGGTGGTAGAGGAGATAGAATTGGCAGTAGGAACAAGGAACCTTCTAGTCCTATGGGTGGGGGTGGATGAGAAAGAGTGTCCAGCCCGGGAAAAGGTGCCAAGGGATATGTTATGGTACCTTCTATGGAAAGCCAGACTTCCCCTGAATTCCAGAAGATGGAATCAATATTAAAAGAAGGAAATCTAGAATGATGGAAAGTGTAGTAAAATAGGAAGTGGGCTGGATTTGGAATTATGGGACTTGGATTCAAATCCTGTTCCTGTTACTATATGTGTGATATTGGGCTAGTCATGTAGCCTCTCTTGGCCTCAGTTCCTCATCTATTAATCGGGAGGTTGGAATAGGTGGCTTGTAAGGCTAATGATAGAATGGGAGATTCCAGAAGGTACAGTGGAAGGTAAGGGCAGACGAATATGGACACTAGGGAGGGGTGAGGTTAAACCAGATAGGATTGAGAGCATAGGGACAGTGCACAGATGGGTTTTCTCTTACACAGGGTCTGAGTGAGAGGAGAGTAAGAGAAAGGGATTTGCTAGCCACAGGGCAGGAGGAGTCTCAAAGAGGGAAAAGCTTGTAGATGAAAGGCTCTAATTAAAATGTGGGTGTGGAGGTGATGCTGCATATGGAGTATTCCCCCCACCCAGACTGAAATCCCTTAGTTAATTGCAGGAAGTTGGAATGGGGGTGGGTTTAGGCTTATGTCAACTAGGAGGAGGTTACTAAGTTGGAGGAGGACTCTGTTTAACTTACATGTTGAGATGAAACCCCCATAGGTAATCACAGCATACTTATGCCTTATATTCGGCAAAACTGATTTAGCTTTCCTTCTATTCAATCATCCAATAAATATATCATAAACTTAAGAGAATAGTTCATGTTCATATCTCACTTTAAGGTTTGCAAAGTGCTTTCCTTAACCCTCTGAGGCATGTCACATCAGCATCATCAATTCCATTTTACAGTTGAAGAAACTGAGGGCTAAGGATGGTAAAGTAGCTTGGCCAAAGTCATAGAGTAAGGAGGTTTTAGAACCATAATTCGGACCCAGGTATCCTGACTACAGGTTCCATGTTTTTTGTTTTGTTTTTTGTTTACATGATTGCTCTCTTTCTCTTTCCCTCTGTCTCTGTCTCTCCCCCCCCCCCCTTTTTCAATTACTCTTCAACACACTGATGGTAAAGCAAGCTGCTGAGGTAGTAAAAGAAAGCACATGTTGTAAATCTCCCCCCATAAGAGAGGGTAATTTATGACTCATGCCTATAGTGGCCTGATGTACAGCACAGTCCAAATAACAGTTTCTCCTCTTAAAAATTCACTTCAGTCAGTTTCCTTCTCCGTTAACCTCATATAATGAACAGATTTGGTGTCATAAATATAGATGTTTTCTTGGCTAATGGGCTCTTTATTGTTTAGAGGCCTTTGGTCTAAGTCTCAGCATAAAAAAGGCTATACTGGGTGGGGAAATGAATAAAATAATAGACTCAGCTTTCCCCTCTTTGATGAATTTTGGAAAGGGCTGATGAATTAGTCAAGACTTATAAGAGCACCACTTGGGAGATAGGTACTAAAATCAATGATGATGTCAGGAGGTTTGCCAAAAGCTGAGCTGCCTAAACTTTTTGTAGCATGTTGAATCATCCTAGTTCTGTAGAAGAAAACAGTAGGTATGAAACAACCACAAGCAGAGAAGGTGACGCCTTAGGTGAAGAGGAATCCAGATATAGCTTAGATGAGGTGGGGATAAAGAGAGCTGTATCTTTGAGAAAGACCTTTCACCATGGAGATACCTCTAAGTCATCGCCCCCTTTGAAATGCTTAGTTTTCAGGAACTAAAGGGACCTAAAAGTGAGCAAATTGGTATATTGATTTTTTCTGAGATGCAGCTTCCTTAAATCCTTAAATGTCCCTCTTAAACTTATGTCCATACACAGGTTCCTTACAAAAGAGGCAGTGACAGAGTCAATTGCTAGAGTCCTCAAACACAGAGGAAAACCCCTAGTGGGTAGAGATGTCAAAATTCAGGGATGGGAGACCAAAAGGGGGAAAAAGCACAGAAACAAAACGTCTCTTCAGCTGCATGGAAGCAGAAAGTTTCTGCAAATGATTTGGTTTTGCTCTTTAGTTTGGTTCTTCCAAAATCTGATTTCCAAAGCAAATCAATCCACTCTTGAAAAAAAAAACATATCTCCTTCCCAGCTGACAATTACAAATGTCCCTCACTCCACATTTGAAAAGTTAGTGTCTAGGTTATGGAAATAGAGATACCCTCTTCCTGCTGCAATGTTTGTGTTGATAGACTCTCTCTGGAAGATTAATTCTCAATGTCATCATTCATGAATTATAGGGGATGGAAAGCAGAAAGAGGAAGAGAGACTTTGAATGAATGATCTGCTACATTTTATCATGCTTTCTCTGATATTTTTGAAGCTCAATGTTTTTCACCAATCTGATCACATCAATTGAACATAATCCGATTGTGGAAATGAGGTGACATGTGGCTTTATCCCTCTTTAGCTGACAAATTTTAAAAGGACGTGTATAAACAGAAAGAGGGACACATAAGAAAGCATGACTGGGAGCTGTAAGGATAGTGTTAGGAAGACTAAAGCTTGGAAAGAGTTGAGTGATGTAAAAGCTTCAAAGGGCAATAAAAATGATGTTTTCCTTTTTTTCCTGAGTGGGAAGCAAGAATAAGAATAAGAAAGGGATATGGCTACCAATTCAAGTGAATGATTTGTTCAAGTGAACAAATACCAGAGAAAGCAGGACTACTTATCTTTGCTTCTATCACTCCCATCAAACTGATGAAAAGGGTAGAACAAATGGAAGGTAGAAGGAACAAAAGCCTAAGAGTGGTAAGGACATAAAAAGAGAGTACCAGTGGCTTTAAATGAATCCAATTCTTTGGGTCCAGACAAATTACCTATCAGTATATTGAAAGAGCTTGCAGATGTGATTGTAGAATCTTGGAGTTATTATGGAGAACAGAAGAAATGCCAGAAGATTGAAGCCTGGCAAATATACTGATTTTCACAAAAGGAAAAGGGACAATTATGAAGCCCAGAGGACAATGAACTTGGGGTGGATTCCTGGCAAAATTTTAGAAGGTATAATTAAGCAGATGTTAGCACTGAAGAAAGAAAGAAATAACCATTCAGAGTCAGAATAGGTTCACCAAGTATAAGTTTTGTGAACTTAACCTCTTTCATTTTTTGCTAATATTACTACTCAACTAGTTTGTGATCCAGTTTGTCAGCATGCCCTGTAATATATCATACCCATAATTTACCACAATATTCCAGAAAAAGACTCATCTGGGCAGATGAGAAGTAGAAAGGGACTATTATGTTGGCAGCACATCCATTTAGATCTCTATCAGTCAATGGCTAAATGAGCCACCCCTTGTCTGTATCCACCTGCTTCATGAGGTTGCTGGAGAATGTCTCCTTGGCTGTTAATATGACATCTTGGTTTCATTCAGGCTTTAGGTGAAGTCTTTCATATCTTTGCAGAAATGTTGAAAGAGGTAGGTTGGACGATAGCTGGAATCAATTCATAGTTAATTGAATAATATGCTTTGATAATTCAACTCAACAAACATCTATTAAACACTTGCTATGTTTACAGGATCATCAAATTTGAGAAATGGAGGACACCTTAGTAAGTATCTAGTTTAGTCCATAACTGAATAAGAATCCCCAGGATCACATAAGTGGTTGGCCAGTGGTCATGTAGCCCAACTCATACCTTATCCTCATCATGACTTAATTAAGTGATTAATTCAAAGTTCTGTGCTAGGCTGGGATACAAAGACAAATATAGTCCTTGTCTTCATGGAACTTAGATTTTAATACATGCTTATTAAGTTTTTACGCAACTCAAAGCCAGACAGGAAAGCTAATTTCTTGAATGAAAGATCCAAGATTTTAAAGGTTTTTGATGGGCAAGAGCAATGGGCAGAAATTAATTAAAAGAAAGCTAATAGTGATGAATATAAATTTGGGTACTTATTTCAGGAAAATCAACTGAGCACTTTATAAAGGAGATCTGGTGAATCAATAGTTCATGTGAAAAAGACAGGCCTTTTAAGTGATTGCAAATTTAAAATGAGAAAACAGTATAATTTGCTTAGCTATCCAAAAAGCCAATGCAATTTTAGGCACCATTAATAGAAATGAAATGTCCAGACAAAGGAAGTAAACTTACAAAGACAGTTAATGCTTTGCCAGAAGCCCTTGCTGTTTCATGTATCTTCTTGAAGAACTACTCTTTGAAACCTTAGCATTTTTAGACATTGGCAAATACCATATTTTCATAGCTTTCATGACAAATAAATTACTCATGTATAGATATCCTTGAAAAAGCACTACATTTATTGAACACATAGAGTTTAAACATACATTGATAACTTTGGGGCAATATCTCAGAAGACAAATATGCGGACCTGTCAATATAACCTCTATACTCAAGGAATCTTTACACTGATAAAGAAATCTTTAAAATCCATTCATCCATCAAACACCCTGACAACATTGTCATTGATAGATCACTTCTTTCTCTTGTGTTCAGGTGAATAGATGCTAAGAAGTTCCTAAAGATGGCTCCTTATGCCCATCTCAGAATTAACAAGCAACAATAATTCTAACATCTATATGTAACATATATCTATATATATAACATACATCTATATATATACATATATATATATATAACAGAATATATATATATATAACAGAATATATATACATATATATATATATGACAGAAAATCTATGACCTCCCAGAAGGTAAACTTGCCCATTTTCTCCCAGTGGGGCTATGCAACATGCTGGATACCTTCCTTACTTTCCCTTGCTTTTGATAGGATAATGGAAGCTATAGAATGTCAGCTCCTTGATCATAGAGGGGTTATTTTCATTTTGGACTTTGTTTGTACAGCATCTAATACAGTATGTTAAGGCCCACAGTTATAGTGGAAAGAGTGCTGGGTTGGGAGTTACAGGACCTAGGCTTAACTCATACCTCTGTTACTACCTTTGTGACCTTGAGCAAGTCAATTTATCTCCTTGGGCCTCAGTTTCCTCATCTGAAAAAATGGGAGAATTGGATCATATAAACTCTGAGGTTTTTTTTCTTCTTTTTTTTTCCTGCCTTTTTGGTGAGGCAATCAGGGTAAGTGACTTGCCCAAGGTCACACAGCTAGTAAGTGTCATGTATCTGAGTCCGGATTTGAACTCTGGTCCTCCTGACTCCAAGGCTGGAGCTCTATCCACTGCACCACCTAGCTGCCCCTACTGAGGTCCTTTCTAGCCCTAAATCTATGAAACTGTGGTGTATGTTTGTTGAATTGAACTAAATTGCCTCAGCCTGTGTTGAGGTCTATGTACCCTAAGCAGTCATGCAACCAGCTCATCCTGACTGTATAAAGAGTAGAATGGCTGAATCCTCTTGTTTTCTTCCTGCCATTTCTGGCATTGAAAAACAACACGAACAGATGGCTGCCAAAGGTCTTGCTCCTCCCTTTCTCTTTGACTGTGTTTATTATTCTCTAGCTCCTCCTCCACAGTCACTGAAAGCCCCTGTGCAATTCAAGTATGTTAAGCTAAGTTTCAGAGGATTTGACTCTTGTCACTGCACAGTATCCTAAATGACTGCCTGTAGGTAAGTTACAGGCTACTGGAAAAGTAGAGACTCTGAGCCCTATTTCCATATCTCCAGAGAACTTGCTTCTAGGGCTCTGTGTTGTGGTTGAACCAAGATGGGATCTAGGGTCCAATGGCCATTTTCAGGGCTGTAAAATTTATTGTAGCTTTTACCATGACTCTGTTCCTAAATAGGATGAAGGTGGCATGTATCTGGGATATCCTCAGCCTCTTTTGGATTTCAGATATATATATATATATATATATATATATATATATATGTGATAGAATAAAAAGGTTCTAGTTCCAGATATTCTAGCTTTTTATAGCCATCCCAGAATTAAGGAGCAACATTAATTCTGTCAGAGTTTTTAACTGTGCAAAATGACATGGATATAAATATTCCCTCCAATAATACAAATTGCAACCCATCTATATCTACCATTCTGTGTGACTCTATGTTCTCCCAGAAGTTCGACTCTGAGCCATTTCCTCCCAGTCCTATGAAACATGCATTTCCTTACTTTCCTTTGCGATTGAGATGATATTAGTGGATCACATGGGTTGTCCACTGGTCATCTCCAGCTCTTGTACATGCCCTATGATGTTTTGTTTTGATCATATATTTCTTTGATGGTATCCTTCACTCTAACTCCTTATTTGTTTCTTATTTGTTATGTTTTGCTGCTCGCACCTGGATTGTGCCTCTTCATAGCCCTGTGATACTCAATTTTAATTTCTTAAATATTCCACATTGCATGATTCATGACAAAATATCAACACCAGAAGAATGTTGGTAAAGGGGCAGCTAGATGGCACAGTGGATAGAGCACCGGCTCTGCAGTCAGGAGGACCTGAGTTCAAATCTGGCCTCAGACACATAATACTCACTAACTATGTGACCCTGGGCAAGTCACTTAACCCTATTGCCTCATCAAAAAAACAAACAAACAAACAAACCAGAAGAATGTTGGTATTAAAAAAGATGGATCTTTGTTTCAGCAGAAAATCTGAGGTCATTAAAGTAACTATGCAATTTATCATCAGAAATCTAGTCTATTTCCCCTCTCCTTTATTCTGGGCCCAACTGGTTGTGTATTTGCAGTGTTTGTCCAAAGTGGAATATTCTGTGTGAAAGCCTGCCTGCTTCCTACTAATATTCTTGTTGGGGATGCCTTCCCTGTATGTATATGGAGACTAGATTTATTATTTTATTGGTGCATAGGAATTCTTGGGTGCAGGTCAGTCAATAAGTTATTGAGTATTTATTAATTTCTTATTATGTGCCAGACACTGTGCTAAACAGGGTGTACAAAGAAAGGCAAAAGACAGTCTCTTTCTTCAAGGCACTTACAATCTAATGATCAGGTCTTTTTTTCTGACTTACAGTCTTAGAAAGTTGATAAGAGCATTGGGAAGTTAAGGGACTTACTTGCCCATGGTTACACAGCCAGTATTTATCAGAGGCAGAATGTGAGACTAGAACTTTCTAGCTTCCAGGCCAGTTCTCTACCCACTTATGAGATAATGCCTTTCATTATTCACATACATATTTTACAAATATGGGGATACGTATGTATATTTGTCAGCACTTGCAAATGCTATCTCAGTCATCTTCTTTGTTATTAATAAGATCTAAGATATTTTTTAGTGCCTTTGCTATCATTCTAATTATCAGACCCCTTGGGAAGAGATTATTTAATAGTCTAACAATTATCTACTTAAAGGATGGATGATATCTATGTAGATTTAGAGTTGGAAGAGACCTTAAAGTTCATCTAGTCCAAGTCCATCATTTTGCAGATGGGGAAACTGAGGTCCAGAGAGATAAAAGTAACTTTTTCAAGTTTACATAAGTAGTGTCAGAACTGGAATTTGAGCTCTATTTCATTTATGTGAAATGCAGTACTCTTTTCACTATACAACATTGTATTCTAATGTCTTCATTCTGTTTAATGTCTTCCCCCTCTCTGCTACTCCCCACCCCTACCCTCTACTTCCATAAGCATAGCCAGGACTGTGTTAGTATCTAAGTCTGATAGCTTTACCATTCTTGATAGTGAAAAGAGAAATAAAAAATCATTGAAGCTCTTTTCCATCTTTTTTCTCTGGTTTTGACCTTCTTTTGAACTTTATCCATAATACCCCTGAGATGACTTTGCTTAGTTGGGTCTCTTGCCAAGTTTTCTTCTAAACAGGTTTCGCTTTTTATTGATCCTATTTTATGTGGCAATATTGTTCATAATTTTTCACCACATTTCTCCATAAGATTTTATAAACCCACTTGTATTCTAAACTGATTTTACCCTTGGATTGCACATCTTTACTTGACAAGTAAGTCAAGTATTTTCTGATTAAGGCATTTTAGGATCTTTTTTGTCATGTCATTATTGTAGTTGATTTACATTAGTTAACTTCTATGTGAAATTATTGTAATAAATGTCTATGTCGTTTCTTCATATCACATTTTTGATAACCAATAACATGTTTAAATAGATCTGGTTGGGTTTTTAAATTTCCTGTCTTACCTATTTTTCATTTTTATTCTTTTTCTTTTAACTTTGTATTAATTTTTATCTTTGCTCTAATAAGACTGATTGTAGACAGTCAATAATTTAGTGTGATTCCCATAATAGCAATTAGTCATTTTTTCTTTGTTAAAATATAATTGTAATTACTTGTGATGTTATTCAGTGCTACCCATGTTCAGCACCTTCTAATTCTTTCCTTAGAAAAAGTATTTATGATGTATAGCTGTGAGATCTCTGTGTGTTCTACAACTGTTAGTCTGCTTTGCTCCTTATTTCTGATGCATAGTTTCAACATAAATTCCATCACTGTCACTGAGTGTCCATCCTTTGCAACAGAGGTTGATTCATTAGTGACAATTATTTCCATGGTGGTCTTTTTGCAAATGCTTATCATGAGCACTGAGATATGAGCTGAACAAGTATCCCATGAATTGACATTTCTTGTTGCCTTTTTTTTTCAAACTCTTGAAGGAGACTATGAGTCATTCTTCAGTTTAGTCTAATTTCCTTTTGTCTCCTGATATCATTTATATCCAGAAGGTAGATTGATATGATTCAATTTTCCAAGTGTATACATATCTGCTCATTGGTCATTAGACAAGGGCCTCACATTTAGAGTGCTAACAGTCATGATAATGCATATAAATTGTCTAAAAATGGTGTGATTCTTAATACCTTTGGCCCCTCTTTCTACCACTCTGTTACTATAACTGCAGAAGGGCGATGTATGGGGTTAGGAACCATTTTGCATTTTTCATTATTTCATAGTTTGCCATGGACCTTAAAGAAATCTTCATCAAGCAGCCAGCCTACTGGAAATGAACCTCTCCCTGTTCTTAGAAAGCAGATTTAGCCTGCTGACACAACCATGTTAAAAACATTTCTAAAAGGATACAATCAGCCAGAGCTTGAGCTCTGTAAATTCTATGTTGTCCTGAGGCATTTTAGTAGAATTTCTTTTTAAATTAAAGAGAACAATTTGTACCAGATAAAATACTGGAGTTGGAAGGGACTTAAATTTTTTCTAGTTCAAATTATTCATTTCATATATAAACTGGGGATTATAGAAGTGACATGATTTGCCCAACATCCCATAGCTATTCTGAAGCAAAGATTCATCTATCTTTGGGTTATCAGACTGATGCCATTTACCTTTTGATTTTTTTTCTTCCAGGACGAGAATACTTCCTACCTTAGAGGTAAATGCTTGGTATGATATTTGACATATACAGCAAATTATGTTTTTCAGAATTATTTATTAATGGAGAGGGATAGGAGGGATATGGAAATGTATTCCATTGCAAACAAAGCCAACATGTAAAAATCTGGATGTGTAATGGATCTTAGAATTGGTCTAACCATTTGGAAATATGCTATAAAAACAAATGTTGTGCAACCTGTCCATACTCTTTGAGACAGAGATAATACCACTAGGCATTTGACCCAAGGAGGTAAAAGACAGGAAGAAAAGTCCCATATACATCAAAATATAGCAAAGAACTAGAAACAAAGTAGATACTCATTGATTGGTAAATAGCTAAGCAAACTGTGGTATATCAATTTAATGGAATATTATTGTACCATAAAAATGATGAATATGAAATTTTTAGAGATGTGTGGATAGTTATATGAATTAATACAACATGAAGTAAGAGGAATCAGGAAAATGATATATGTACTGACTACAAAATGCAAATAGAACAAAAACTCCTAACTAATTATCATCTAATTATTACAACCAAACTTGGTCCTAGAAAACAGTAGAGAAAATGTATCTCTTGCTTTTCTTTGCAGAGGTGGAATAGTATGAATGTAGAAATATATATATCTCCAGACTTATTTGCTGTGTTGGTTCATTTTGTTTAGCTGTTTATATTTGGAAATGAATATGAAATAAAATCAAATGATACCAATAAAAAGTCTCTGACTTAATGGACATCATATTCTTATAAGGAGGTAAGTCACAAACATAAATAATTACACTTCAGTAACTGGATGGATCTGTGAATTTAGATTTGGTGACTCCCTTCAGTGATGTAGATCATGGCCTATCTATGACTCTAATCTTGTGTGATTGTTGTCCATGTCTTTCTATATATTCTCCAAGCAGAATCAACCCAACACAGGGAAGGCCTGCCTCCAGTTATTTTAACATTTCCTAGATAACCATTGTCACACTTAGCTGTCCATCTGTTATCCTTTGTTCTTGTTACATTATTGGATAACCTCCTTTTTCTGGCTTTGCATGTCCCTGAGAACATATTTTATACCACTTCTTTCCTATAAGACATCTTGGGCAACAGGCTACAGTCCTATTAGTCTTCTCATTGCTCTTTGAGTCATTTGAAATTTTGATGGCATTGAGAGAGTGATGTTGCATGATTCACAGTTATACAATATCCTGAAGAGTATACTGATGTTAAAAACATTTGCTTTTTGCAGTAGCGTTGATTGAGATTATTAAAAATCATAACCTGAAAAAGGATTTCCCCCAAATAATTTATCCTATTTCACCCTCCTACTCAAGTCTAGATTAAACGCATTTTCTATTTGCAATGCCCATCCAAGACATATGTGCTGGTAGATTAACTCAATGGACAACAGCAAGTCATAAACTAAAAAATACCTATTCTTTATCTATTTGATTTTTACTGGGTGTGTTATAAGGCCCATCTGTTTTGAGTGGCTATGAATCTTTGTGAGTAGTATCCTGGGCTTGATGTATTTAGCACAAGGTCGTTTGCAAACAGTAGCATCTTGAGAACCTTACTATCTATAAGGAATCTTCCTTCTATTTGATTCAGTATAGCACAGCATGACAGTCACTCCTTTGGCAGACAGAGTACTCATTTTTTATATATGAGAGTAAAATAAAAATTGTTGAACAATTTTATCTCTTTGGTTTTATCTATCAAATTATCTTATATGATCTTTAAATATACATGAGAAATACCTTGTTTGTATAGAATCTTCAAGGTGTTCAACCCATTAAATGTTTTTTTTTTGGGGGGGGAATAACAAATAGTAACAAGCATAGCTGGATATAAATAATACTCATGCAGAAGGAGGCAGAGTTGACTTGCCTCAAAGCTAGGGAAACCTGGGTACAAGTCTCATCTCATATATATTGCCTCTGTGACCCTAAGACTTGACCACTAAGTACTCTAGACTAGAGGTGTAAGAAACAAGGCCTATGGGCTGCATGTGGCCCACAACACTTTTGAGTGAGTCCCAAGCAACATTAAAATGTAATTGGGAAATATAAATACAAATATAATAAAACATAGATAATATTACATTTTAAAACTAAGTCAATATGTGTCTGGCAGGGATCCTTATGTATTGATTAGTAGCTCTAATTTTTATTTAAGTTTGACAGAACTGCTGTAGAAATCTATCCAAGATTATAAATTTCAGAGAAGGTGCCAAACTTCTTTGATAAAGAGAATTTCTTATATCAGTGAAATTACAGGTCGATTCCTTATCTCTAATGTAGAAGAATATAGGATAAGGATATTAGAGAGGTACAAAATATAGTATTTTGTGAAATCCAATGGGATAGGGCATAGTGATTGGGTATATTAAGATTGAGCTTTCAAAGATAGGTAGGAATTAAACAGGAGAAGGAGCAGAAGGAGACCATTGAAGGCATAGGGAATGGTGTAAGGAAAGATACAGAGAAAGACATGTGCAAGGTGCTTTGGATGGAACAGAGAACAATAATTTAAATTTGGTTAGAGGTTAGATTATATAGACAAGGCTGGAAAGGTAAGGTGGCATCAAGATTTTGGAAGGCCTTGAATGTCAGATAAAGGAGTTTGAAGTTTACTCAGTAGGTTATAGGAAGTCAATAAAGTTTTTTGAGAAGTGAACAAATATATGTACAAAGAAAATTGTTCTGGCAGTGGTATGAAGATTTGAATGGGGGAGAGAGTTGATATGAGAAGACCTGTTAGAGATTTGTTGAAATATTTAAATGGGTGGTGATATAGGCATACATTAGATTAGTGGAAGTGGAAGTGAGAGTGGATAGATGTTTCAAAGCTGGAATCAATAGATAGAGAAGTTGGTTAGACATGGCAAGTAAGAGATGAACAAAACAAAGATAACCTTGAAGTTTTATGCCTGAGAGACATGATGGTAGAGATAATGAAGTCAGGAGGAGGAAGATTTGAATAAAGAAAGAAGATAAATATCATTTTAAGAAGGCTGAATTTGACATCCTTTATGGAGTCCTTGCCTCATGGTGGCATGGAGGTCATCTTGGGTTTGCAAAGGCTATGAAAGTGGAATACAAGCCATAACAGGTTCTAACATGCCAGAACAATTTTGGTCACAGTCATAGCAACAGAAAGTAGTATCTGATTTCCTAATGAAAGTAAAGAGAAGTTCATTGATAGTAGGCTGGATATTTGGTTATAAATCTTTTGGCCAAGGCAACCTTGGAAACAAAGGAAAAGAAAAGAAAAAAAAATGTCCTTAGTCCCAAGCCCTTTACTTACACTACTGTAGCAATAGTGGTAGAAGTGGAAAAGGTTTCTTTTAAGCAATCATAGAATTATACAGTTTTTAGATCATTTATAAACATTGACTTAGCTTGGCACTCTTGGTACTCTAAAACCTTGTCCATGTCCTAAATAGGGTACAAACAACTGAAGAAGGAATTCTACAATTCCAAAATTGACATTCTTGCCATAAATGAAACTGAAAGACAAGAATATCACATCTAAATAGAAAGTTCTCATGTTCTCCTTGGAGAGGCAAAAAAAAAAAAGTTGGCAGAGTTAATTTGTCACGTATCCAAAGACAACAAAAACCATAATTTCATGGGATATTTGGCCATCTCATATTGCACTTCTTATGATAAGAATTTGCAGATATGCTCCCATGAAAATAATTGCTGCTTATGTATCAACATCTGCGAAACATCTTGCAAACAATGAAGAGTGTGTTTTATAGAATAACAAAAGAAACCAAAACAACAATAACAACTTGTAAAGACCCTAAAGCTTAAAACAATGTGTACTATGATACTTGATGACTTTAGAGCAAAATTAATATAGATGAGGATGGTGAAAAAATATATTGGAAAATATGCAGTAAGAGTGAGAAATGAGATGAGTTTACAGATTACACGGAAGCTTCATGCCTATACTATTGAACACTTTCTTTGAGAAAAGAATTGGAAGTCACTAGACATTAAGAACACTGAATAACATCAAAGACAACTTCTTAATGAAGAAACCAAAGGAACTTAAAAACTACCTCAGCAAAAAGTTAATGAAACCTGTAAGAAGAATAAGAAGAAATTTGATTAAAGCAACTCTAACCTGACCTATTTAAACTAGTTACTGACACAGACAAATCAGAAATGGATGAAGGAAAGTATATAGATACCAGTTCAAAAAATTATTATATTTTAATGGATGAAACATTATTTGTTAATGCTATGGAGCTTTCTTAAGTCAACTATCTTCATTCAGTCAGGCTAACAACTAGTCAAGGCAATGATCAAAATTAATACTAAGTTTGGACTGTATTTTTTACCAAATTAGAAAAAGATGTGACTTGAAGTTAAAATTCCAAACCGACTTATTTAAGCAAATGATAAATTACAAAATATGGGTAGCAGATTGAGAAAAGAACAAAGATTATAATAATTTCATATAAAGGTTTTCACTATGTAAATAAATTCCTTTAACCAGGTGACTAAAAGAGCCTGAAAACTGTATGTTAGGTTTTAGTCAAGTGCAAACACTTGACCTACCTTCTAAGTGAAGAAATATTGGAAAATACTGGCTTAGAATGTAAACTTCTTTGTAAAATTCTACAGAAAAGAAAGGAGTAGGATATTATGAGCTATATAACTTCACAAAACAATGGGAAGCAATAGAGAGGAAAAAACATTAAAAATGTTGAGAGACCTATTTAAAGTCATCTTTAGGACATTTAAGAATGAAAGTAGAAGGATAACAAGTAGATGAAAGATGGGACAATTTGCTAAAGATTTTTGATAAAGTTTTCATTATCAAGTAAAGTGGAATTGCCACATTTGGAAACTAACATCTTAATCACAGATTAAGATTATAGTGGAAGTGGAAAAGGCAGTGATGAAAATAACAATGGGAAAAATGCTTAGAAAGGATTTTGTAGATTATACACAAAGTATATCCATGGTGGCAGAGTCACAATTTTGAGGGTATTAAGAGATACATTCTCAAGGTATTATGAAGATACCAGAAGCATTGACAAAAAAATCTTACATATTTACCCCCCAAATTGGCAAGTATATGTATAATTACCAGTTCATATGGCTACTTTCTTATATGTATAACATTTTTATTATGATATATGCACACATGAAGGGCATTTTTGATGGGGATATTAAAGGAAACTTGCAGGCTTTTACAAGTAAGAGTCCACAGTACTCTATAGCACTGTACACAACTGTCCAGTACAGTATACAACATTGCCATAATATGATTAAAAGATGTAGGGAATGCAAAATCTCATTGTGTTTATGGTTTGTTGAATGAAGATAATTGATTCAGTAAAGCAAAACATTGTCTTAAAAGCTCCCATCCAACAAAGTATCTTCCATGCATATGTCAGAATTATATGATTTCTTTAAATATATGATGACAAAGATAATCTTATTTCACTAGTTTCTGATCAGATTATCAATGTCAATAGTTTCACAAGAGAGGTAGAGATATGCTTGAGAAAGGTGTTCACCACTGTCATGGAGGAGATCCATTGGTGCACTGAAAATCATTCTAAATGATATCCTCAATCACTCAAAAATGTTTTTTTTTCTCCCAAAAATGGTTTGACCTAACTATCCATATGGTAAAAATCACTTGGATCAAGACTTATGTATTGATAGACTTAGGTCTAGGATAGATACTGCAAATGGACAATGAGTTGGGCTCAAAATACATCAGGAGGAATAGAATGGATTGCATTGCCTTTGGAAAGTTGTTAATTACTTTTAATGACCCAAGGCTTCTCTCTATCAAAGGGCCATCTTTTGAAGATCAACATCCTTCTGTCGTTATTATACGACTTTGAGTCATGGAACAACAAAATGTCAGAAAAGTTAAAATTAAAGATTGCCTAAATCTAAAGACACATTGTGATTCTTAGCAGGCCAAAATGCATTAGAAATAACATATTACAAAGGAAAAGTACTGTGAAGGATATCATCAAAAATGCATGACAAAAAAAGAAGAGGATTTGGTCATCTGGCAAGAAGGAGGGATAATAGATGGACTTACTGTTATTCCATTGGTATCATCTCAATGCCAAAAGAAAACAAGAAAGTCTCCTATTACATTGAGTAGACCCCCTGTGGTAAACTTATGCAAGAATGTGGATCAGTGGCACATAACAAGGAGGCATAGATGAATTGTGATCTGTATCCAATCCATCTTTGACATCTTACATGTCTTTCCCTCCCTCTGCCCCTCTCTCTCTTTCCCTGAATATCTGCAATCAGTTGTTCAATCTTGTCATTTCTCTCTACCCAATTATTTCTAAGACTACTGCAATAGCCTCTTATTTGGTCTCCCTGCCTCAATTCTCTTGTCTCTTCAATTTATTCTCCACATAGCTGCCAAAGCAATTTTCCTTAAGTGCACATCTGCCAATGTCATTCCCCTACTCAATAAGCTCTGATGGCTTTCCATAGCTTCTAGGATCAAATATAAATGCCTCTGTTTGGATTTTAAAGCCCTTTACAACCCCGAGCCCAATCTACCATTCCAATATTACTTTGTATTACTTCCCTTAAGATACTTTGTATTCCAGTCAACCTGACCTTCAGTCATTCAGCAACAAGCATTTATTAAGTGCTTGTTACATTCCTTCAGTACAACAGCAACACTTCATATCTTGTCTCTTTGCCCTGGTTTTCCTCCCTGTAAGCACCTCATTTCTGCCTCTAAGAATACCTTGTTTTCTTCAGAACTTTATTTATTTCTACATGTAAGCCTTTCTTGCTTCCCACCTCAGTTGCTAATGCCTGCCTCTAATTGAAATTCATCTTGTGTTTATTTTGTTCAGTCTTGTATACAATTATTTCTATACATGTTGTATCACCCAACAGAATGTCACTTTTTCAAACAGGGCATTTTTCTTTTATTGCCAGCCTCACACATAGTAGAAAGTTTATATATGTTTGTTTATTGGTTGAAGATTCAATGTGCACAATCACAGCTCCATTTGAATGTTTGAGTTTGAGATGCTTTTGGGAAATCAAGCTGGGGATGTCCTATAAGCAGTTGTAAAAGCAGATCTGGTGCTCAGAATAATGATACAGATTTGAAAGCCATCTCTACTGAAGTAGTTAAGGTTGTTTGAGTGAATGATATTGTCAAAGGAGGAGAGTGTGAAGAAAGAAGAGAAGATGGGTAAGGATAAATCTTAGTGAACATGAACATCAAGGGTATCATAATAGGATGAGTTTGCTGTGCAGAAAACAGAGATAGAGTGGTGCCACAGAAAGGAGAACCTGGAGAGTCTAAAATCTCTGTAACCAAGAGGTGAGTATTTGCATGTCAAAAACTTCAGAAAGGTGAAGTAAAACAACAACTGATAAAAGCCTTTTGGATTTGGTGATTAAGAGGTCAGAGAATTTCAAAAGTTTGTGGAAAGAAGCTAGATTGCAAGCATTTAGGGAGAGAATGCATAGTGAAAGAATGGAGGTGCTCAGTGTAGACACCTTTAGAAAAGAAGTTTAGGAGTGAAGAGAAATAGGATAGTAGGTAGGTGGTTTAGAAGAATCAAAGGAATGCAGGAATGCACTTTTCTTTTTTAGGACTGAGGAAATACCTGAGCATGTTCGTAAGCAAACAGGAAGAAGACAGTGGAGAAGGAGAGATTGAAGGTGCATATGAAAGGAATTACTTGCTGCTATCAAGTCTGAAAGAGGGGGAAGAGAATGGGAACTGGGGCAAAAATAAAAGGAGTAATCAGCCTTAGTAGGGAGTTGTGATAACCTTTCTTCTGAGACAGAACAAAGAAAGGGAGCAGGTGATGTTGCTGAGAAATTTTAGGAAAGGAACTTCACATTAGATGTCCTCAGTCTTAGTAAAGGAGGAGTTACATTCTTGCTGTAAGTTTGAGGGTATTCAGAATATATTAGGGGCATAAGAAATAGAAGAAAGAATTTGATCTATTTTATGCACAGATTTTTCAGGACCATATAGATTGTGTAAGATGGAATATTAAGTAGCTACATTTTTCTTGGAACTATTTCTTTTTGTTCATAAAGTAATTCTACAGAAAAGAACAGCTTATTGATTTATCTATTCACAATGGTCATAAAATGACGCTTCCTCCAATGTTTTATAATATTATTTTCTTAAATTTAAAATAAAATTTATTTAAAACAATTTTTTTTTCTTTTTGGTAAGGCTCATTTAACTTATATGGGATTCAGGAGGCCACATACTCAATATACAGAATCATGGGAATACAGAGCTCTAAGGGACTTTAAACCTTCTGGTGCAACTATCTGTCTTCTGACTGATGGGGAAACTAAGGCAAAGAGAGATTAAGTGATTTGCTAGTTAGTAACCTATCCAGACCTAGAACCCAGGTTTCCTGATCCCTAGACCACCATTATTTCTATTATGTTGTGCTGCTTCCAGAACTATTTGAGTCCTTAATAAAATTGAGTCCTAGAGAAGGTATTTATATAATAAGTCAAGGGCTTATTCAGCCTGCAATTGTTTGGGATATCCTGGTGCACACTTTACTACTGTTAGTAATAAATTATTTCCTGACAATTTGGTTGATGGATTAGCACCTGCTCCCACATAGTCCTTATATTGCTTTACAAAAATGAGCAGGTTAGCTGTATTTAATAGGCTTTTTGTCCTTCACTTATCTTGCAGGATGGAGAGGAAAAAAAAATTGGGCTCTTCCACAGGAGTGTAAATCATGCACAGACACACAGAGAGGTCTGTGTTTCTATAATAAGCAGGGTTGAGGTATCCTTCTTAAGAGTCTTAGAAATCCAATGGAGGGTCTCTGAAAGGCACATAACTTCACTCCTCTGCCTCATATCTCACCAAGTTTGTTTTTCTAACTTCCCAGAGGACTAGAATACGAAGTACCAAAATGTTTTAATGTTTGAAAAGCAAAACCGAAGTCACAGGGTAGAGGAGTGTGTGTGTGTGTGTGTGTGTGTGTGTGTGTGTGTGTGTGTGTGTGTATGGGGGGCAATAGAGTTCTTTTGAGTCATTTCCTTATTGAAAACTGAGATTTCTGGTCACATTAGTGCAGAATAATTGATAGCAGCTGCAGATGGGAAGGTTTGGGCATGTATCTCCCCAGGCAATAATTTCTTTGGTATTCTCAGTGGTATGTTGTGAAGTATGGAAGGCTGATATTAAGCCACAGTTCCTTGATAGAGGAGAACTGAACAAATGGTCAGCTCATTTTTTTAAGGGAAACTTACAATGGTCCCAAGTCTCAGTATACTTTTCCAACTCCTTCTAGCACTTTAACATTGCACTGATTTGTCCTCCACTTAGGTCTAATGGTCAGGAGAATCCTTTTCACACTTTGCATTTCCTTCATTCCTTGCTTCCTTGCTGTGTGGCATTGCAGAGCGGAGAAAGCATACACTCAGTAGACAGTGTGACTTGGCCAGCGTCCATCTCACACATAAAACAACTTCATGAAGTAGAGAATTGTTGGGCTTATTAGTAGGAAAAGAAAGCTTTGAAGGCCAGGTTGAATCTAGATCTCCATTGTCAAAGGCCAGTAGATAATGGCTAACAATATGGTTTTCTTGGTTCCTGTAGGTCTTTGTAGCAGCAACAGCAGAAGCAATAGCAGTAGTAGCCATAGACATAATAGTAGTCATTATCATTGTTGGAGGATGATGATAGTACTACTAGTAGTATTACTATTATTACTAGTGCCACTGGTAGTAATACCACTATGACAATGACAATAATGACAATGACAATGACTACTACTGTTAGCATGGCATGAGTTCAAATCTGGCCTCAGATACTTAGTAGCTGTGTGACTCTAGACAAGTCACTTAAATCTGTTTGCCTCAGTTTCCTCATCTGTAAAATGAGATGGAGAAGGAAATGGCAAACCACTTCAGTATCTTTTCCAAGAAAACTTCAAATTGGGTCATAAAGAGTTAGAAACCACTGAAATAACTGAACAACACTACTACTAGCTAGCATTTATATAGTGCTTTAATTTAGTTCAGCTTTAGTTTGCAAAGTTTTGTAAACATAATCTTGTTTGCTCCTCTCACTATGAGGATCGTTATCTTATGAGATAATACGTTATCTCTTTTGATCTTCACAATAATTTCAGGAGCAGATGCTGTTATTATCCCCATTTTACAGAGAAGGAAAGGGTTGGTAAGAGGTTAAGTGACTTGCCCAGAGTTACACAGCTAGTGAGTGTCTGAAGTGGGATTTGAACTCCAGTCTTACTGATTCTAAGTTTAGCATGCTTACCTACTGTGGCATCTAGTCCCTGCTAGTACTGGCAATAAACGAGTAGAAAGGGGGAAAACAAACCCCAACAACAATCACCCTATACTTGGATATTGACTTAATAAAGTGAAGAGTCCTGAGTATTTTCAGATCAATTAACTAAAAGTTGTAGATGTTGTGATGTGCACTAAATAGTATGTTCTATTCTTTTAACAGACTTTTGCTTTAAGAACCTTTTAGTCATTGGTTTTCATCTTAACTGTTCTTTTGTATAAGTAGAAACAAAAGGGTATGAAAAGGTTATTAAAATAATTACAGAAGCACAGGTCATAAATTATCTGTTGATTCAGTCTGTCAGCAACTAAGCCAATTGCTTCAATGATAAGGCTAATCAGATATGGAACTGGCCATAAATGACTTTAGACATCTGGAACAGATATAAATCATCAGATTGCCCAGTAGGATCCATTCTGACATTGTGTATTCTCTTCATTTGAGGCAGTAGATGTCAGGAAATATTGTGTTACTCAAATTATGTGGATTTGCCACAATGCTGCAAAGCATGATGGGAAGTAACAAGCAATGTAACAGAATGGAATAATGGAAATTCAGTCTGGCTGTCTCATCAGAGGGAGATAAAGCCAAATCAAACAGAGTGTTTACTGTGGCCTGAATTCATTGGCTAAGTAAATTATTTTCAGGTTGATGTGCACATGCAAATAATCATTTAATCAACACTGCCTCCTTAGAAAAATTCTAAAGCAGGAAACTACCAAACACCCTTGCAGAAGCTCAGATGACTGGGCTATATATAGCTTAAGCTTCCATATTTGCATGTAAGCATGTATGTGATTGTCTGGGGAAAAAAAATCAATATTTCTTTCATACAAAATTCCCTGGGGCCAAAAAACAAAAAGAAAAGTACAGGTATCTTGTTAGACTACATGTCTAGTCATCCCCAGACATGGAGTCAGCAAGATAGTACTCATGCCTGACCCAACATATCTGATTCATTCAGTAGTTCCCCTGATTGTGCAAAAATTATCATTTGGTTACAATTCAGTAAAACTAGTATAATTATCTTGCCTCTTTTAATCCATTGAGAATAGCAAAACATTTTCAGTGTTAAACCATTCTTCTTTCTTTTATCTCCTAGCTTTACCTTTTCACATTTTTTTCTTTGAACATTTGAGAATTAACTTTCCCCTTAACAAAACAAAGAGTTGTGCTTCGGAATTATAGTAATGTCTCATTTATATAGCATTATAGGTGATTGAAGAGATCTACCTAGGTGAAATTTCCAGACAGCAAAATTTAGCCCTTTAGACACCCAAACTTAAAACACAAAATGAAATATCCAATGCTTTATGGGAAATCTTTCCAAAATATATTATATACATCTCTGTTTTTACACAATTTAATTTATTACAAAATGATTCAGGAATAATATTAATAATATTTTTAGGAACATAATTAATTATATTATGCTATCTGTAATACAGTGATATCCTTAGAGATTTGTCCCTGCACTAAATAATGTTAAATTACTATGTTTTATGAGATCTTTTGTCAGTTTTTTTGTAGTTATTTTTTGGTTATCTCCCTAATTGTCAGGGTATCAGTTACTTCCATTGCTTCCCATTATTTACCCACTGCTTCTGAGGACTATCCAGATTCATCCCTCTATTAATTTCCTAGCCATACCCCTGGGCATGCTGGTGCCTCTCTTCCCCCATCCCATTTTACAGCTCCCTTTTAAGGTTTTCTTCCCCCATTAGAATGTAAATTTCTTAAAGAAAGAGAATGTCTTACTTTCTCCTTGCATTTATATCCCCAATGTTTAGCATAGTTCCTGTCACATAGTAAGTGCTTGATAAATACTTGTTTATTTGTTGTTGGCTTAATTTGCTGCTTCTGATAATCTGTTGATTAGTAATCACACAGCCATTTAAACAGAACTGTATAAAAAGAATTCTATGTATGTATTAGTGATGAGGTACTATTATCCAAGTAGGTTCCATATGTCTACATAGATGTCTAGTTATGGCTCACAAGGAGGCAAGGATAGACATCTCTAGTGTTCTTTCTCCCCACCCTTCTACAAGGGTGACTGATTCTTGCCAGGAAGGGATACAGGTGTTTGGGGACAGTGGCTGGCCAATCTGCTTTCCTCAGAGAGGTTGTACTGGGCTAGAATTATATCTGTCTGCTCCCTTAATTATTATTAGTCTAGAGAATGTAATTTGTAGGTTCAAGATAACTTCTTGATCACTGTTCTTTGATGGGGAAGGAGGGCCCCAAGCTCTATATTCAAGCTTTGATACCCTTCCCACCTGATGCCAGTTCTACAATGAACATACATTAACAGATAAGCTTATTTATCCCAGTAGCAAAATGGAAATTAGAGAAAGTATACATATTATATATGTATATCTACATACAAATAGTAATATGATATAATAATATGTATAATATTATTATATAGGTTCTTTGATGGCAGAGTATGTCTTCACTTTTGTATATGTATCCCCAGATACAATAATAATAATTTTATACACACACATACACACATGAGGCAATACAATTTGAAAGAGCTCTCCCGTCTGAAATGAGATAACTCAGCTCAACTAAGAGAGATAGATTCCCAGATACCATCCACGAGTAAATTTCCCAGAAGTCTTTAGCACAGTAAGCTAAGAATAGGGACATAGTCCATTTTCTACATGTTACTTTTTCCTTGAGTCTTTTTCCCTTCATGAACCTGAAGAGAGGTTAGAATTACCCATCTTCTCTCTCAAAGATAGAAGCCAAAAATGTAGAATCTGTTTTCTTTAGCTCTCACCAATTCTGCCCATTCCTCAAACAGTCTTGGGACATCGACTAATCAATCTCCCCCAGTGGAGAGAGAGAGAAACTTTTGTTTCCCCTGCTGGCAAGAATCAAAGTCTCCCTTGGAGAAGAGTAGGGAGAGAGGACACCAGAGATGTCCATTCTTGCCTCCTTGTGAGTCGTAACTAGACATTTATGTAGACATATGTGAGCCACATGGGCAACAGTATCTCATCACTACTACATACATAGAATTCTTTTTATACAGTTCTGTTTAAATGGCTGTGTGATTACTAATCAATAGACTGTCAGAAGCAGCAAATTAAGTCAACAACAAATCAAAAATTCTACATTAGTAACCCTTGACCCTTTGAGTCAAGAGTTACTAATGTAGAATAAGAGTAGATAGTTTATTTAAAAAGGGCCTGAATGGCTCCCTTACAGAGTAAAAGTTGATATTCATTGTGACAATTATTTGGCAACTGTTTCATAGCAACTTTGATACTACTATTTAGCATACAGGCTTTGTGATACCTATTTGAAAGAAATTTTTCTTACCTGATCCAGAGAACTTTCAAGAATAGGATGAGAATTACCTACATAAAACTGGACACAATGGAAGACAACAGGTTTGAATCACATATGAAGTAGAGTAAAAGTAAAGGAGATGTTCAAAAATTAAAAAAGAAAATTAATTGGAAGTCAATACTTACAACCAGATTTATGGATATAAAAAATGTGAATAAAAAAGTAGTCTTGAAATTTTGATATAAGGAAGTAATGTTATCGGTATTACTGAGTCTTGTTGTAATGTGATTCAGGACTAGAACATGGAAGTGGAATGGTATAATTCATTTAAAAAAAAAGAAAAGGCTCTGATAGGAGGGATGATACAGTAGTAAGTACAAAATAGCAAGAAGAGATCTACCTGCATGTAAATCCATGAAATCAAGGATGGAAGCCCAAGGAAGAACATTTGTGTAGTATAGAAGGAAAAAATAACCAGATATGAGTATTGTGTGAGTTTACTATAAACCAATTAGGCTACATTCCCAATATAATTTAGAAAATCAACAATATTTTGTACTCATATGGGACAACTATCTAGATATGCCCTGGAAATTTCATTCTGATAAAAGTAAAACTTCTTATAAATTCTTTACTTTTCTCAACAATAATTTCATTTGGTAGAAGTAGGAAAAGTGATGGGAGAAATTGCTACTATTTGTTTAATTCTGATAAATAAGGAAATTCTAGTAAATTGAAAAGTAGAGGAAACTTGGGAGAAAGTCACCATATTAGAATTCAGAATAGTAAAAGAAAGTAACTTTAACCAATGAGACATGTACCCTAAACTTTAGGAAATCACATTTTGTTAAATTCAGAGAAAAATAGGCATAATTTTAAGGTCAGAGGCAAGGAAAATGTGTGATAGTTCAAGAGAGATGGAAGGTTTGCAAAAAAAAAAAATTGTGACAACAGAATCACAATATAATTATAAAATTACCCCAGTTTGGTAGAAAAGGAAGAGGCACCTAAATATTCTAATGTGGTGGAACAAGGAACTCTTGTGTGAGCTTGTATTTTTTTAAAGGACGTGCTAAAAAGAAAGAAAGAAAGGTAAATAATAAAATAAGGAAGTAAAGGCTCAAAGCCAGTTTAGAATGAGTTGGAGTTTGTGCAAAAATGCTTAGGAAATAAAAAAATTACTTTTAAGGTATATTTGAAGAAAATAGAATAAGAATAAAGGACAGGCACACTACCTGGGGCGTGTGGTTTAATGTTTACAGATGACAGAAAAACTATTTAACATTTTGGTTTTGTTTTCTCCACCAAGGAAGGTAACTTTTAGCCTGGAGAAGATAGAGCAAATATTTTAAAGAGGAAATTGAAGATGGATGGCAAGATAGATAAAAATAGGTAAGAATATTAGAGAAAAGGATCTGTTGATTTGATAGAGTTCAAGTCTCCAATCCCAGATGAATTACATCTCAAAATACTGATAGAACATGAAGATAAGCTTTTGATTACTGTATAATCATGGAGAATGGGGAAGGCATTAAAAGGCAGATGATGGGCAAATATACTCAACAAGGGAAAAATATATTCCAGAGACCAAAAGTCAGAAGTATAACAATGAGTTATGGAAAAATCAGAGAGGATTATTAAATACAAGATTTTGTGATTCCTTTGAAAGTGAAACTGTGATCATTAGGTACTAGCGTTGGTGTGCTAAGAAGTTATGTCAAACTAGTTTCATTTCCCTCTTCTATTGTGCTTATTGAATGAACGAGCCAATGGGTTGAAATTGTATGGCTCAATATAATAAGCAAAGTTGTCATTTTCAGCTGTCTTGCTGCCTAGACCAGAGACTATGCCCTTAACCAAAGGGTTAAAAGGACTTAACCATTTCAACTCTGGAATTTCCAATCTGAATAGCTTCTCTCACCCTCATTACTCTGACTGGTGAATGTCTCACATAGTCCATTATTTTTAAGCCGGCCAACAGCCATGCTCTACTTTGCTTTCCAGTCATATTGTCATCAGTCTGCTACCACTTGCATGCTTTCTACTCCTCTTTCCCCACTTTCCCATTCTGGATCCATAATGGAACCAGTACTGGGATTTCTATTGGAAATGGTGTGTCAATCTACTTCCCTGTGGCTCTTTACCATCTCCGTACCTTTCCAAATGAAAACATCTCTCCCTGGCCACCATTCCTGTGTATGTGCTCTCTCTCCCTTTTAGGCTCTTTGATGGCAGAGTGTATCTTCACTTTTGTATATGTATCCCCAGAGCTTAGCACCATGCTTGGCACTTAATAATTTTTTTTTCATTCTTTCATTCTTCATTCATTTCTAAATTTGAAATTGTTGCTGTGTGAGATAATGAAATCCTTATCCCTCAAAAATCTCTAATAAGAGTACTATAACTTTTTCTCAGGTGTGCTTGGGCACACACTGGAAAACAAAATTCTACTATATATATTATATATATATGTATAAAATATATATATATATAAAACACACACACACACACACACACATATACACACTTTCTATACCTAACTTCGTTCCAAAGTACTTTCATACTGACATCATGAACCTGATCAATTCTTACTTGTTTAGGTCTGATATAACACACTTCTTAAGGTCCATGACATGAGACTATTATAGAAGTAAGTTCTAAATCCTATTGGTTTCTAAATTCCCTTTGGAATTGGTTCTTAACTTTATGTTGAAATCCAGAGTTTCCTTTTCATAGGAATCCATTGTACATACATTCCATTCAGGGGTGGAGGTTAGTCTAGATGGCCTCTGAGTTTTCTTCTAGCCTGGGTACTCCCTGATTATATGAACCTGTTTAAGTAGTGGCTGGATGATCACTTGCCAGTAGTATTTTGGGTAGGTTTCTGAAGAGGATGGGGTCATTGATCTAGATCCACCTCTAAAATTCTCTCTATTTCTACTATCCTTTCTTTTTCTGTAATGTAGAGAGGTCTTTTATTTATTTTTAGTTCTGAATTCTTAAGCTTTTTTTTTTTTTTTGCTTATTTCCCAACTCTGGTTGGTCAAGGTGGCCAAAAATTTTATCTTCTGATAAACAGATTACTAATAGAACTCCCCCCCCCGCTCATTCTAATGTAAGGGAATGTCTGTCTGTATGTCTGTCTGTCTCTCTTCCCCTCCCTCTATTCATCTCTCTACCCACCAACCTACATCTCTATCTGTCCATTTGTCCCTCTATCTATGAAATCTATTTTTGATACACTCTATCATTGGTCTAATATTTCTATACTGTCTATCTTTGTCTGGATCTGTGATTTTTTTTTCTGTAAGTAGTTACTCACATCCTAGGAGTTCCTAGGATGGAAAATCCTCACTAATGTAGATTGACAACTCATATGTTACTTATTGTCTCAGAGAGTTTCCTGGGGGCACTGAGTAGCTAAATGACATGCCCATGGTCAATATGTGTATCTGTATATTATATACATACATTTATATTCTATAAGGCAAAGATTTAGATAATCATCATAATTTCAAGTTGATTTTATGGTTTGAAAAACAATTGACATTTGGGAAATGGAAGCTATAAGAGTCAAAACAGATATAGGGAAAATTTTGTTTTAACATTTGCACTTGATGGATGTTTAACTTTATTATTTCCTTAGAATAAATCTAATAACTTACATCTGTTTTCATGTCACTTTACATACAGAAAATAAAAGGATGGAATCACAAAAATGTGATTGGCAGAGGAGAAAAAACCAATACATTTTCAAGATGGGTGATTCAGCTGCATTTAGAAGGAGTTGAGATTCACAAACTTTTTTTTAGACTGAGAAGATTCAACAAAACTTGTGGCTTTAATTTGTTAAGTGTTTTCCCTCTTTCTTTTATTTTCTTTATTGATTGAATGGGAAATTTAATACTTGCATTTCTCACTTATTTACACTTAATACAACTCAGTGTTTTGTAAGTGAACTCTCTTATGGTCAAACTACCTTAGAATCTTCTTAATAAGTAGCTTGAGTTTTATTGTTGATCCAGGACACCTGTTTAGTGGATCTCAATGAGCTCAAACTTCAATTGGGTTTGAAATACAGAGCAACATTTTTAATGGTTCTAAACACAGTAAATCAATGTAAGAGAATATTCTTTCTATTTTTTTTGTTTTGTTTTGCAATCATTGCTCTTAGAGCATTGTCTGAGAAAAATAAATGTGGATTTGCATGTCTTTCCTCTATCATTGTCAAAGTTATTCTCTCACAAACTTTCTTACATGTTTCATCAAATTGTAAGCTTTTATTGGTCATTGTAGTTTTGTAGATGGTTGTGCTGTCTGACTCAGGAAGACAGGAGTGAGATGGGAATGGGAGAGAGAGAGAAGGAGGGAGGAAGGAGGAGGAGAAGAGAAAGAGAGAGAGTGAGAGAGAAACAGAGAGAGAGAGAGAGAGAGAGAAACAGTACTATAAAAATAAAGATAGAGAAAGACAGAAGCAGGTCATATGAGCTCATGTGGCTACACCTGTACCTGTGTAATGAGGCATAGAAGGGTTTTTGATGATTTATGGAGGATATTTACAATTCGGCTGCTTAAAGCATGAGTAACAACATTTTTGTGGCTTTTGTTTATTTGTTTTTACTAATAACTTGGTGGGAGCTGTCACTATTCACACTACATTAAGCAGATTAGATTTAGCTGGATCTGTACTTAGGTCCAGACTCATTCTTTGTCCTCCCATACAGTAGGCTTTCTCTGCCTCTTCTTCTTCACTACAAATGGAAAACAGTAAATACAGAGACTGTTTGCTCTGCCTTTTGCCCTTTTTCTGTGAATTATGTAATAGTTTGGCTAACTGGGTAGAAAGTTACAGAGTTTGGCTCCCAGGAGAGCTTCCAGTCATGTGTACCTTGTTATAACTATCAAGTCGATTGGCTTCTACAGGAAGCTTATAAAGCAGGGGTACTATGTGTCCCTCAAAGGCACTTTTCTGCCCATTCCCTGACCCCCCCACCCCCACCCAGTGCAATTAATTCCATAGAACATGGAAAAGGAATCAAAATCATCAAAATATATTTCCTGAATTATATGTACAGATTAATTTTCAACCAACTTATAAATATTTTTAGTGTATCTGACTAAATGTTACCACATGTTAGGGCAGACTAGTATCAAAATATACTTCTAATAATGAATCAAGTTTGTTGCCTCTCCCCTCCTTAGTTATTTTTACCTTATACCTGGATTTAATGGAGGTCCTTTGTCTCTATAAAGAACTCCTATAGTTAAAAACAAACAACCAAACTAACCATGTCAATTCCTAGTATTTTTTATGCCCCAAATAAAAGGTGGTTTATTCTTCTCCTTCTTGAAGATTTCAAATGTGGAAGCAGAAGGGGTCAAGCATTAGTCATTGGTAGCTCCCAGAATGGAATCCAGGTCTTAAGTACCTAGTACTGGATGAAGAATTTGGGTATAATTCTTGCTTATGTGTATAATGCCAGTTAAAAGTGGGGAAAAGGCTTTTGACCTACTATTTTTTAAAATTATTGCAAATTGCTCAAAAGTATAAATATGGCACTTTGGATTTGGAATCATATTACACTTAAGACAAATTATGCTTGTTTGGATTTTTTCCAAGGATGTGAGTAACATCCTGAGGAAAAAGGTGGGCTGCTAGGTAGCACAGTGGATAGAGTGCCAGGCCTGGAGTCAGAAAAAAAAACTTCTTTCTGAGTTTAAATCTGGCCTCAGACACTTGCTAGCTGTGTGATCCTAGGCAAGTCACTTAACCCTGTTGGCCTCAGTGCCTCTGTAAAATGAACTGGAGAAGGAAATGGCAAACCACTCTAATATCTTTGCCAAGAAAACCCCAAATGAGGTCACAAAGACTCAGACAAAACTGAAAAAATAACTGAACTGTTGTTCATTCTTCTTGTTGGAAAAAAAATAGAGATTTTAATGAAGCAAAAAAAGTACCAAGTTCAACTCCCACAATGGGTTTGTACCATACATGGACTGAGCATTCCTTGATGATGAATTGAGGAGAATCTCAAAAATTGTTCTTCTTTAGAAAAAACTCATATAGGTTTATGTCATCAAGGCTATGCCATTAAGAAACATGGCAACTACCTTAGGATATCAGATTTTTAATACCTTACTGATTTATATTAATAGAGATCTCCTAATCCAACTCGCTCATTTTATAGATGAGGAAACTGAGGCCCAGGGAAATTACTTGGCCTTGGGCAGATGGTTGGTAAATAGTAGAGATAGGGAGGAAACCTAAAGATTATGACTCCCAGTTCAATGCTTTCCTCCTCTTTATCTTTGGAAATTGATGTGCTAGTGTTGCTTGAGTTTATCAGCCAATCAAAAAGAATTTCTTATACACCTATCTCGTTTTACCTCTTTCACAAGGCTTTCCCTTAATACTCTATCTATAAGAAATCACTTCCTAGTCAAACACATTTAGCACCTTTTCAAACACTCAATATTTATAAAGCTCTTAATGGGTACACTAAGCATTATGCTAAATCCTAGGGATGCAAGGATAAAAATGAAACTTTAAAAAAATCTAAATCATTCATTTGGCACACTCTTTTGTTGCATGGTATTATGACTCTGTCTTCTCATCAACTAGACAATAAACTCCCTGAAGTCAGGGTCTATTTTTTTTTTCTATTTTTTATCTCACATATTACTAAGTCAGACACTGAATAAACATCTACAGATCCTTGGGGATGGAGCCAAGATGGTGGAGGGAAAGCAGTGACTGTCTTGAGCTCTCTCCCAAAGCCCTCCAAATACCTAAAAAAATGGCTCTAAACAAATTCTAAAGCAGCAGAACCCACAAAAAGATAGAGTGAAACAAATTTCCAGCCAAAGACAACCTGGATGGTTGATCAGAAAGATATATCCAACCAGGTGAGGAGAGGAGTGCAGTTTGGTGTGGGTGCACAGGCCATAGCAACCCTGGCACAGGCCTCAGAGGGCAGAATTGTGGGCAGCTGTGGCAGTTTCCTGACTTCTCAACCCATGAACGCCAAAGACAACTTAGAAGGTCAGTGGGAAAAGTCTATGACTGCGGTGAGAGAGGAGCTAGGTCTCAGCCACAAGTCTCCAGTGTGGGGGCTGCCACTTTTTCCTGAGCTTCTGGCCCACAGACTGAGGGGGAATCGAGTGGCTGATCAGAGGGGGATTGCAGGGATCTCTTTGCCAGTGCTGAGGCAGGAGTCTCTTGCTTTATGGGTGCTTGGATCTGGGTCACAGTTCTGAGAGGCAGTTCTGGGGCAAGGAGGAATGCTGGTGTGGTGGAGCTTGTTGTGGTGGTGGAGAGAAAACACCTCGCCCCTTATCATACCACATTGGAAGAATTGAAAATTTACAGGTCCCTAGAAGTAGCTCTGAAAACAGCTGTACAAACTCCTGAAGCTTGGGACAGTACATTCTCCACATTGGAAGCAGACTTTTACATTAACAAAGAGTTTAAAACTCAAGTAATTGGCTGGGATCATGAGTAAACAGCGCAAAAAGAGTCAGACTATATTATCTTACTTTGGTGACAAAGAAGATCAAAGCATAAAACCAGAAGAAGACAACAAAGCCAAAGCTCCTACATCCAAAGCCTCCAAGAAAAATATGAATCAGTCCCAGGCGTTGAAAGAGCTCAAAAGGGATTTTGAGAAGCAAGTAAGAGAAGTAGAGGAAAAACTGAGAGTGATGTAAGAAAATCATGAAAAACAACTCAACAGCTTGCTAAAGGAGACCCAAAAAAATACTGAAGAAAGTAACACCTTAAAAAATAGCCTAACCCAAATGGCAAAAGAGGTCCAAAAAGCCAATGAGGAGAAGAATGTCCTAAAAAACAAAATTGGCCAAATGGAAAAGGAAGTCCAAAAGATTACTGAAGAAAATACTTCCTTAAAAATTAGAATAGAGCAATTGGAAGCTAGTGACTTTGTGAGAAATCAAGACACTGTAAAACAAATCCAAAAGAATGAAAAATTAGAAAACAATGTGAAATATCTCATTGGAAAAACAACTGACCTGGAAAATAGATCCAGGAGAGAGAATTTAAAAATTATTGGACTATCTGAAAGCCATGATCAAAAAAAGAGCCTAGACATCATCTTTCAAGAAATTATCGAGGAAAACTGTCCTGATATTTTAGAACCAGAGGGCCAAATAGAAATTGAAAGAATCCACCGATCTCCTCCTGAAAGAGATCCCCAAAGGAAAACTCCTAGGAATATTGTAGCCAAATTCCAGAGTTCCCAGGTCAAGGAGAAAATATTACAACCAGCCAGAAAGAAACAATTCAAGTATTGTGGAAATACAATCAAAATAACACAAAATTTAGCTGCTTCTACATTAAGAGACTGCAGGGCATGGAATATAATATTTTGGAGAGCAAAGGAGATAGGATTACAACCAAGAATCACCTACCCAGCAAAACTGAGTATAATCCTGCAGGGGAAAAAATGGTCATTTAGTGAAATAGAGGACTTTCAAGCATTCTTGATGAAAAGACCAGAGTTGAATAGAAAATTTGATTTTCAAACACAAGACTCGAGTGGAACATGAAGAGGTAAACAAGAAAGAGAAAATCATAAGAGACTTATTAAGGTTGAACTGTTTACATTCCTGCATAGAAAGATGATATTTGTAACTCATGAGACCTTTGTCAGTATTAGGGTAGTTGGAGGGGAAAAATATATGTACGTATATATAGATATAGATAGATAGAGGGCACAGGGTGAGTTGAACATGAAGGGGTCATATCTGGAGAATAAAATTAAGGGATGAGAGAGGAATATACTAAGAGAAGGAGAAAGAGAGAGGTAGAATGGGGTAAATTATCCCACAAAAAAAAAAAAACGAGAAAAGAAAAGGCTCTTCCAGTGGAGGAGAAATGGGGGAAGGTGAGTGGGAATAAGTGAATCTTATTCTCATAGGATTTGACTTAAGGAGGGAATAACATACACACTTAATTGGGTGTGGAAATCTGTCTTACCCTACAGGAAAATGGGGGGGGGGAGAGGACAAGAGAGTAGGGGAATGATAGAGAGGAGGGCAGATTGGGAAGGTGGTAATCGGAAGCAAATACTTCTGAGGAGGGACAGGATCAAAAGAAAGAATAGAATAAATGGATGGGTGGGATAGGATGAAGGGAAATAGAGTTAGTTTTTCACAGCATGTCTACTATGGAAGTGTTTTGCATAACTGCACATATATAACCTATATTTAGTTGCTTGCCTTATCAATGAGGGTGGGTGGGGAGGGAGGAAGGGAGAAAATTTGGAACCCAAAGTTTTAAAAACACATGTTTAAAAAAAATGTTTTCACATGCAACTGGGAAATAAGAAATACAGGAAATGTGGTACAGAAATCCATCCTGCCCTACAGGAAAATTGAAGGGGATGGGGATAAGAGAATGGGGGGAGAGATAGAAGGGAAGGCAGAGTAGAGGAAGGGTATTTAGAATGCATGCCATCTTGGGGTGGGGGGAGGGGCAAGATGGGGTGAAAATTTGGAACTCAAAATCTTGTGGAAGTAAATTTTGAAAACAAAAAAATAAATAAAAATGACCATAAAAAATATTTACAATCAATTCTCAAGTTTTGCAGTGGTAATGTTCCTTGAAAACTCTATGAAAGTTAAAAAAAAATGTAAATGTTGATCCATTGAACATATGGAAAACAGGGAGTTAGGTTCCCTGAGACCACCAAAAATTGTAATCTGTCACTAGAGATTGTTCAGAATACACTTTTCTGTACACAGTTCTTTATAACAAATCATTAAGTCTGATAACATGAATTTTTCATAACATAGTAACCATGAAATAACTCATAAAATGCAGCACACAAAATAAAATTGGTAACATGAAAAACATTTTTCTTGCTAATAATTCCCTAGAATTTTTGTGCTAACAACTCAATTACAAAAAAACAAACATTACAGACAATATTCACTTTTCATAACACATGAAATCTACAGTACCATAAATGCTGTTAAAAAAAAATTCTTAAAACTTTTAGCATGAATCTTACCTTCCACTGTGTCAAATGGCAGAGTGAGGGCATTGTATTCTATATTTTACTATTGTAAACTCCTCTACATTGGGTGCCCTCTAAAAACCAAGGGAGAGATCTCTGGGACTTTAGTTTCCACTGCCGGAAGACTCAGACACTGGGGAGGTATCAACCCTACCTCTGATACTCTGTCCTTCTGGTAGATGGCATTGGAGATTGTGAGGGACAAACTGACTTGACATACTTGCCTCTTTTTTGCAGATACAATGAATTGATTTGTTAACAACAAACTCATAGCCAACGGCTATTGCAGACATTCCAGTGTAAAGTTTATCTAACACCTATCACTGACTTTGCATGCTTGTACTTGGAGCCTAAAGGACTTGCACTACTCTTTGGGGGCATAAGTGCAGCACAAAACTTGAGTTTTAAAGGCAACAAATGCACGGGAAGCTCTTCACTCAACAATGTTAGGGTAAATAAGACCAGTGAGGCACTTAGTAGGACATTATCTCGTTCACAAACTTGTGCACATCGTGCCTCTTATTTTTTTCCCTCTACTGTATATAGCAGTTGCTAATGTGAAAGTGAAAATGAGATTACTAATAAAATTGCTCCAATGCTTGAAGTTACAAAAGTTAAACAGGTGAATGTCGAGGATTGATTATATTAAGTACTGACTACACATCAGTCACTCTCCTAGGTGTTGGGGATGCAAAGAAAGGTAAAAGATAGTCCTTGTTCTCAAGAAAGTCACAGTCTAATGAAGGAGATTATAGTCTAATGGGCAGCTCATAGGCACTCAACAAAAACTTATTGATGGATTGATTGGTGTTATATCAAGCATCACACAGCTTGAATTAAAGGGATAAAGCCTATGTATATCAATACCATTTAACAGTAAGAAAACTACAAATTCTGCTCTTTTTATTTTTGTCCAGATGTTTGGCAAAATCTGTGAAATCATTCCTTTTAGTTTTCTATTGAGATAGCTGCGCACATCTCAAGATAGGATCATATCTATTTACCCTCAAGAATTAGGCATTCTAAGACAGTACAGACAGCCATAAATCACATACTTATACATAGGAAAGCATTTGAACAAACCAGTCTTTTAAATACAGTAAACAAATAGCTAGAAGTTCAATAAATATTAGTTCATTGGATAATAGATGTAGAGCTATAAGAGACATCAGAGGCCATTCTAAATCCTCTTATTTACAAATGAGGAAACTAATGCCCAGAGACTGATTTGTACAAGGTCACAGGAGTATCAAGTATCAGAAGTGGTATTTGAATACAAGCCCTCTGACTCTATCATCACTATTTTTTTCCTACAGTACCATGATGTCTCTCATGCTGAATTATATTAATAACATGCAGAATGGTAAATGGTAGCTATGGATTGGCAAAAAGAAAAGAGGTCATGGTTAAGGCTTTGACTAGGAGAAACTAAGATCAAAAGCTTTTAAAGAAAGTAAATCCACTTAAGGAGATTTTTGGATCATTTCTTTCAGAATCTGTAAGATGCCTCATAAACTGTTTGGCATATTCTGAAAACACACTTTCTACAGTATATGCTATAATGATATGCTTAATAACAACTTGTTTCAGAATCATCTGTGGAGAATGCATTACAAATATACTTTGAGAATATGACTACAATAATAACAATACAGAAGGTAGATAATCTAGCAATAATCTGACAAATACTAGTGAAAGTTTGTTAAAGCAACATTGATTTAAAGGATGCAGAAAAAAGCAAGGAAGTTAAAAAGGGAAAGCTTGAATTTATGCAATTTATGTCCATTGGAGAGTAGCTAAGCATTTACTTGGTTGGATATATGGGGCTGCCCTTTACTTCTTTGTGTTTTTTTTAAATGGTGTGGGGAGGAATTCCTTTTCACTATTCTTTAATATTAATATTATTTTGTCCTTTAACATGCTTTGAGCACCAGAATTGCACTGTATACTCAATACAGCTGTAGGCAGATAGTGTGTTCCCTGCCTGATGGGCTTACAAATTAAATGAGACAGGGAAAGCACCAAGAGGTGAGGCATGAAGGGAACATGCTGATTTAATGCTCAGAGAGACAGAGTGGCAGGAGGAATGTAGGGTGTATGTTTTTATTCTGCCAATTTTTCTTTTAAAACAGGCATTTGGTATCTTTATTGCAAATGACAGGAATGGCATTGATGGTGATGAGATGTTTGAATTTCCCAGTGGTCATGACTATGGGAGTAGATGACTTTGGAAGATTCCCATAAGAAGAAAGTTTTTATTTTTTAAATTTTTTTCAGGCAATCTATATTTTATTTTTTCAAAATACACTTAAACAACAATTTTTAACTTTTGTTTTTTAAATTTTGAGTTCCAAATTCTATCCCTCTCTTTCTTCTCCCCACTCATTGAGAAAGCAAGCACGTTGATACAGATTGTACATGTGCAGTGATGCAAAACATATTTCCATAGTAGCCATGTTGCAAACAAACAAACAAAAAACCACTGCCCAGCCCCCCTAAAATCCAAGAAAAGCAAAGAAAGTAAAAAAAAAAAGTATGGTTTGTTCTATATTTAGACTCCATCAGTTCTTTCTCTGGAGGTAGACAGCATTTTCATCATAAGTCCTTTGGAATTATCTTAGATCATTGTATTGCTGAGAATAGTTAAGTTATTCACAGTTGATCATCATACAGTATTGCTGTTTCCTGTGTACAATGTTCTCTTGGTTTTGCTCACTTCACTTTGCATCAATTCATGTAAATCTTTCCAGGTTTTTTCTGAAAGCATTCTGCTTACCATTTCTTATAGGACAATAATATTCCATCACAATTGCGCATTACTATTTGTTCAGCCATTTCCCAATTGATGGGCAGTCCCTAAATTTCCAATTCTTTGATACCACAAAAAGAGCTACTATAAATGTTTTTGTACAAATTGGTCTTTTGGTCTTTTCTTTAATCTCTTTGTGACACAGATCTAGTAGTGGCATTACTGGATCAAAGGGTATGCACAATTTTATAGCTCTCTGGGCATAGTTCCAAATTGCTCTTCAGAATGGTTGGATTAGTTTACAACTCCACCAACAATGCATTAGTATCCCAATTTTCCACATCTCTTCCAACATTTGTCATTTTCCTTTTCTGTCATATTAGTTAATCTGATAGGTGTGAGGTGGTACTTCAAAGTTGTTTTAATATGCATTTCTCTAATCAATGGTGATTTAGAGCATTTTTTCTATGACTATAGGTAGCTTTGATGCCTAGAAGAGGAAAGTTTTGAGACACAATCAATATCCCAGATGAGTGCCTGCTGTATGCAAAGAATGCCATATATAAATATGAACATATATAAATATATTTAAATATAAAATATATTTATATAAAATATAAATGGGGAATATAAAAACATATACATTCCCTGCCTTCAAGTTGCAGAACAATTTAGGTGAAATCTGAAAGAGAAGAATGAACTGTATGAAGGACTAAGGTAGGAAGAAAGACCAGAAGGAGCAGAAAAGGTATCTATTTGTGCCAAGACAGAAAAAAGTGGAACATTTTTTAAAAAGCACTTGGAAAGTAGCCATGGAAAGTCTACACTCCAAGGACAAGATATTTAAAATTGATGAATAAGACAAATGCAAGGATTTGAACTGGGATGAAAAGATTGGGGAAGCATTCTCATGGGAAAAAGCCACTATTACCTTCCAAGGTAAAGCAGATAATCTTTTTCTGTGTCAATCACGCAAGTATCCTCTTTTTATGCTGAATTTCCAACAACTACAAGCAACTTCCAATGTGTGTTCTATTTTATTCAGTCAAAAACCTCTGAAGTTCATACCATCCAATGAGGACCCCTTAGGCATTCTCAGCAGGGCACACTATTTGGGATCAATTAAGGAAGAAAGGAACAAAGAGACTGAAGTGGCAAGGCAAGGGGAGTACCAAGAATATCCTTGAGCTTTGTGGAATTTCTGTTTTGCAAGAATTACAGAGTGCGAGATTGTGGCTAGTGCTGCTTACAAATACCAAGCAGCCTCCAGAGGAGCAGCATGGGAAACTGGTGCATGGGAAGGGCAGGCTGCAGCAGGTCTTAGTGAAGCATGTGGTGGTTTGGAAGTCAGGACAAGCCTGGCTTTTAACCCACTTATGAAACCCTAGGTCATTCACATAAAGTGCTAGACTTGAAGTCTGGGAGACCTGAATTCAAATCTTACCTCTGACATTTAATAATTGTGTGACCCTAGGCAAGTCACTTAACTGCTATAAGCCTCAGTTTCCTCATCTGTAAAATGAGGATAATAAGAGCCTCTATCTCCCAGGATTGTTGTGAAGAACAAATGAGATAACTTAAGGAAAGTGATTTGTAAAATTTAAAGAGCTCCATAAATGCTAGTTACATAAAGTCATATATTTATAAATAACAACCTCTCTGAGTTTCAGTGTCCTCATCTATAAAATGGGAAGTATTTTGTGGACATTAAAGTGCTTGGAAATATGAATTATTGTTTTACAGTTATGATAACTTGTCCTCTTTTAAGTATGTTTAAGAAGCATATTAAATTTAACTTTAGCCACACATTTACAACTATATTCTTTATAGGACAAGAACAGGGTTTAAAGACAAGGGTGGTGGGAATTAGAATAGCTAACATTTACATAGTATTTTAAGTTTTCAAAGAATTTTACATAAGTATTCCATTTGATCCTATCAACAAATCTGTGAAGTAAGTGTGATTATCCCCATTTTTCAAATTAGGAAACTGTGACTGAGAGATGTTAAATGAGTTTGCCACGGTGCCAGAGCTAGTAAGTATTCAAGGCAAGATTCAAATTCATGTCTTTCTGACTTCAAGTTCAGTACCCTAACCATTCCCCTCTTAGGACAGAAGAGAGCTTACCTTGAAATGACTATTAGCCTCTTAAGGCTCTGGTACAAGAATCTAATGCTAAACTATAGCATCAATGGATACCCCAGGTTTTATCCAGGATATATTATTCTGAGGTAGATCACAGCCAGAATTAGGCAGAACATATAATAAAATTTAAGATGTACCCTTATACTCATTCAGAGAAATTCTAGGAAATATAGACCCATTGGGTGGTTCTTCAGCAGGACAAATCATTAGTAAAATTGTGAAATAGGTGAAGTTTGTCCTGGGAAGCCCATTGCAACATTTTCAGTGCTTTCCCTAATTCCTTTGGTCTCTCTGCTGCCTTTCTGACAAGCACCAAGTAAACTCATCTTTTCCTCTAGTCATTTGAGGACCCACACTGTGATGCCCCATCTGCCTATAGAGGGACCTTACTCCAATCTTTCTCTTTCTCATGAAAAAATACTTGACATTCTCTCAGGGTTTGACTTCTCCCAAGTGACACTTTGGTAATAGTATTATTCAATACTCAAATAGGACTATGAACTTAGCAATTTGGACAATCTCTCCAATGATGTTGTGCCCATCTACTGTGCCTCTTATCCATGTCCTCAAATAAACTTGCATTAGAGATCTGCCCAACATACTAGCAGACTCCCTAATTTTCTCATGATGTTGGGATGATACCAGTGGAACATTCTATTAACCTGTCATACCTCACCCTCAATAGATGACCAGATCATCTTATTTTCCTATCATATGTTTCCTTGTTGACATCTTTTACTCTTGTCATTCTTTATAGTTCATCATTGGTTATATGTTGCAGCCCACTCAATCATCATGCAACTTTCCATTGCTCTCTGTGTGATATTTATTTTCACTACTTAAGAGACTGATGTATTCTTTGTCTTATAGCTCTGACATTAAAAATATGGGTTATGTTTCTGGAAGAAGTTTGATGTCATTAAAGGAGCTTTGTAATTTTCTGAAAGTAATCTATTCTTTCCTCTTCCTCTCATCTAATTCTGGGCCCAGTGGTCCATTTGTATTATTTGCTTAGATATAGAAACTGATGAAAAAGTTCTATACTCTGTCTATGCAATGAAATCTGGTAATCTAGGCAATAATAAAACTGGGGTTTTCATCATCCACTTAATTTTTTTTTTCTATGCAGATCATCAGGCCAAACACTTTTGAGTCATTTCATATCTTGCAAAAAAAGCTTTGCAGTGCTCCAGGACTTAATGCAATCAGCACAATGTTATCCAGTAACAGGATCATCTAGAGGACTTCACTATTCAAAGAGAATCCCCCCTCTACTTAGACCCTATTTCTGAACTCTTCCTTTACAATGGCAAACACTTTTGGCAAGTATGCATCTCCCTGTTTTATACCTTATCTGATGTCTCCAATAAAAGAGTTGTTGAGCAAGATTGTTTCTGTTCTATCTTTTAAGGGATCTTCAATAATTTTAACTTATGCATGGGGGATGATTTGTTGAAAAAGAGCCTTTAAAGATGGTATTTTGCTCTATTGAGTCAAACACTTTTTTCATAATCAACAAACAGCACAATAGGATTTTGTATTATGCAGATTTTAAAATTCATTTTGTGATGGTAAACATGTCATCCACTGGAAAATATCACTTGCAAAAGCATGCCTATTTCCTCCTAATACCTTCATTAAGTATGTTTAGGCCAGTACCATAAAGATTTTGTATGGTAGAGAAATAGATCAGTGTCTTTTTAAAGTATTAATAAGGTCTAAGAGGTATTATATCTCTAGACAGAGACAGTTTGTTCAGCAAGTCACACCTCTAATACAATCACCTAATTGCCCTATATTTAAGAACTCTAACTTCTAATCTCTAGCATAGTAAAATGTAAACCTTGGCAGTAGCTCTCCTCTCTTCTCCGCATTGGAGAATAGATAGTAAAGAAAGTTAGGGGAGAAAAGGTCATCATTCAATTAAAGTATTGGATTAAAACAATTACAAAAATTATGATACGCCTATTTGCCAGAGTGCCAGAAGATTAATGTCTTGTTGGGTGGGGTGAGGATACAGGTATAGGTAAAATTTCTGCTATTTACTTTGAGAAGACTAGGAGAGTCTGAGAAACTCTTCTCCTTGGACTAAGCACTCCTTGTTCTTCCAAACTGTAACTAATTCATGGAAGGAAGAACATATTTATTATCTCATTCAGCTTGGTACAGATCATTATAATCTAGGATTTGGAGACTTGTACAACCCTATCCTATCCTTTCCAGTATGATGCTATTCAAATATACAGTGCCTTCTCCTGCCCCTTAACACCATTAAATAATTTAGGGACCAGAGCAGAGTCCACCAGGAAAGTAGAGCTAATAAGAAGAAATATGGCTCAGGAGAAAGAATGCTGTGTTTAGAGTTAAAGGTCCTGGGTTTGAATCTCACTTTTCCCAAAAACTACCTGTATAATCTTGGGCCCTATCTGGGCCTTGTCTGTATAAATGAAGAGGTTGGATTAGTTACTTATCTTAAAAACTGAAAGGATTGTATTAGATGGACTCTAAATCTATAATCTGATTGTAAGAAGAATGAATAAATCAATCAAATCACACCATCTCACCCAACCTAAACTATGTCATGCCTAATAAATTTATCAAGTAAGGACACACCAGAATTGTTCACGAGATGTGAACAAGGCCCAGACACCTCCTCTGGTTCAAAAGATTTTATGATTGACTGAAGGACTTGCTTACACTCTCTGTTGCCTGTATAAAACCAGGTGTTTAGAATTCAAGAGATCTGAGCATCTGGCAGAGATAAGAGAAAGCCTCCTAGAGAGGAAGTCAGAAGTTGCTTGAGTGGTGGTGGTGGTGGGATCTAAGAAGGAGAGTGCCCCAGTTTTGGTTTCCTATCCCATCCATGTTGGCTAGAAGAACTTTGTGATCTTCAAAGCTTCCAGAAGCTTCGTATTTCTTCCTCTGATGCTGCAATAGCATTCTTGGATCAGAAGCCACAGAAAGACTGGATGCTATGAGGGAGGTAGATTTAAGATTCTATCAGGAGACTGGCACAAACATTATACCATACCTGACTGTATAATCCAGACTCCAGAAAAAGAACTCTAGGAGCCTGCAGTTACCCCTTTGCTACAAGTACTTTCCAAGTTTAAGTCCTCTTTCCTCTGGACTCTGTATGTGCTCGAGGGAGAGGATTTGGGGGCATTGTTTTGGACCAAATGTTCTTACCGTACCATTTTACTAAATGTCCCTTTTCAAAAGCCAGGTAACATGACTAGTTAACTAATATCAACTGATAGGAAAGAAGCTCATTGGTGAGAGCTTATGGGAAATGTTGCGCTAAAAGAGGTATATGCCACCTTTCAGGGCTACCTCCTTAGATCCCTGAGTGAATAGGAGGTATATTCTAGGGACCAACTCCTCAGTACACATAGGAGTTTGGATGACTGTCTCAGTAGAAATCACTACACTATACTAGCACTAACTTCTCTATCATTTGAAAGACCAGAAAGTTCAGGTCTATCTCCCCAGGGCTCAGACTCAAGCTTTTGACTTTCCTAGGAAAACTTCCTTGTGCTAGAGTCAGAGAGAGAAGAGGTATATCCATCACTAAGTCAACTTTTGGTGAAGTTTTTCTAGGTAGACATAGCTATACCTAGGAGCAAAATAAATGGGGGTGAGCAGGTTGAATGAGATATTTCTAAGAGGTCCAAGCAAGTCAGTGGCCTTAAAATATTTATTTTGGGTTGAGAAATTCCCTAGATGACTGTAAATAATGTTTTTTGGAGGACTGGAAAAACCATTAGCCCTTTTAGTTAGGAAATTTTTAATATGATATATCCAGAAGTATTTAAAGAATAAAGGGAGTTTATTTTCAAGATGTAATTACCTCCACAAACACTTAAGTCTTTTATTAAATTCTTTCCCAGCCCCATCCAATCAATGAATGACCTATGGGAAAAGAAGCAAAGGTCCTCATTGTCATCAGATTCTCAGGGGTTTTGTACAAATCCCAGAATTCTTTTACTTCCATTGCCAATTGATTGCATTATTATTTATTTCAACATTAAAGAAATATTTCTGCTTTTAAATCCTTAGCCAATCAAACTTACAATGAGTTATTTTAAAACACATTCCAAATATTTTATTTCACCAAGTTTCATGTTGACAGGTACAATAGTCCCATCTTAGCTTCTGTTCACACAAGAACACATTTTGAAACCCAATTAATAAAAGGTGGAGTTATGCAAGCTTTGCAGGGCCCAGCACCTGCTGAGCAAACTGTCAAGTGTTTGCCACGGTGCTTAGAGCTGTATTATGGCAAAATGAAAAAAAAATAGGCATGGGAATGAAATTAAAAACCCACAATGAAAGAGTTGATTAAGGAAATTAAGCCATTTAGAACAGACCTATGCATGTGCCTCCTGGAGGAAACCTTTGGAGGCTGCTTAGGAACAGAGATGTTTAAAACATTTGTCCTCAACGGCAATGACTGCTTAATTTTGACCCACAAAGGACCCCTTTGGCAGCCATCTACATTTTACAGACCCCCTTTCATTTTTATTCATAAGTTTCCTCTTTCCCAGTGACCCTGACATAGTCAGTGCTGGGAAAGGGGCCTAGAAACAAGTGGCATAGCCTCACTCAAGCCAGAGTAAAACACTAGGGGTCTGGGACCCTACTATAGAAATATTCTCCTTGGGGGTGGAGGCTAAGGGGCAGAGGCTGAGTCCTAAATCTCACTTAACCAAGCCTTTTAATTTCAACCCCCCACCCCTTTTGAGGTTAGGAGGTACTGGTGGAAGGGAAAAGGAAAACTTTGACTTTAACTTATATCCTCTACGAAGTCTTCTGATCACTTCTTTATTTTGTTTCCTGAGTTCTTAGATACCTATTCTGTTCTATCATATTTGCCCATGCAGATATATTCTTTTTGAGTTGGTTTATTTATAAATTTAAAAAAAATTCCAGTTGGACATCTGAGGCTAAGTCATGTCTTCTTCTTGGCCCCAAGAATATTTGATAGTGTACTGTGTATACTTCACGCATGCTTGTGAACTAACTAAAGTATTGGATTGGACATCCTAATTCCTTGAGAAGTCCTAACAGATCCAATGAATCATAGAGGGACAATGGAAAACCATTTTGGCCCTACAAGAATATTTGCCATAGGACTTTGCCATGCCCTACTGTGGCTTCCCTCAATCACATCCCAGAAGGACATGATAAGTAATTTTTATTTTTTAAAAAGTTGTTTATTAAAAATAATATTTCACATTTTATGACTAAAAATTGCCTTTATTCATATCTTAATTGAGTAGGGTAGAGATAGGGACTGAACCTGTGATTTCAGTGCTCGAGGGAAATCCCTGGAGAAAAATTTCTATGAACTCCTACAGGATGGAACATTCACTGCAATTTAGAGTGTAGAGTGGCCTAGAGCCCACAGGGCTCTAGTTATAGCCCAACTGAATTACCTAGTGTCACAAAGCCAGTCAGTAAACTCTTACTATGTTCCAAGAACTATGATAAGCACTGGGGATATAAAGAAAGACAAAAAAATGGTACCTGTCCTCAAGGAATTTGAAAAAAAAACGTAACATGTGTACATACATGATATAAACAATTCCAATGGAAGGTAATTTCAGAGGAAAGGCACTAGTAGTGGAGGGGGTGAAGAGGGGTTAGGTCTCCGGTAGTAGGTGGGATTAGAGCAGAGTCTTGAAGGAAGCCTGGGAAACCAGGAGGTAGAGGTAAGGACAGTGTGAATTCCTGGCATAAGATACAGATGTTGAGAATATAGAGAAAAAAGTAAAACTCCTTGTACTCAAGGAGTTAATCTTCCAATAACTACTCATATGATTCACAAAAGTTCCATCAATAAACACTTTTTGGTCCTGTGTTTCTCCTCAATAGCCAGTACAATAACTACTATATTCTCTAAACAAAATCAGCCCAGTGTCAGATCTTGTACCAACCACACCAACAAAAGGTATAGAAACCTCTGTGGGGGTTTGTTGGATAGGGCAAGGGAGGGAGTAAATTTTGAGGGGGAAAGAGTGACAGGAAATGGCTACTTTTAAAAAATTTATTAATAAATTTATTTATTTTTAGTTTTCAACATTTATTTCCACAAGATTTTGAGTTCCAAATTTTCACCCCATCTCATCCTTCCCCCCACCCCAAGATGGCATGCATTTTGAATACCCCTTCCCTTAGTCTGCCTTCCCTTCTATCTCTCCCCCTCCTTCTCTTATCCCCTTCTCCTTCTATTTTCCTATAGGGCAGAATAGGTTTCTCTACCCCATTTCCTGTATTTCTTATTTCCCAGTTGCTTGTGAAAACTTTTTTTTAACGTGTTTTTAAAATGTTGGGTTCCAAATTTTCTCTCTTTCTCCCTCCCCACCCACCTTCATTGAAAAGGCAAGCAACTAAATATAGGTTATATATGTGCAGTTATGCAAAACACTTCCATAGTAGACATGCTGTGAAAAACTAACTCTACTTCCCTTAATCCTATCCTGTCCTCCCCCATTTATTCTATTCTTTCTTTTGACCCTGTCCCTCCTCAGAAATATTTGCTTCTGATTACCCCCTTTCCCAATCTGCCCTCCTCTCTATCATCCCCCTACTCTTTTGACCCCTTCCCCCCCTATTTTCCTGTAGGGTAAGCAGATTTCCATACCCAATTGAGTGTGTATGTTATTCCCTCCTTAAGTCAAATCCTATGAGAATAAGATTCACTCATTCCCTCTCACCTTCCCCCATTTCTCCTCCATTGTAAGAGCCTTTTCTTTTCTGTTTTTTTTTTTGTGAGGTAATTTACTGTGTTCTACCTCTCCCTTTCTCTTTCTCCTAGTATAATCCTCTCACCCCTTAATTTAATTCTCCAGATATGACCCCTTCATGTTCAACTCACCCTGTGCCCTCTATCTACCTATCTATATAGATACATACATATAATTTTTTCCCCTCCAACTACCCTAATACTGACAAAGGTCTCATGAGTTATAAATATTATCTTTCCATGCAGGAATGTAGACAGTTCAACCTTAATAAGTCTCTTATGATTTTCTCTTTCTTGTTTACCTCTTCATGTTCCACTCGAGTCTTATATTTGAAAGTCAAATTTTCTATTCAACTCTGGTCTTTTCATCAAGAATGCTTGAAAGTCCTCTATTTCACTGAATGACCATTTTTTCCCCTGCAGGATTATACTCAGTTTTGCTGGGTAGGTGATTCTTGGTTGTAATCCTACCTCCTTTGCCCTCTGGAATATTATATTCCCTGCCCTGCAGTCTCTTAATGTAGAAGCTGTTAAATCTTGTGTATCCTGACTGTGTTTCCACAACATTTGAATTGTTTCTTTCTAGCTGTTTGCAATACTTTCTCCTTGACCTGGGAACTCTGGAATTTGACTACAATATTCCTAGGAGTAGGAAATGGCTACTTTAATGCTGTCTCTCTCACACACCACTATCTGCTGTCTCCTTCACCACTTCCTCCCGACTCCTTTCTGAACATGATGGACATGCTAATTAAATCAATGACTGAAAAGAATGAAAAAAAAATTATTAAACACATACTACATGCCAGGCTCAGTGCTAGGCATTAGTACCACTAACACAAAAGCAAAGACAATCTGTGCCTTCTAAGAGCTTGCATTCTAATATTGCAAATAACACAACAGAGAGGGGTGCTTTGGTCCAGAAAGTTTTAAGGGTGGTGAATGAGGTCTAAGGGAAAGAAGTTGAGTGCCAAGAGTTATGATAAAATATGAAACTGACTATATTTTAACAAATAGGAAATGACTGGTTATTCATGTAGTAGTCATTTCCGAAGCAATTGTCTGTAGTCGGATATCAACTCGTTAGAGTAAAAGTTGGCGTTACCAAATTAGAAGAAAAAGATAAAGATGAGAAGACATTGCATCTTATTCCTGCAGTTCTAACCTAAACTGTATAAACAAGCTGCTGACTTTGAAAAATCAAAGAATATATTAAGTTAAAGACATTGAATCTGTCATAATTTCTTTTTCAAAATAATTTTTTGATGAATAAAAATCTATTTTCCCTTCTATCTCTTCACCCCCTGTTTGAAAAAAAGCCTCTATAACAAATAAGCTTAGTTAAGTAAAATAAATTTCCACATTGGCCATGTCCAGAAAATACATGTTTCAATCTGCACTGTTATCTATCACTTCTCTGATAATGGGTAGCATATTTCATCATTGCTCCTCTAGAATTACGGTTGGTCATTGTGTGATCAGAGTTTGTAAGTCTTTCAAAATTGTTTGTCTTTATAATGTTGTGTTTATTATATTACAATTACAGTTCTGCTCACTTCATTCTGCATTAGTTCAAAAAATCGTCCTGGGATTCTCTGAAACTTTGCATCTTGTCATTTCTTATGACATAATAATATTCAGTTACATCCATATACCACAACTTGTTCAGATGTTCCGCAATTTATGGGTAACCCTTTAGTTTTCAGTTCTTTGATATTGCAAAAACAGCTGCTATAGATATTTATATACATCTAGTTCCTTTTGATCTTTCATTTATATAGGCCTAGTAGTGGTATCACTGGTCAAAGGGTATGTAAAGTTTAGTAAATTTTTGGATATAGTTCAAAGTTGTTTTCCAGAATGGCTGGGCCAGTATACCACTTCTTAGAGAAACTTAATGCAAAGCAGTTACCACAGCAGGCAAGCTCAAGAGAACCAGAGACTGCCTCAGGCAGCAAACTCTTACTTTCTTACCAAATAAAAGATCAGGGCAGCAAGGTCAATATTGCTTTAGAAAGTTCATTTGTAAAACTTTCTAGATGAAAATAACAGGACTCCTTATAATCAGTATCATCTTATAAAACAGTAAAATAACAAAAACAAAATAAAACAAAAAAAAGCAATGGATAAAATAAGCCTAATGACAGCTTGGTAAAAGATCCAGTTAAACCAGATTATCTAAAATGGTTGCCAGGTCCCATGAACCAGTAGGATTTAAAATGACTCCAGGTTATCAAACCACAATCCTTATGAGCCATTTAGTTTACAAAAATGGAATTCAAATGCAGTAACAGAAAATGTAGAGTGAATGTCTTGGGATGAATGAAGGTGTGATTGAGTTGAGTTCTGAAGATGAGACCACATTGAAAATCTCTGAACTTTATTCAAGACAAGATAAAGGAGATGATGCTGTGATTGAAGATGTTAAGTGTTCTGGTTTTCAAGGGTCTAAAAATGAGGCAGAGGCAAATCTAAAAAAAAATTGATGAAGAATATCCTTTTTGGAGTTTCCCTAAATATGTGGAATAAGATTTGAGAATTATATAAAAGGCATTCTGAGCTGAAAACCCCAATTTCTACAAGCAAAAGGAGTAACACAACTATGTCCCAGGAAATAATAAATAATAAATGAAGAATAAAGAAGAGTATGACAATCAACAGTTTTTAAACGAAGTCCAATGGAAGGAGCTTACTTTTTGTTTTGAAATGATACTTGGAGCTATCATAGGCAATGAATCAGTCACCTCAGAATACATGCTTTGTAGCCCACATAGACAAGTCTGTGGCTGAAGGGCACATTGAGAAGGCCAAAGAACTAAGTAATAGTTTAGCTACGTGAGTTTGGTGAAAAAATTGTCAATGTGATTGCTTGTCACAATGTTATAAAAGCTAAAAAAGATGCTAAAACTTTATAGAAGGCTCAAATGCAGAAGAAACTTGCATATGGTCTTGAAAAAGAGAAGAGAAATCTAGTGTGTGTATAATATGTTTTGTGTTTATATACACACACAATGCATGTATAGGCATTTATTTATATTTGCATACAAAAATACATGTGTATACACACATACACACTACTTCTTGAAAAATCTAAACAATTCTGTGATCTGGGAAGCCCTAAAAGATAGAGAAAGCAAACCATATTATTGTGTCAGTTCTCCATATCTTTTCACCATTTTATAAAACACATATTTTATTTTATTTTGCTTTTTTTGGTGAGACAATTGGGATTGTGACTTGCCTAGATTCATACAGCTAGTAAGTGTTGGGTGTCTGAGGCCGGATCATGTGTATTATTTTAATTCATGTTTAATTTCTCTTATTTATTAAATGTGAGAATACATATAGTTAGGAAAAAGAATATAAAGGGTGTACATACATCAGTACCTAAAGGATCTACATTATCATATGTACATATCCATTATTGATATACATTGCAATCTATCTTTCTGTCCAAAGGTTAAGATAGTTCCTGGACCATAGTATGAGCTTAATAGATAACTTTATAATTTGACTTGACTTGTGACATACAAAACAGCATATTTGAATTGCTGTGGCCAAAACAATTTGTCATCTGATAGCTTTCCTTCTGTCAATGAACCTCTCCGAACATGGCTAGCCTGGTAGTCAGAACCAGCATATTCTGTCAACAAACCTGTACTCCATACCTTTTCAGATTATTAGGACCTGCAAAAACTTATATTTCACTGGAATTGCCTTCAAGGACTCAGGTCACCTCCACTGATAAGGCATCATTTGGACTATCTTGGGGAAATATATATTTATACGCAATATGAATTATTTTTCTTTTATATTATTTAATGAATATTTAACAAATGAGATATGTATTTATGTTTTTGGTCATGGTAATTATACTCATGGATTAAAAAAACACATTTATTTGGTGGTAGATTGATCATAAGTATGCCTAAGAGAAAATAACCAAGCAAGCACAAAACCATCAAATTTAATACAGAAAATAGCAATCTTTTGGTTAAATGTTATTTCTCGATAATGGGGATTTTTTTCCTATAGTTATTTAGTAAAAGTCAGGATAAATTGGCTTTGATGATGGAAAATGCCATATACTTTTTTTAAAAACAAAATTTGTTTTGGTATAAATTCTTCCTGAAAATGAATACACACACACACACACACACACACACACACACACACACATTTCATTATCTCTTTTAGGTCTTTGATTCTTTGAATTCTGACATACTTCTTAGGTGGCATCATACATAAAATTTGCAATATTTATAATAAATGGACAATTATTATTAATAAATTATTTGGATAATATTTAAACTCTCTAAATATATGGTTTTGATTATTTCCATACTTTAATATCTTTGTTATATAATATCCTTTATTATATTAGAGCAATATAAAGACTGTGGGTGCCTTGGAAAATAATTTTACCTTGTATGACATAGTATGTAAAAATATGGTAGCATTGAAGAATTCTAAAGTAAGCTTTAAAAGATCCTGTAGTGAGCATGTAAGCAGATGAGCGTTTACTTCTTGGCATAGAAGTTTTCAAACGAAGAGATCATATGACTATTTCAGTTGTCAGTAAAGGTGGAGGAGAGCTTGTCTCCACTGTCATTAGCTTATGCTTCTTCCTGAATCTGATTAATCCTAATTCATTCATCACATATTCTATTTTCCTGCTTTTTCATGACTTCAGCCTTCTCTATGTTATACATAGATCATGCTATGAAAAAAACAAACTCAAATTGTTTATGTAAACATAAATATGAAATGCTAACCAAACACATATATGCAACATTCATGGAGAGCATAGACAGGTATTCCTTCATTTAAGAAAATCCAATATATAAAAATTTGAATTTATAAAAGACAAATCAAATGTGATGATATTTTTAAGTGTTTATTCACAGTGCCTGGCAAGTAGTAAGTGCTTAATAAATGCTTGTTTCCTTCCCTTCCCCTCAAGACATATTACACATATCTTAAAAGACTTTTGAATTCATAGCAAATTGGAACTGAAGAATTTTATCGCTAGGGAAACTAAGACTCAGAAGCAATGAAATAACTTGTTTAAGTCCACATAAAAGTCAGTTATAGCCAGGGTTTCACTAACCAGTCAAATGTTCTTCATATTACACTGTAGTTTCTAATAAATGTGATTTGGTTTGCACGTGTTTTCTGAAACAACTGTACTGTGTGGTATACTTATAATATTAAGGGCATTAAGTATGTTTCCATTTTTAATGGGCATATTTAATGTTGCTTTTTATGTTTGGGGAAAAGGGAGCTAGCTATTGCTGTTTGAGATCATAGAAATCTCATTTAAGAAATGACTCATTGATGAAATGGGACTTCAAGAGGTCTTTTACCCAGCTTTATGATTCATCTTACATAAATCAGAATCTGATCTGAATAACTGAAAAGTAAACCAGGTAGTCCTGAATATTTGTAGATAAAATTGGGAGGACAACTAACAGACATAAAATGCAATGACTTTCCTTTTTTTTTTTATGGTGACCTATTTTCAATAGTGATGAAAATGAACTGCCACATGAAGATACAAAAACCTCAGCAACTCATTTCCTGGATGAAAAAGAAGCAATGATACTTAAGAAACTCAGACCAGGAAAAGTGGTTAGACCCAACCAAATATGTACAGAAGAAATTGGCCTTGCAGGTTAAAAAAAAAACAAAAACAAAACTAAAGTCTATCAACAAATCTTTAATAAGTGCTGGGGGTATAAAGAAAGACAAAAAACATTCATATCCTTAAGGAGCTCACCTTCAAATGTATGTGTGTATGTATACACACAATTTTTTATGTACAATTATACATTCAATTATGCACACACAATCTTTATGTACAACTGTATGACACAGATAGAGATAGAGAGATAGATAGATAGATAGATAGATAGATAGACACACAGACACACATACAATTTTACAAAACCCTGTGACAGCTACAATTGCAAAGAGTTCTTTGTTCCATAATCCTCAGTATTCTATACATGGGCAATGTTTATACTCCACAATAGCTATTCTATTTCACATCTGATTAATTTCTGTTACTGTCTACACAATAATACCCACACTGCCCCTGTGTTTTTAGATGAGACCAGTTAATGTCATGTACTTAGAAATGTTCAAATGGGTGTGAACATCAATGGGGATGAGATGTGGTTTGTGTGTGTGTGTGTGTGTGTGTGTGTGTGTGTGTATAATACACTACCACATACTCATAATCATCCACCTTTACAATGAAGGGAAAGAAGCAAATTTTCCCAATGGTTCTTCAGGGCCAAAGTTGGTTATTAGAATTACAGTGTTTGATTAAATTTTATTGTTCTTTCCATTTTTTTGTTGTACTACCTACATTGTTTTCCTGCTTCTGCTTACTTCACATGGGACAGTTGAAAGAGTGTTGGATTTGGAGCAAGAAGATCTGAATTTAAATCCTGGTACTTCTACTTACTAGCTATGTTACCCTAGACAAGTCACTAACTTTTTTTTAACCCTTAGTTTCTTCAAATGGAAATGATGGAGGTGAAGTAGATAACTTGTAACATTCCTTCTATCTTTCAATTTATGTTCCTATGATCCTATTATAATTCTTTTGTCCTCCTATACTTCTCTGAATACTCTATATTCACTGTTTCTTATACTGCAGTAGTATTTTGGAAATATAATTTTGTGTTCAAACTGGGATATGTATATGTCTAACACTTTGGGATTTCACATTAAATAATATATTAAATACATGGTGAAGATTTCCCTCAAACGGCCTTGAAAATTATTTGGCTTCTATATTCTATTCCCCTAGCCACCATTCCATACTCAGAATGAACAGCACTGCCTCTCAGATTTATATGACATCCCCAGGAACATTAAAGTGTGTGTGTGTGTGTGTGTGTGTGTGTGTGTGTGTGTGTTATGTATATATGTATACATGTATCTTTCTTTAAGTGTTTTGATACCTAACTTCTCTCATAAGGGAAATAACTAGGTCATTTGGCTTGGAAAGTTTCTCTTTTTGTTTTTACTTATCTCTTTATGTCAGCAGCTACTTATTTAAGAAGAATAAACATGATGTCCACAAGAAGCTAAAAGTAAGATAAGCCTTTGTGGAGATAACTGTGATTTGCATGATTTTCATTTGTGAACATTTACATTTATGGAAGGAGGGGCTTGAATATTTGATGTTTTTTTTAATTAATGTTCTTAGGAATCTATTAGCCTCTTATTGGATCTATTAGTCAGGAAAAAGGGATTCAGTATAGAAGACGGGCAGATAGATTGACACAGTGGATAGACTGCTGGGCATGAAGTCAAGAAGAATCATTTTCCTAAGTTCAAATCTGAATTCAGACACGTACTAGCTGTGTGACTGTGGAAAAGTCACTTAACCCTGTTTATCTCAGTTCCTCACCTGTAAAATGAGCTGGAGAAGGAAATGACAAGCCACTCTAGCATCTTTGCCAAGAAAACCCCTAATGCGGTCAGAAAGAGACAGACAGGACTGAAATGACTGAACAAACAACAATAAAACTAACAGAAATGGATTTTGTGTGAGCCAAGGAGAGTGGCTTTATCAGCTGTTAAATGGAGGGGACCCCCCTAGGAACTAAATAGAATTATGATATTCAAAGATAGTAGAAAAATAATTTCCACAAAGTTAAAAATGTCACTGTAAATAGTATAATACCTTCTATTTTCCAGCCCCATGTTGCTTCTCATCATTGGACATTAACGTGGAATAGACCACAATGCTCTTCTGTTAAAACTAATGCATGAGGATTTAGATTTATGAAAGCAGCTGCATTCAAAGGTTCAGTAAATAACAGTAGTATTCCTGTGCAACATGTTTCATAAGATCATCTGAATTAGAAGTAGAAAAGACATCTTATGTCATTTTCAAGTCTAGTATATATCTTTCTTCTGGCTTAATTTTCCCTGTCATCAGGTCTGGCTGTAGAGAGGCAAGGAAAAATCACCCTCAGTCAAGAAAATATATAAAGTCAGTGATTCAGAAGACTATAAATAGAGACCTAAAGAAATAAGGAAATACAAAGCAACGCTATCTCTAGAGACAGAATTAGTTTCCTTTTTTTTTCCCAATTGGATTCAACTCAACAAATATTTATTGATTGCCTGCTATGTTCACATGACTGTACTAGGTAAAAAGTGTGTGTGTATGGGTGTGTATTTGTACATGTCTGTGAGTATAAAAAATAAGTATGAGAAAATGAAGTATGGACAGTGGCCCCTGACTTCAAAGAGGTCAATATCTATTTGAGGAAAAGCTAAAACATGAGTGGGTAAAGTCAGTTATAAAGATAGCACCGTGTCATTGAGAGAATTATGTGTTAATTCCCATTTTCCTTTCAATATTTCCTGTTGTGTCATTAAACATCCTGTAGATGTTTTCTTAATTTCTTTGAATATATTTTCTTTGTCTTTTTAAAGTTATATTTTTATATAAAATGATATCCAAAGAAATGGAAGGGAAACAATTAAAGATAAGCATGAAATAGAAATGGAAGCCATGGAAGAAATGTAGTGGATGGATAGATCTAATCTCAGTGCTTTATGGAATAGTAAAACAAGGTAAAAAAGGAACCAGTGAGACATTCAGGTGGAGATATCCTACAGTTTTGAGATGTGAGTCTGGAGGCCGGGGATGGAATTCAAATTTTGTGAGTCATCTACATAAAGGTAAAGGTCATTGCCATGAGAGAGTATATAGGAAGAAGATCAGATACTTCAGGGCAGAATTTTGGGAAACACTCACCTTAAAAGGGATTACTAAGGAGTCAAAGAAGGAATAGTTTGTTAGAGAGCGAGGAGGAGATTTGGGAGAATATTATGGCTCTGAAGCCAAAGAAGGAGAATGCATCTAAATAAGTTAAGAGTGCTATGTGCTGCAGAGAGAAAAGAAAGATGAGGATCTAATATAGATAATTAGATTTAGTGACTATAAGGTCACTAGTAATCTTTGTAAGAATTGTTTTAGCATGGTTTTCTGAGAGGAGACCTTTAGAATGTAAAGAAATTATAGCCCATGACCTAGTCTGACTACTTCAGTCACGTAGCTAGGGAATGTCACAGCAAGGATTTGAGCCTTGACTCAAAATCTAGAGTTCTTTCTCCTCCATGTTGCCTGTGGTGAGGAAGTGGAAGCTTCGGATATATACAACTTAAAAAAAAATAATTTTAGCTGTGAAAGGAAAGAGAAAAATGGGAAAAGTACAACTTTTGTTGGGGTTTTTTGGTTTCTTATTTTTTTTTAGCTTTAAGGAAACCTACACTTTTTTTTTAAACAGGAAGGAAGCAGCCAGTGTGACATGAGATATTGAAATGCATAATAGAGTAAAGATACTTTCTAGATTAAAGTCCCAGAGGATATAGGAGGGAATGGATCAACAGATGAGCAGAAGAATTACTCTTATCAAGAGGTAGATTTGTATCTTCTGAGAAAGAGAATAGATTAGGTAATCATATTGAGAAGTTTTAAGAGGGAAAGGGGCATTGAAAGAGATCCCATCAGATAACCTCAATATTTTTCAATGAAATAGGAGCCCAAGCCATCTGCTGTTAGCATGTACTTCATTTATGTACTTATTGTCTTCTGTTTTGCATTATATGTATTTGCATATATTTGAAATGCTTCCAGTAGATTGTAAAATTGTAAAATCTACAAGAAAGTACCATGTATTTCCTTTGTAAAACCCATAGTGCCTCAAAAATGACTCTCTCTGTATATAGCAGATGCTTAAGAAATGTTGAATTTTCTGGACTATTGGATAAATGTCATTTTGGTCAATTTCCTTCCCTTACCTAAATTTTTGGTGCTATTTTTCCATTTTTTGAATATTGTTATTTTGCTGAAAACATTCTAATTCACCCTTGTCACTTCATTATTTCGGAGCTAAGCAACCTCAGTATTTTATAGTTAACCAGAAAAGAAATAATCCTAAATATATGATTCTTAATGATAAAATCAATCACACAGTAGTTTAGAAGCTGCAGGTACCTTTGCCATTATAAAATTAAAACTCTAAGTGCCATCAAACATGAATAAGTTAAAGTCCTTTACAGATCAGAGCCTCAGAAAAGTTGAGACTTGTCCAGAGTTACATAAATAGTAAATAGTCAAGCAGGGACTTGAAACCAGATCCTGTGAGTATAAAACTAGTGTCTTTCCATTGTAGCACACTGAATTGTTCCACCCCCTCATTTTACAGATGAGGAAAGCGAACCTTACAAATGTTCAATGATTTTCCTGAAGTGTATAGAAGTCAGTAGTAGCATATTGAGAATCAGAACCCAAATGTCCAATCTAGTATTTCCAAGGTTTCCAGTGTTCTTTCTGCTAAACCATGGTATTTCTGCTTATGTTTGCATTGATTTTTAGAAGAAAATCTTTCATTTTTCATACTTTATCTTAATCGTTTTTCTGCAAACAACCTGCATCCTAGGATTAGATACCCTCTCAATTTCACACATTGCTCAAAGGCACATTTGGCAGAGGCCAGCTTAGTTTGGGGTATTATTTTGCATCAGGCTTAGGAATAACCCTTTTTTTTCTTCTGAGAATCAAGTAGAGAGCAGAAAATTGGGAACAGGATGGAATTGGACAGTTCCTTCTGAGTCAGATATTGACAGCACTACTTCATTATATTCTTTAAAATGAATTCCTGGAACATTGGAGGTCAAGTCTAGTCCTACTATGTTAGGGATTTTAACTACAATGAGCATTGTCAAAGTATGGAAAGTAGTTTGATAAAGTATGAAATAAGGAAAATACTTAAGACTTAGTCAGCTAAGTTACATAGTGGACAGTGTGCTGTACTTGAAATAAAATTTAAAAAAGAAGCTCTGAATTTAAATCCTCCTAAGACACTTACTAGCTATGTGACCCTGGGCTAATCACTTCAGCTCTCTGGACCTTAGCTTCCTCATCTGTAAGATGAAAGACTCAATGACCTCCAAGGTTCCTTCCGGTACTCAACCTATGATCCTAAGACTTTGACAGTTTTAGATAATCATAGAATTAGAGAGCTGGATGGGATTTCAAGGGTCATCTAATCCAACCTCAGCCAAATTTCTGAATCCCCAGTGTCCCAAGATCTATAATGTGCTTTAAAAAATGGCTGTCACTGCTATAAGATTTACAGTGACAGAGAACTCGTTACACTATGAAATAGCCCCTAACATTTTTGGACAACTCTAGTTGTTAAGAAATTTTTTTTTTTATATTGAGTAGAAATACAACTGTTTCTTCCATCTGTTAGTCTTAGTTTTCCCCCATTAGAGAAAAACAACTCTAATTTCTCTTCTACTTAGCAGATATTTTAAGAGAACTATAATGTCACCTACCCCCTACCCTCACTAAGTCCCATCCAACTCTTCTTTCCTGGCTAAGTATTCCCTAGTCAAGTATGGTTTGACATGGTTTTCAGTCCTAAAAAGTCTTTTGGTATTTGGGCAGGACTCTAATACAATGACATTAATTTGCATTCAGTTACACAATCAATAAGGGCAGAGGCAAGGTTAAACATGGGCTGTTGTGTACTAATTCTTTTTCATCACTGAAGAAAATAGTCTGCTACTTATTCAATCAACACTTATTTATGAAGGGCTTACTTTGTGCATATAACTCTACTAGGTAGTATGGCATTAGTTTAAGATATGGTACCCATCTTTGAGAAGGTTGTGATTTCTATGAGGAGACAATAAGCAATAATACAAAATCAAGGGTTATATTCTGGGTCATATGTTGGCAAACTATGGCCTGTGGGTCAAATCCGAGAATTTTCTCTGGGGATTATCAGGGATGACTCATGAGTGAGATGGATCTTAAATTGAGCCTTGAAGGAAGGGTATGATTTGTTTAGTGGAGAGGAGAGAGAATGATATTTTAAGGTAGAGAAGCAGCATGGGTCAGGGCTTGGAACCAAGGATTATCATAGTGTGATAAGAGAACAATAAGGAAATCAATCTGACTTAGAGATTGTCATCAAGTAAGAGATAGTTCAGAGGAGTGGAAAGAGTACTGGACTATAAGTAAAAAAGCCCGAGTTCTTTTCCCAGTTCTGCCACTAATTACCAGAGGGACTTTGGGAAAGCTCCTCAAGCCTCATTTTTCTCATCCATAAAATGGGTTGATTGGGTAAGGTCATCACTAATGTCCCTTCTAGAGAGAATATTTGTTAGCGTAATATTAGCTAGGTAGGGTAGGTAAGGCCTGATTATGGAGGGAAAGCTAGAAAGAGGAATTTGGAATTTATAGGCAATAGAATTGAATAATGGGCATCTCTGAGCATAGGAATGATATGAGATGTATTTTAGCAAGAACAGTCTGGCAACAATATGCTGGATGGATTGAATTGAGAAAGACTGGAGGCAGGCAAGTTAATTAGGAGGGTTTTGCAATAATATAGGCTTGAAATGATGAGTACGTTTATTGGGTTCAGACTGCAGATTGATGAATGAGGGACAAATACGAAGGAAAATAGATAGGTCTTAGAGAAAGACTGGTTATAAGAGACCAACAGGAGGAATGAGTCAAATATCATTCTAAGTTTTTGTGCTGGGGAACATCTGATTCCATTAGAGAGGAGGAAAGGAACAAGCCTTTATTAAGTACCTACTATGTGCCAGGCAATATACTTAGCACTTTAAAGTTTTATCTCAATTGGTCTTCACAGCAACCTAACCCTGTGATATAAGTGCTATTATTTCTGGCCTTTTTAGAGTTGAGGAAATTGAAGTAGACAGAAGGTAAATGACTTGTCCAGGACCACACAGCTAGTAAGTGTATGAGGCCGGATTCTAACTCAGATATTCCTGACTCTAGAATCAATGTTCTATTCATTGTGCTACCCAGCTGCCTCTAGAAGATAGGAGGAAAGATACAAGTGGAAATGGATAGACCAAAAGTGTTAGAGAAAGGTGGTATTGGGGAGCAAGTTCTGGGAAGGGACTGAATTAAGAGAAATGAGTCTTTATTTCTTGTTATCCTTTCTTCTTTTCTTTCTCAAGGTCTTTGGGGATTGTCAAGGATTTACTCATGCATTCAGGTGTATAAAATAGAAGTACACTTTATATATTGATATGTCATTTTTCTAGGCCTATTTGGTTGAGAAAGTCTCTTTGTATGACACTTTCAAGTTAAGATTTTATTATTGTTATCTCTTGAGCTATAATTTTGATTGTGACTAGGATAAAATATAAACCCCTTTGTTTAGCTTTTAAAGCCTTTCACAACTTTGCTCCCAACCTATCTTTCTAGTGTCATTATATGCTCCTTATACAACTAAACTGACATTCCCTCTGTACTTCAAACATAATGCTCTATCTCCTTTCTCTTTGCCTTTACACTGACTATACCATGAAAAAAGGCCACTGTCTCCCATTGCATCCGGGGCCATCTCCAGTTGTCCTGATCTATATCTTGCCACTGGCCCCAGAGGCTCTGGAGGAAAAAGTGAGTCTGGTGACTTTGCACAGTCCTCCCTCACTCAAATCCAATTCACTTGCATGTCATGGTATTCACTTCCCTGATGTCAGGGTCCTCTTTGTGAAGGACAAACAACAATCTATGTGAGTAGCAGTTGTTGTTCCACTGGGGATCCAACTGGAACTGGCCGGTTGGGCAACACAGCTCTTTCTTTCTTTCTTTCTTTCTTCCTTCCTTTCTTCCTTTCTTTCTTCCTTCCTTCCTTTCTTTCTTTCTTTCTTTCTTTCTTTCTTTCTTTCTTTCTTTCTT
>NW_020948910.1:9376331-9389793 GCF_900497805.2 Vombatus ursinus | reverse complement strand
CTTTCTTTCTTTCTTTCTTTCTTTCTTTCTTTCTTTCTTTCTTTCTTCCTTCCTTCCTTCCTTCCTTCCTTCCTTCCTTCCTTCCATTCCTTTCCCTCTGTCCACATAGGGTATCATACCCTTACCTGTGGGTGTTCTGTCCAAAGGAATATAAATTTTGACCACTGAAATCTCACAAGGTATCCTGGGGTTTATGGCTAGATTTTTTTCTTAAGGACATGCCTTAAAGCCAACAATAGGTTCCAGGCCAAGCCCCACTTGGTCATTGTTTGGGCCAGGATTGGCTCAGAGTGAATGTAAATAGTGATTGTTTCTGTTTTGGCCAGGTCTTCCCCTCCCAGATTGATTTTTTTTGAGTAGGTAAAAGAGGCCCATTCTCTGCCTCATTTTTACCTAGCCTTAATTACTAGATAGGTGTTTGTCTCAGTCAGACTGAGACCTGTTAAAGACCTTAGTTTAAAAAAGCCAAGGTGTCCCACTGCATCCAGGGCCATCTCTAGTCATCTTGATCTATATCTTGCCTCTGGATCCAGATAGTTCTGGAAGAGAAAGTGAGGCTGGTGACTTTTCACAGCCCTCCCTCGCTTAAATCCAATTCACTTGCATGTCATGGCATCACTTCCCTGATGTCATGAATCTCTTTGAGAATAAAGGACAAATAACAACAACAACCACCATACAGTATCCCTAGAATGTACTCTCTCCTCTTCTCCTTATGCAATACTGATCATCCTTCAAGGCATAACTCTTTTCCATGAAGCCCTTCCTGTTCCCTCAACTACAAGTGACTTCTTTCTCAAAATACTTTCTTTTTTAAAACCTATTTTGTATTTATTCTATTTCTATTTATAGTGTAAATGTCTTTCTGGTCTCTCTCATTAGAATATAGCCTCTTTGCGCTTTAAGGATTTTTTCATTCACTCTATTTGTATCCTTAGTACCTAGTACAGTACCTGGTACATTGCCTGGGTGCTTAGTAAAAACCTATTGAATGATTGATTGATTAGTGCTTAGTAAAAGCTTGTTGATTGATTGATTGATCATTAACTCAGATGAATTCTACTAGAAGTGAGAGCCAGTGTCAGAGAAAAGAGAACAATGTAAGGGAGATGGTGAAGTAACTAATGACGTCCTAGCCACTTGTTGGCAATCTTCTTTTTCCTCCTAGAAACCCTCCATTTCCTTCATAGAGCTGAATTTTGATTGTTTTTTGGTTTTCTTTTGTCAAATTTTCTCAAGTGCATGTAGAGTTCCAGCAACCCCCATTCATTCCAAGCATTCATACCTGTCCACACTGATCAGTTCTGCACTGTTGCAGAATTCTTCCATCCCAGGAGGAAGTCTCCTCAAAACTTTGACTAGATCCTTGACTTTGAACTGATGGTATGTTTCATTGAACACATGTAGCATTTCCACTAAGAAGAAAAAGGCTATCTACAGACAGGAAAATTATTTTCAACCACAATAAGTGCTTTTATCAACCATGAAACCAAAAGAATTTCACAAACAGGCAAGTGTTGAAAAGCCAAAAATATGACTGTTTTCCTTTGGGTGTAAAGAAGTGTGTGTTTGCATTGCGGTAGTCATTCGCTCCACCCATAATGGCAGCTGTAAGTTGATTTTGTCATTACTCTATGTGTTTCAGTAGTTATTTGTAGGTGGTAGCAGTGGCTTGATTATTGTTCTAGATTGTACTTAATTGCTTTGTTTCTTCCCTTTTTATTTTTAGGATTCTAATACCAAATTTCTGGGCTCTATGATCCCTTTACCAACCTCAAAATATAAACTTATAATTCCTAGGAATCTCAAACTGTAAAATTGCTTTAAAATGATATTGAGCCTCATTATTATATTCTTCCTAGGGAATTTTGGTATTCATAAGCAGTAGTATCCTCTTGGTTATGCAATAGTGTTGTGCTCAGATCTGGGCATTTCAGGAGGAATAGAGACAACCTGCACTATGCCCAGGGGAAGATGAACAAAATAGTGAAACTTGAAAATAGGTTATACAAGTACCAGTTGAAAATATGGAGTCTGTGGATCATGGAGAAGAACAGACATGGGTGGCACATGATGGCTGTCTTTCCATATCTGAAGGGATATCCAAGGAAGAAGGTATCACTATTTTCTGTTTTGACCTGAGAGCAGAAACATAGCGTAAGACCAATGGGTGGAAATTTGTCCTGTCTTGTTTTTCCTACGTTCACAACATTTCTCCTATATATTCTCTTCTCTGCTCTCATGCAACCATTGCTGTGGTGAGGGCCTTCAACACATCACGCCTAGATTATTGCAACAGCTTTCTCTTTATTTTCCTTGACTTATGTCTCTCCCCACATCAGTTGACCCATTACTCAGCTATTGAACTGATATCATGAAAGTGGAGATCTGACCGTGTCACCTCCTTTACTCAATAAATTCCTATGGCTCCCAGTTACCTCCAGGATCACATATAAAATGATCTCTTTGGCATTTAAAGTCCTTCACAACCTGGCTCCAACCTTTCTTTCTAGTCTTTTTATATTATACTTCCCTTCTCTCAGAGAACACTACCAACTCTTGCCTTTTCACTGGCTGGCTCCTATTCCTGGAATGTTCTCTCTCCTCACTTCTACCTTCTGGCTTCTCTGGCCTTCTTTAAGATTCAAATTAAAATGAGCCTTCTGTAAGAGGCTTTTCGTAGTGGTCCCACTGCTAGTGCCTTCCCTCTCAGCTTATGTTTAATTTACACAGAATAGTTAAGAGAATGGCCTCTCCCCCATTATCTTCTAAAGGGCAAAGAATTTCTTGTTTTTGCCTTTTTTTTATCCCCAGGGCTTAGCACAGAGCCTGGTACATAGTAAGTCCTTAATAAATTCTTGTTGATTGGCTCATATAAGGAATGCACCTCTTAACTATTACATCAGCCTGAGAGTAGAATAGGCTACTTAGAAGCACAAGATATCAACCATGTGTTTGCTGGGAATTTTATACAGAAGTTTCATGTATTTATCAACACCTATTCATGTATTAATATTCTATAGAGAAAGTATATGCATTCAGTAGGAAATTGGACTAGATGGCCTTTAAAATCTTTTTCAATTTTGTGATTGTAAGAATCTTTTGGCAGCCACATCCATGGCTGTGCCTGCAGCCTTAGCAGTGACTGAGAAAAACATCTTTCCTCTACTGATTTTTAGCCTAGAGAGAAGCTCCATGGTATGGGCCAAAAGTGCTAAAACTGCTACAGCAGAACCACCAGAAAAACATGCTGCCTTCTTCCATGCCTTGGGCCCTGCCCTCCACAAGGGATCCAGGAGTGTGGGTGCTGAAGGTCCGTGTGTGTCCATGTTACACTGTTGCTCTGGCTGTGCAGGTAGCTCTTCCTCTGCCGATTTTTTTTTTTTTGTCCAGAGCACAACTGTTTCCACACTGTTTAAGATCACTTGCCACCCAGCGAGCTGGAAAGAATTACACTCAAATATGCTAACGATAAAAGTTTCATTCCCTATTTTCTTAGTGCATATAAACTATGCTGATTTGTTTGATTTCCACTTGTACAAAAATTATAAATAAAAATCATATAGTCTTAGAATTAGAATCTTTGAGGTCATCTAAGGTCCCACTAAAGTGCCAGATTTTTAAGGTACAGAAAGTCTAAAAGACTAAATTACTTGTGTAAGATTATATCACTAGTTACCTATAGCTATCTCAATATTGAAATTGTATCTATCTGTATCTATATAACTATCATCTGTCCCTCTCTCCCTCTCTCTCTCTCTCTTATCAATATATCCATCTATCCTTTTCCTTAATGCATATGATCATTTTCATTTGCTTCTCACCATCCGTATTAGATACTTTTATCTCAATTAACCAGATTGCAAGTCACAGCATCATCTTCCTGATGTTATAGTCCTCTCTGAGAACAAAGGAAAAACAACCAGGGTAGAAAGGATGACAAAGTCATGGAGTTAGAGATAAAAATATCTTAGAGGTCATGTTTTCCGACTCCTTCATTTTACACATGATGAAACTGAGGCCCAACACGATTAATTTCTTTAAAAGTTAGCAGATTTGCTCTCAAGCCTTCTAATTCCCAATTAAACTATATTTTTCACTGTCTTGCAGATAGATAGTATAGTTGCCAAGCCACTCAATGTGGAGTCAGGAAGGCCTTATATTAAATTTCATCTCTTACACTTAATAGCTGTATATCTGTGGACAAGTCACTTCTTTCTACCTCAATTTCTTCATCTGTAAAATAGGGATAACAACTATGGTACTTACAGTTCTATTGGGAAGATCTTTGTTGTACAATTGTTTTTCAGTCATGTCCAACTCTTCGTGACACCATCTGGGCTTTTCTTGGCAAAGATACTAGAGTGTTAGCTATTTCCTTCTCCAACTCATTTTACAAATGAGGAACTGAGGCAAATAGGGTTAAATGACTTGCCCAGGGTCACACAGCCAGTAAATGTCTGAGACTGGATTTGAACTCAGGAAGATGAGTCTTTCTCAGTGTTCAAAGTTCAGCATTCTATCCACTGGGCCACCTAGCTGCCCTTGTGAGGACCTAGTGATACAATTTATATTTGTCAGTTATTATTACCTTAAGTCAGGAATTGGTTCTCTGCACAGATTCTGTAGGAGTGGTTCATGTATTGATTGGCTCATGAAAAAATGGAAGGGATGGCTGAAGCAAGCAATGGATGTTGACACTGTGCATTTCCAAATTATTGAAAATTATTCCAAATTATTGAAAAGAAAACACCTTTCCAAAAATAGTTTGGATAATTTAGTTTTGATTATCTATTGTTCCATTACATTAGATGAATAGAGTTGACTAAGTTAAGAAAGTATCATTGTCCAGAAAGAGAAGAATGGAATTTAAGTAATTCACACAATAATGTAAGAGATTGTATGGCGTAGCAGATAGAAAGTTAGCTTTAGAGTTTAGGACACCTGGGTTCCAGTCATGCCCCCAATACATACTAACGTTGTGATTATGGGTAAAACTTCTCAATGCCCCCAAGCAATTCTCTAGGACTGTTTTATAATAGTTGCCAATCAACTTCTGTGAGGAGTTCTCTAATTCAATAAAATCATGAGCCAGGCCAAAACAACAACAACACCACCACCACAAAAACATGATGAATGGATAGACATGACCTTGAAAGGTCATCTATTTCATTTCCCCACTTTCTAGTTGGCATTTTTACTAATCATTGCAAACAAATTCTATTTTGGGAGGAGGAAGATTCTGTTATCTTCCTTGACAATCCATTCCTTAGTTTAACTTGGCTCATTGTTATGAAGTTCTTCCATCAATCTAGCCTAAATAAGTAATTTTAAAAATTGGGCAAAGGAAAGGATGGGTTTATGCCCTAGTAAATCTTGACTTTCAGTTTTCTAGATGACTGTGTTGTTTGTTATTGTTATTGTTTGCCTGTTTTAAGCTGTCATGTACTCACAGAAAAAATAAGTTTTCAGCTATTTTAGTTGAAATAATCCTATAATTTGCAGATTAGGATTCTTGAAAAAGAAGATGTTTTCTTCTTTTATTTGTTTATTTTATTAAGCTACCAAGGATGAATGTCCCTAAAGAGCTCTGTGCTTTAAACTGCTCTTTGCTATTTGACTCTGTACCATACTTTTGCTTAGTTAAGGTCAGAGTTTGCAGGCATTTGTTGCCTGCTACATTGTGTGTGCTGTATTGGGATCAAAGCATTCTTTCTTGTTCCTCATCTACCTCTTCTCTCTACTGCTTGTCTGCTTTCTTCTGCAGGGGGTCAGGCTGGCTACATTTGAACGTCTCAGTGCCTAGCTCTTTTATACAAAGTTTTCTTTGTTAATCAGGAGGAGTAAATGCAAATCCCTCTGATGTACAATGAGCTGCTTTGAGAAGAAGGTGTGACAGTGATATAATGACCTGGCAAATTCTCAGACAAGGAGGATCAAAATATCTTCGTCTTATTTTCCAGAGATGGGCATTCTAGAGATCAGTTTCTTGTTTGTGTGAAGGGTGTGTGTGTGTGTGTGTGTGTGTGTGTGTGTGTGTGTGTTCTTCTCCCCCACACGGCTTTCCCAGGAAACACTGAGTGACTATGTAACAGAATCCCTGAAATCTTTTTCAAGTTAGCTTTCATACTTTATATTCAAGTGTCATTGTGAGGATTTTTTTTTATAGTTGAAACTGCAGAATACAGGATCTTTGCATAGCCTTTCAATTAGTGAACTTCAATGCTTCAGCCTGACATCCCTCTCCCACCTTTACCTGAGAGCTGGATTGCACAAACAGGGCTACTGCGAAATCTAATTTCACCACATCCAAACCTCAAGTTCACAAAATCCAACCTTGCTCCAAACACGACATAGTTCATGTTTACTTGAAAGATATTAATACATAGCCAGTGATCACTCAATCAATGCTGTTCCTAGCATCTCGTTTCCCTTCCTTCTTTTACCAAACAGGCAATCAGTTGGTTTTCATTTATGTGAAACATCGGTAAAGTATAAGGTTCTCCTTTGAAAAGACACAAGGAAGGAAGGTCTCATTCCCTTTCTAGGGCTTCTGGGTTGCCATACTCAGTAGTTATTCAACTTAAACACAAACAAACAAAAACCTGAAGAGGAGAGAAGCCCTTGTGCTTTTTATCTAATTTCTCTCCCTTTTGTTGGCACAGGAGAATCAGGAGGATGGCCGCTTTGTTTGACCTCCCCTCCATGGGAATAGTAACTATAATGGGTTTAATTAACTATGTGGTATTGACGTAATTAGTTATCCCAGTTATTATACTTCTTTAATAAAAGCACTTCATTTGAGATGCATGGCTGTTATGCATAGGCGGAGCCCTACACCTATATTTCATAACTGTCTAGACATCCAAACCATGTGCATATTTTACCACCAGCCCTTGAGAGAGAGGTTATCTTGCATGGCTTAAGATAATTGGGAACTAATGATTTTGCCCCCTGGTTTCAGACTTGCTTGCCTGCAAAGAGCAAAGGAGCCTTGGGGGGAGGGAGTATAGCAGCTCATTTTGTGTAAACTGAACAGGAGGGGGAAGGGCTGTGTTTTGGAAACCATATGCTCTTAGGAACTGTTTCTCTTTAAGCTAGCAATCACAGAGACAGTAATACCACAGGGAATTGGGGGTGTTTAATATATGGATGGACTATATAAATACATTTAAATAAATGTACACAGTGTATACAGACATGTGCTTGCATTAACACAAATGCAGGCTGCCATGTTCATGCTCATTAGCACCAGCCCAGCATCTATTTGTGGATTAAAAGTAGAAGTCCCTAAATTTTGTCAGCAGGTAATGGGGAATGTCCCTTTCACAGGGGAGAAGGGACAATAGAGTCCAACTGTATGGGTGAAAGAGCTAGCCAATCTAAAGAAGCAAACCTATAATGCAGAATTACCATATGAAAATGTCAATAATATCACAAGAAAACCTAAAGAGGATGAGAACAAAGACAAAAGAAAAAAAGATTATCTAAGCTGGGCGAGGACCAGTCCCCAGCAAAACACCATGCCTGAACTCCTTCGGTTACCTCACTATTCAAACTTAGGGAAGAAGAGAAGGAGGGGTGGGGGATGGGAGTGGGGATCTGAGGGGGAGGGTGCTGATGGGAAAAGAAGGGGGAATCTTGAGTGAAATAAACTGTGCTAAGAAATAATGGCTTTCACACATAATTTCTGGTACAGGTAGAAAGTGTCATTTCCTTCTCCTTCCCTGTTTGATACGGGTCTGCTTTTTCAAAGGTTTGCCTCCTCCTGTCTGCTCCCTTACAGTCCTTGATCTTGCAGTACTGGGCTGCAGCCCCTCAGTGTCTCTTTCCCTTTCTCTCTGTCAGGAGACACAGGCAGAAATCATTGCAGGCATTTGACTGTTTCCTGCAGCCCAGGATGGAACACTGTGGGTCATCATCACAACCAAACACGTAAACAAGCACCACTGAAAAAAAACACGAGAGAAAAGTGCCTGACTGGAGGTACCTGCCAACTCGCCTTGTTCCTTTGCCACAAGGGATGCTCCTGTAAAAGCCCACATCCTCATTAAATCAATAAAATCAAGTGTCCTTTATTTTAATCCTCTGCACTGTAATCCAGTAGCAAGGAGAACGGCCCAGGCTTTTTCATTTCATTGTTTCAAAACAGATCGTTGGGTTGGAATTGACAAAAGGTTCATTCCTTTACCTTTGTGAAAATGTCAGTAAAAAGGCAGGTGCTGGGCATTCAGGCTCTTTTTGCTTAGTGGGAAAAAAGGAGGGGAGAGAAGCTGTGACAGGCTAACTGCAAGTACTGTAGCTTTCTAAGACATTTTGTTTAGCTTGATATTGTGTAGCAGTGACGAGAGAGGTAGAATCCATTGTGTGCCAGCTGCATGAATCACTGGATTGAAGTCTAACAGCCTCAGATCCTCTTTTATACAGTAAAAGGGAGATTAAAGCAGGGAGCTCATATGTCACAAAATAGAGGTACAATGCAGTTCTGGCTGGCTTCGCATACTTAGCAAGCATTTGATCCAAATTTAGCCAAAGGGAACAGGGACTGTTATCAGCCAGGGAGGTGACAAATGCTCTGCTGCAATATCCAAAATTCCATTTCTATTTCCAAAATGTCATCAGTCCTTTGTCAGTTTCATTAGGATTGTATCAACTTATAGACAGAGACCAACTGGAACAAACCCCAAAGTCTAGGTAGATTATTCTACACCACTCTTAGTTCCCATGGCTTTGTTATTGGTACAAAGCTGGGCACTTGGTGCATGCACCCTGCTGACAACCAATTGTTCAATAAGTATTTTTTTTTTAAGTATCCACCCCATGCTAGCTCCTGAGGAGGACATAAAAGCAAAGTGAGATAGGGCTCCTGACCTTTAGGAGCTTATCATCTAGTTTGAGTGATATGATAACACACAGGAAAGTAAAAGGGCAGAACAGCATACTTGAGCACACAAATGAGTGGAACAGCCAGTGATATCAAATTTCATACAAGAAATGGACTAACATAAACTGGATTGCTTGGGAAAGGCCTTCATGTAGGATGTGGTTCTTCAAATGGTAAACTGGCAAACTATGGAGACTCAGAAAAGAGGTGAATATTCCATGTGTAGAGATTTAGAGTAAAAAAAAAGACTCAGGGATGAATATAGCCATTTTTACTGTTGTAACTGGAAATTTTGGTACCTTAGTCAAATTTAGTTGAGCTGTGAGGTGGGATATTTGGGGAGGTTGTTGTTGTTTTTTGCCCTTTGTTCTTGAAGAGGACCATGATGTCAGGGAAGTGATGCCGTGACATGCAAATGAATTGCACTTAAGAGAGGGAGGGCTGTGCAAAGTCACCAGCCTCACTTTCTCCTCTGGAGCCATCTGGATCCAGTGGCAAAATACAGATCAGGATGACTGAAGATGGCTCCAGATGTAGTGGGAGACATTGACTTTTTTAATTTAAGGTCTTTAACAAGTCTCAGTGTGACTGAGGCAAACACCCATCCAATGATTGGGGAAGGGAAAGACAGAACACATAAGGGACCATCTATTCTACTTTTGTATAAGCTCTCCTCTGCTTTTCTTCCAAACCACCAATGCTTCTACTTGGAAAGAAATGAATAACATGGCTTCCTGATCCCTGAGGAACCTCGTTTTCATACCTTTTTTCCTTCTGTCTAGTGTCTCTCAAGTATCACATTCCTTTGATGCAATCCTCTCAGCTTCAAACAATTAAATCTTGTCCATCTTGGAAAACCTTCATTCGACCTTACTATCTATCACCTAGTTGACATTTTATTGTTTTGCCTTTTGCTGCCAAAGTTCTTGAATTTGTGACCTATATCTACCATCTGCATACCTTTGAAACTCCTTAAGTCCTAGATTCCATCAGGCTATTCTACTGCAAGTTCTCTTCAAAGTCATTAATAACTTTTTTCTTGATAAATTTACTGTTTTTTCCCAGTTTCCATAATTCTTGTTCTGTTTTTCACATTTGACATTGTTGACCATCACTTTTTCTAGAAGCTGTTTTTTACTTCAGTTTCTCTGCTATCCTGGTTCTTGTCTAAGCCCTCTGACTATTCTGTTGATGTTTCATCTGCTGGTTACTCTTCACTTTTCCTATCTCTCAATGATAGCAATTCACCAAGATTCAGTCCTCAGCTCTCTGCTGTTATATTTCTTCACTTTCACCATTGGAGAATTCTTATTATCAAAGGTTCAAATATCACTTTTAAGAGGATTAATGCACTCCCCTTCAGCCCCACTTTCCTTCAGGACTCAGCTCATGTCACACAGGAGATCTTTCCTGCTCCCTCATTTTTCATAACTCACAGCTGATAGGACCTTTCTACTCAAGGTTACCTTGTTTTTGCTTTGTATGTGGCTTGTAATATATATACACATATATATGTATATATATGTATGTGTAAGTATATGCATATGTATATGTATACACATGTATATATGTATGCACACTTGCATGTATGTGGATACACAATACACATATGATACACATCTATGTGCACCTGTATATATTTGCACACATATGTGTATGTACATGATGTCTCCACTGATAGAATATAGACTTCCTGAGGGCAGGAATTGTTTAATTTTTGTCTTTTTATCTCTAGCACTTGCCACAATGTCTGGAACATGATATAGGCACTTTAAAAAATATTTCATGATTGAGTAACTCCTAAATGTGCCTCTCTATTCTTAACCTCTCACTTGAATACAAGGATTAACCCAAATTTATATAACTATAATAAAAGTCAATTTTCTTAAAGAAATACTTTCAAAGTCTATTGGGAATTTTACTGAATCATCATAGAATCTGAGGATAGGAGGCAACTTCAGAAATCATTTGGTCTAACCAGTGCCTGAATAGGACATCTATGACATCCTTGACAAGTAGCTATCTTGCCTCTGCCTGAAGATTTTCCAAAGGTTCAGAAACATATTAAATAATTTACAAGTCCATTCTACATTCAAACAACTCTACTTATTAGGTTTTTTCTTTATATCCAGTCTAAATGTTTCTTGAAATTTCTATCCATTGCATTTAGTTCTTCTGTGACCAATTAAAACATGTCTAATCCCATTTCCACAGGATAGCCCTCCAATACAGCCATTATGTGATCTATAACACTTTTCTTCTCTAGCCTAGAAATTTCTAGTTTCTTCATCCAGTCTTTTTCTGATGCCATCTTTAGTCACTTCACAACTTGTTTACCCAACTTAAAGTTTGGTGACCAAACTGAACACAATACTGGAGATGTGTTCTGATTAAGGTAGAATATAGCGGGATTCTCAACTCCCTTATTCTGTAGACTATGTGTCTATTAATGTGACCTAAAAGATTAGATATTTTAGCTCTGATGTCACGTTGCTCTGTTCCAGATTGGACTACCTCATTAGGCTGTCATGTCACACTGTTGACTCATAACATTGAGTTTGTTGTCCACTAACACATACCCTTCTCCCCATCTAAACACATCTTCATCACGTGGTCTATTATCTAGCCTTATTACCTCTACCCTCTACTTATACAGTTGATTTTTTTCAAACCTGAGTGTAGGCTTCAATGTTTTTCCATATTATATTTCGTCCTACTGAATTCAGTTTATTGTTCAAGCCTGATGAAATCTTTTTGAATCCTTATTTTGTCATTCAGTGAGTTAGCTTTCTCTCATGTCATCGTGTCATTGGCAAATTTCATCAGCATGCCATATATGCTTTTATACTAGTAATTAGAAAGCTGAGCAACACAGCATTAAAGACATCCCTGGGGCCATCCACTAGAAATTTTACTCCAGGTTGACAGTAATTCAGTAATCATCATTCTTTGGTTCCAGTCAGTCAACACATTCCAAATCTGATATACTGTAGTCAGTATGGTATAGTGGAATGATAATATCATGGCTTGGAGTCAGGGAACCTGGGTTCAAATCCTGGCTGTCATTTAGCAGTTGTGTGATCTTCAGAAAGTCATGCATCCTTTATAAATAAATGATTACTCCTCCTGTTGAATAACCATATTGTATTAGATGACTTTCAAGATCCCTTACAGTTCTAAATGTATGATCTGTATCTATGATCAAATAAGTTGCTCTTTCATCTTACTCACATCTTTTCATCTTAATAACAGAGATATGAGAGACTTTGTTAAATGTCTTGCTAACATCTAACTATACAATGACTACAGTATTTCCTTAACTACAAATTAAGTAATGCTTTGAAAAAAATGAAGTAAGTTAAGTATGATCTGTTCTTGTATGAGATGTTCTGAACCCCCCCCACATGGGGTTCTTATTGACCCATAATTTGTCATAACCATAATTGGTTATTCTTCCCTATTCCTATCTCTTACCTGTAACAATTCATCAAGATTTGGCCCTCATTTCTCTGCTCTCATCTTTTTTCTTTCACCATTGGAGAACTCTTTCATTATTAAAGCTTTGATATCATACTGCTTTGCTCCAGGCTGAACTACCTTATTGGGTTCTTTCTAAATAATCTTAAACTATACTCTCAGTAATGTTTTTTTCTTGCCAATTTTGCCAAGACTATAGTTTGAAGAATCTATACTCTTCTGTTTTTTTTAATTGGAAAGACATTTACGTTTCATCTCTACTGCATTATTTCATAAATCACTGTTTCCATTTTTTTCCAGTACCCATAATTGTAGTTCTTCTGCGCATAATAACATGAACTAATTGAGGGGAGAATAGTTCTTTTTAACTCTTCCTCATTTGTCTGGAGTTTCCAATTTGCATTAAGCACTTCTCCTCCCCCCCATTATCTATCTAAATATTATTCTCCTTAATATAGAAAGTATAAGCATGGTAAGAATTAGCTAGGTCTACTTGGTCTCTCGCATCCATTCTTAAATGATTCAACAAATATTTATTGAATGCATTTCATATAAGACACTGCTCAATACTAGTCAGTCAGTCAATAAACATTTATTAAACACCTACTATGTGCCAGTATTGTGCTAAATTCTGGGGATAAAAAAAGCAAAAGATAGTCCCTGCCATCAAGGAGCTTACAATCAAATGGGGAAGAAAACAAGCAAACAAATATGTGCATACAAACTACATACAGGAAAAGTAGGAGGGCACTAAAATTAAGAGGGATTCAGAAAAACTTCCTGTAGAAGATGAGATTTTAGTTGGGACCTGAAGGAAGCCAGAGAAGCCAGGAGGTAGAGATGATGAGGGAGACTATTTTAGGCATGTGGAAAAACCAGAGAAGATGTCCAACCAAGAAGTAGAGTATCTTATGTGTGGAACAGCAAGGAGGCCAATGTCACTGGAATGAAGAGAACATGGAAAAGCATAAGGTATGAGATGACTAGAAAGGTATAGGAGGTATGTTTTGTTCATGAAGGGCTTTGAATACCAGAGGGTTTTTAATCTGATCCTGGGAGTTACACACACACACACACACACACACACACACACACACACAC
>NW_020948910.1:9317521-9376321 GCF_900497805.2 Vombatus ursinus | reverse complement strand
ACACACACACACACACACACACACACACACACACACACACTCACAGGCAAAATGTTCCTGCCTTCAAGAAGCTTATATTCCATCATCTTTGCATTTGCCCTGTGGTAGGAGGGATGTCTGCTATTCAGGCCAGGATAGTTTTTTCCTTAAAAGGTATTGTAGTTATCTTTGAGACATTTTAGCTATCTTTTCTCAGCTGACCAAGGCTTGGGTCATTGACATAGCTTCTTGGTGGCCTAAATACAAACAGCTAGTGCATGGGAAACCAGCAGCTCCTCAGGATTCTGACCATCATTACCTGCACAGAGGCAGGAGGCTACACCCATCTGAGTCAAGGCTATATCCTTGCTCAATATGCTTTTCTTGCTATGGCTAAGCAATTTTTTTTGTTAACATTAGGTGGTATACTAATGTCTTAGTTATTTCTAATCTGAAATCTGAACTACCGGAACAGCTTGAGGCAGGCCTAGCCTGCAACATAGCCCAAACATAAACCCAGTGCTTTCTTTAATCCTTCTTTTTCCTGTCTAACATTGTTAAAAGAGCCCTCTATTTTGTCCTTAGCATTCATTGACAGCCTCAGCTCATTCTGTTTTAGCATCCTGACAAAATTCTTATAAGATTGTACCAATATTTTATATTCATCTTCAGTTACTACCGTTGCTTTCTTCTGAGACATAAAAATACAAGTTGGTTTCAGAGTTCTCTGTTTATCTACATTGATCTCTTTAGATAATTCCCACTTTTCTTCCTTATATATACTTGTGCTTGTATTACTAGAAATCATTTTTTTGAGAGCATACTATTCCTCTTGATATGACTTTTCCTATTGAATTTTAAATTTGGGGTTTCCACCCAAAGGATAGATATCTTTCCCTGGACTTTGTGGATTTTGCTGTCCACAAGACTATGCCCAGATTTGTCTCCTTTATTTAGCAAAAATTTTGAGATGGAGTAGTCACTTCTTCCTTACTAGCCAGAATGGCATTTTCCTTTGAAGCTTTTCTGCACCTTTTGAAGAATTAAATCATTATTATAAAAAAAATCTACTTTTGGTAGAGAGATCTTCATGACATATTCTGATAACATAGGCTCCCCAATCCCATCTATTTCATACCTCCTCACCAGGTTTATGATGCTTCCTGAACTCATAATTCACTTCCTCCTTCTGGCCCAGTGGTTTGGGGTATACTTTGACCACAATATCATGTCTGCTTCTTCCTTCATTAATCCTCACTTAAATATTCTTTGCCATGAAAGTTTAACAACCTCTCATTGGTTTCCTTCTTTCTTCCTCTCTCTCCTCTGACCCATATTAATTCACATTTATATATTGCTTTAGGGTTTAAAAAGTACTTTCCCAATATAACGCTCTTAAGAGATAGGTTGTGTCAGCATTTTTATCCCTATTTTTACATAGGAAGAAACTGAGGCTCACACTATTTAAGTGACTTGCCTGTGGTCACCCAATTAGAAATCAATTAATGTGTAGTTTTAAATGGCCACTGTGTCATACATTAGGGATATGAGGACAAAAATGGGGAGTCCTTGACCTCAAGGAGTTTTTATTCCATCAGGGAGACAAAATATACATAATTAAGAATATACAAAATATAAAAAAAGATGCAGAACAAAAATGTTTAAGAGAGGGTACTAGGAGATGGAGGTAGAGGGGATTGATCAAGAAAACTCCGTGTAGAAAATAATGCCTTAGCACAGTTGTGAAGGAAACAAGAGTTTCTAAGAGAAAGAAATGGTTATTAGAAGTTGAATCAAGAACTTCTGACTCTAAGGCCAGTTCTATTTTGCGCTTCACCATCTATTGTATCAATTGCTCACTTCGCTAGTCACTCTAAATCCCTGCTTTCATTATTTCATTTCTCTCCTTCAAAACCTTTAAAAGTTCTCCATTGTCTGTGACATATGTTCCTACTTTCTCAGCTTGGCATTTGAGACCCTGTACAACCTGCTCTCACTCTTTTCCATTATAGCAAGAGATGTCTGATCACTGCCCACCCCCCCAAATTTGCCATTCTTATTGCTTCTGTGCCATATCTCTGCTGGGTCTTTTCTTGTTTTATTCCTCCTACCTGGAATGCCATCTTGTTTCCTTTCTGCCTATCCAAATATGGAATATCCTATAAAGTCCTTGTTAAACCCTTTCTCCTCTAGGACATTTTCCCTGATATTGATTTCTCTTCTTCTGAACTAACATAACATTTGTTTTCTGTATCTTTGTTCATCATTTACAGGTTTGTGTTTGTAAAACAACGTTTTTATAGGAGAGGCTGATTATTTCCTGCCAGGAACTATGCCATAGTAGCTGCCAAGAAGTGAACAGCAGTTCTTTCTGGTTATATCTTTCTGGTGTATCCCAGAATACATACCTAAGAATCAGTATTACATATGAATCACCTAATAATATATTTTCCTTAAAAATCACTATTAAAATGTATAAACTTTGACAATTTACTAATTGTTATGAATTAATCATAGAATTTGGGAGTTGTAAGAAACTTTTTTTGATTATCTAGTCTAACCACCTCAAACCACAAATACATTACCAAACTTTTTAAGGAAAAAGAAACTTAGAGCAATATTTAAAGAAATTAGACACATGAAACACTTCTTCCTTAAACTTTAGTTATTGTGATCACTAATCTAGAATGAGTATTCTATACTTGAACAGAAAATTTAAAGTCACTTTTCTTTTGGATTTAAGAGTCATTTGAGTTTTATTCTTTTCTGACTGAAATCTTTTGTTTGAGAATCACCAGTGGTTCACTATTACTTATAGGGTAAAGTTCAGACTCCTCAATGTTACATTCAAGACCTTCTTTAGTGTGATCCAACCTCTATTTATAGCTTTATCTTTCACTAATACCTTAAAATAGCCTATGTTTTAGGGGAAATTGATTATGATTCAGTAAACACATATAGTGTATTTCTACATGTGTGCTTTTGCTCGTGCTATTCCCTCTCCTAACAATTTTTATTAACTTTAATCTTAGCTATCTTTCAATGTACATCTAAAATACTACCTTCTAAATGAAGGTTTTTCTTATTTACTGATCATGTAACTTCTCACATACTCATTCAATGTTAGAGATAGAAATAACCTTAAAGATCATCTAATCCAGCTCCCTCATTTTATAGAAGAAATAACTAAGGTCCCAAGAAATCAAGTAACTTGGCAAAAGTCATAAAAAGTTGAAACTAGATCCCAGGTATTCTCACTTTCAGTCCACAACAGCATACTATTCTTTCCATTGTACTATGCTGCATTTTTCTAGACTCTAAAAAGAGGAGCTTGTTTCTTCTCTAATGGCATACATATTCTGTCACATATTCTTGTTAGTTATGTACATGTATTGTTGTTCTATGATATTGCAAACTTTTTATTATCAGTAATGAAAATTACTCATTTTCATATCCCTCACAGTGCCTAGAAGAGTTCCTTTTGTAAAATAGACATTTAACAAATATATTGAATTAGCCTGACTTTCCGCCTCTTGCTTTGGGAATAGTAATTTGATTAATATTACTATTGATTCTAGAAAGAGATTGTCAATTGCTCTTTGGATCAAATTGCAAACCTTGTTAATCCTAGACCAAAACTCCCTTCCCTGGTCACTACTCCTCTAATGCTATCACCTTTTATTAGAATGCAAGTGTTTTGAGGACAGGTACAATCTCACTTCAATTTTCATACCTTGTGCTTGGCACAGTGTTTGGCATATCATAAGTACTTCATCCATCCATCTGCCCATCCATCCATTTGTATCTGTTCATTCGTTCACTTTTTCATTAATATCACAATGATGAAGCACCTAGAAATAAGAGTGAAAGGATAGAAAGAGAGCTAGTCAGAAGCTTATTAAAAATTAAAGGAAGAGATAAATTCTCAAGGAAGAATTAGAGCAAAAATCCATAAAAGTGTTCAAGAACCAAGAAGCTATATTCAAGATCACACAAAACCTGGTAAATTCTACTAAAAACTGGAAGAGATCCTGGAAGATGATATTCTAAAAGGCAAAGGATATAGGCTGTTAATTAAGAATAACTCTCCCTGTAATACTGAGTATAATCCTACGTGGAAAGAAATTAGCCTTTAATGGAATGAGAATTTTTGAGCATTTGTGACATGATGAAGAGACCAGAGCTGAATAGAAACTTTGAAATAAAAAAAAAAGTTTAGAGAAACCTGGAAAGGAAAATTTATTTGGATAATTGGGAGGAACTGTATAGTGCTGTAATGTTAATGTTCTATCAAGGGGAGGAGAAATGTGTCCCTTCAGAAGCTTAATGTCTTTAAAGTATATTGAGGGAACTAAATAAGTAAAACCAATATCCTGGGGGGGGGGTGGATTTAAACCTCTCTTCTGAGGTTGGGAAGAGTGAAAGGAATACACTAGTGTATAAAGAAGAGTGTATCTTCTTCTTTCTCATAATTGCGGTGCACACAGAAGTTGAATATGCAAACATGGAGGGAGGGTTGTAGGAAGATGACATCATATGAATCTTACTCTTATCTGAATGAACAAAGGAAGTTTGAACAACACAGTTTGATGTCACATTCTATCAAACTCAACAGAGATAGAAGATGAGATTGTGGGGGTGAGAGAAGGTTAAGAGGGGGAAGAATAATAGGGAAAGAATAATTACAAACAAAACAAACTGATACTGAAGAGGACAATAAAATGAGGGAGAAATAAATGAAATTACCTAGAATCTAAAGGGATACCTGAGATTGCTTCATAGACAGTTGAAGAATGACTGAATAAATTGTATTGAATTTATGGCTGAATAAATAAATTTGAATATAAGGTAATAATATCACAAAATTAGAAATCATGAAAGAGATGACTTCAGAGAATCCTGTGTAGTATGCACTGATGTAGAGTGAAGATAGCATTATGAAGAAAAACATCTTTGAAAGATGTAAAAATACTGATCAATACAATGATCAGCCATGTATCTAGAGAACTTATGATGAAGCCTGTTACCAACCTATTGACAGAGAACTGATAGGCATAAGGTGCAGAGACATATTTTTTTTAATAGCATAGCTACTGTGTTGTCTCATTTTGTTTGAGTATGGTTATTAGTCAATAAGCCTTAGTCAATACACCTTTGAATAGAATTTATTTTTCTTACTCTTGAGTAATTGGGGGCAGGATTAAAAAGGAAGGAGGGTTAGTAATAGTAATACCAAATATAAGAAGGGCATTGTAACATTTAAAAAATACACAGAAGTGAACAGAAGGAAATTCAGAAGGAAGCACTAACAAGTAGGATACTGTTAAAAGTAACGTAGAATTTACTACTTACTTTTTTTTAAAGTAATGCATGGTTTCATATAGAATCTTCCTTTTGTGTTCTGCTGTGTGTATGGAAACACTCTTTTTTTTTTGATGTTCAAGTTCAGAATAAAAAGTAACCCCCTACATCAACAAAATCACTGAAAAAGACAAAGCAGGGAACTGTTTCAATTTTATATTTGTATCTTTACTGCTTAGAATATTTTTGACAAATAATACTTAATAAATACATTAATTCAACAATTCATTTATACTGTGATAACCATAACTGCACACAGAAGTGAGAATAAAACAATGAAGAGATAGTGAATCAGCAGTGTAAAAAATAATTGAATGAAGAAAGGAGGAGAATTTGAAATGACAAAACAAGGGAATCAAAAGTTTGGAACTGAATGAAGAAAACCCACTAAAATTGGTAAGAAAATCTATTAAGAATTGGAACACCAAAAAATAAAAACAACCAAGAGAAGGCCTTAGACTATCCAAAATATTGCATTGAAAAGCAATTTTAAAGTAAGAAAAAAATCCCAGAGAATTTTGAGGTACGCTTACAGTCTCTACAAACTAAAGAAATATATCTTGAAATTAGAGTTTTGTGAGGTGGTCTGAGAATTGTTGATCCAGAAAAACATAATCAAATAGAGACAGAATACTAAATTTCAGGAAATCACATAACTTCCAAAAATTATTAGAATAAAAGGGACATGATACAAATTGAGAAAATCAAAGATATAGGAATCCCTAGCTCTTGTAAAAGTTACTAGAACATAGTAGGTAGGCACTTAAATGCTTGCTGACTGACTAGGAGAGGAAACTTAAATTTAACTCATTCTGAAATATATTAACCTAGCTCTAATGCTTTAATGTTAAAGACTTGATTTAGCAATAGCTATCATGAATCGATTGATACAACAACGAGGACAGTTTGAATCATGGAAGACTACTCCTTAATGATCATAAATGATAGAAAATGTTATCTTTTGATAAATTTTCTAATAATAAATTTTCTTATTTTCTATGATAAAAGGTAAGATAATTGACCTGCCCTGCCCTTCCACCCCCATAACATAAACTACATAGTTAAAGATACTCTTACTTGAAAGAACATAAACATTCAACATGATTACATATCTTCATTTGTTCTTTCAATTAAAACCCAATATAAGCAGGGTCTTTTCAAATGCAAAAATGAAATAAACTTAATAATATTATATAAACCAATATATCAAAAAAGATGGACAATTAATTGATGTTTGCATGTTATAAAGAGAAAAAAAATTGTTCTTTAGAACTTCCGCATTCTCAAAGCATCATTGTGAGAATAACAAAAGTGCAATTATGGGTAATGTCATAAAAGTTGGATTTGTTGTTCATTCATTTCAGTTGCATATGACTCTTTGTGGCCCCATTCAGGATTTTCTTGGCAAAGACACTGGAGTGGTTTGCCATTTCCTTCTCCAGTTCATTTTACAGATGAGGAAACTGAGGCAAACAGGGTAAGTGACTTGCCCAAGGTCACACAGCTAGTGTTTTAGGCCATATTTGAACTCAGGAAGATGAATGTTCCCAAGTCCAGGCCCAGTCCACTTTATTTACTGTTCCACCTACCTGCCCCAGAAGGTTGGATAGCAGAAAGGAAAAAAAATGAATAAACATTTCTTTATATCAGATAATCACTAGTGAAAGTCATTAATCTTGAGAAAATGGTGCATGGAAGGTGGAAAGGGAAGAACATGAATCATACTTTTCATCTTGGCTGGTGAGGGAATTGAGAGGTGGTAGGAAATTAAATCCTATAAAGTAATATAAAGGGATCTTTTAAGGGTTGGGGAAGGTAGGAGTTAGGAGGAAGGGGTGTGTTGGCTAGTAGGTTGGGGTTTGGGATCAGTTAATTTCAAACAAGCAAATTGCAGTGCCAGATCTAGCACTAATTTTTAGAAAAGAAGATCCAAGAATTAAGCTCAGGACAAGGCAGTGAAGGGGAAAGGGACATATTCACAGATGATGGAAGGAGACTGAGATAAGATTGTTTCAATCAAATCAAACAGTCACATCTACTACAGATTTTTCTTTTTCTTTTTTTTTTTTTTTGGTTAGGCAATGGGGTTAAGTGACTTGCTCAGGGTCACACAGCTAGTAAGTGTTATGTGTCTGAGGCCGGATTTAAACTCAGGTCCTCCTGAATCCAGGGCTGGTGCTCTATCCACTGCACAACCTAGCTGCCTCTACTACAGATTTTTAAAAGATAATTTAACAGTATTTAAGGAAGGAGAAAAATACGACAATTATAGAATAAATGCTCACAAAATGGATAAGACTTGTAAAGTATATTAGAAAAGAAAACAATTAAAAAAGAAAAAAAGAAACACACTTGAAATATATAGAGGCATACAGAGCTAAAGTTAGAAAGTAGAATAAAATGTCTTGTATTGATTCTGAATACCCAAAACATAAGAATTCATAGCATCAGAATTTTAGAGCTAGAAGGGACTTTAGAGCTCAATAAATCTTAGAGAACCTTAGAGTTGTAAGTATGATTTGACTTATGGCAATAGGAAAAATATGTTCTCTCAAGGGAATGAAAGTAATTAAATTATGTGTTAGGACACCTTATATAATGAAACAATATTAGTATTGGATAAAATAAATCAATTGGTACAACATTTATTTACTTAAAGCAAAAGAAATTAAATGTCCCAAAACCCAAATAGCAAAACAATAATTGTAGGTGATTTTAACATGCCTCTTTTAGACCTTGACAAATACAAAGTAAAGACAAAGAACTACAGGAAACAAGATGGAAACTTTAGACTTAACATATTAAAAAATCTACATTTGAATAAATTTATGACAATTATTGAATGAAAATCTTAAAGACCATTCTTTTAAAGTATACTAATTTTTTAGAGTCAATGAGATCTTTACCAAATTTTAGCCCATGATATGACCTAAAGAATTAATAAATTATCACATAATGGTAGAAATATTAAACATGTTCTTTTATAGATCATAGCACAATGAAAATTAGAACCTTAGAAATAAGGGAAAAAAAGATGAGAAGCACGATGGAGACAAATGATATAAAACTGAGTGGGTAAAAGAACAAATGATAGATGCAATAAATAATTGTAACATTGAGGATAATAATATTGAGACATCATATTAAATATGAATTACATGTAACTAAAGATGTTACTAGAGGAAAATTGATATTTCAGACCACCAATGTTAACAAAAGAGAAAAAAGAGAAGACTAATGCATTGAACATGTACCAAAAAATTTCAAAAACTAACAAATTAAGAATTCTATAAGAATACATATATAAACAAAAAGACTAGTTAAAAAAGGGTTCATTACTTCTCCCCCATCTTCTAGAAAGAAACTTTTCCGCTTGCTTGGGAATATCCGTACCTCCTTTCTTCAAAGTATTCATATATTCTTTATGGAAAATTCATTATTTTTTCCTTTGAGTTTATGCTTGTAGTTGTGATGGAGTTACTCACTTCTTCTTAGAGATCTCTAGATCTATAATATTTTTGAGCTGGGTGCTGTTTTCTTTGGTTTATGTACATCTTTAGCTTTAGCTCCAGAATTGGAGCTTTATGCCAGGGCCAGACTTCAACCACTACTATGCTTTTGGGTGATATTGTAAGTCCTGATTAGTCTTGTCCTGGGTCCTCTGGGTTCTTCCTTCTGGAATTAAGCCTTTTTGCGTCCTTGAAGTTCAGAGCACTGAACTTTGAAGATCTTTTTGGCATCTAAGGACAAAATACTAGAAACCTGGGCACATGGATAGTCCTAGTCTTAGAGCTGACTTGCTGCACTCACTGCTACTCTCCCAGGCTTTTGAGTTTTCTGCTATGGATTTTAGACAACTTTGGGGATTTCTGCTCACTCTGAGGCCTTCGCTGAAGTCTTTCTGCCACTGGAGCCAAAGGCATGTGGGATACTTCCATTTCTTGCTAGTCTCTAGTTGGTAGGGAAGTTGTAAGTTTATTTGCTTGGGCTAGGACTAGCTTTTCTGGCTGTTCCCTTTTGGATTGCTCATGGGTTTTTGGATGACTTTTTATGAAATTGTAGAGTGGAACTACTTTACTATGGTAAAGTATTTCTGCTTCTACTACTATTACCATTACTACTACTATTTTACTGTAGTTTATTATCATATTTCCTGATAATTATTCATTTTGGTGGAATTTTAGATATTTGCTAGAGTAGGAGTGTGAATACTTAATAATCTGCCTCCTTTCAGGCAGTCATCTTGTCTGAAATCAAGATCCATATATTTAATGTGAATATTTTTCTGATGATGATCTATAGTTACCAGTCATTCAATACCAGAGTCTCTTAGGTATCAAAATTGTGGGTCACCCAAGAATAAAGAAGAGACAATAAACATTAATAGACTGTAGGATATTAATAGATTCATAGAATTGGAAGGAATTGTAAAGGCTATATTTTACAAATTTTACAAATGAGATGCAGAGGTATAGTAAATTGCTCAAAGTTACATAGGAAGTAACTGTCATAGCCAAAACTGAACCCAGTTCCTCTTACTTGAAATTATTGGAAACTATTGTATAAGACATTATATGCCATCAAAATTGGAAACCTAAATGAATCAAATAAGTAGCAAAAATAGTCAGTAGGTGGAATATAAACCAAGTTAGATAAAATACCCAGATTATAAATAGACAAAGAAATAGAGACTCTAAACAACCCACTCTTAGAGAAGGGGATTGAGCAGCTATGTGGGTTGGTTAAACATAGGCGTGCCCCAGCGAAGTCCTCAGTGAGTAGCCCACAAAAATTTTGGGGTTAGGATGAGGCTAGTAGGAGACATTCAAGAGTCTACAATGGGAATTTACCAAAGAATGGCTTTATTCATAGCTAGAGTATATGGCTCCCTAATTCTTGCAATGAGAAGACATATGACGTATATATATATATGTAGCGCCCACATTAAGGACATCAAAAACACACTAAAATATTGAAGCATAAGTTTGTTAGCACCTCCAATCAAAGCTGCTGCTACCATCAGGACCATCTTAATTTTCTTACTGGAACACTGATGTCTGGTAGATGAAATAAAATAAAATTAAAACAATCATCAGTATAATACCCAAATAACTGGAAGGTAGCAAACAAACTTATAGTAGAGATGTGACTTTTTTTCTTGAATAAATAGTACAGAGTCCTAGGTGATAGAGATGGATAGTGACCTCTTAAGTCAAGAGATCCTTTTAGTTCAGCTCCAGGAAACAGTGAGAACTGCATATTCAGTGTCACACCAGATTTTACGAGTGTTGTATTACATGTGGTAACCTAAGAAAAGAAGCTAAGGCCCAATAGACCACAAAGACTAGATCATTCACTTGGAGTAGGCAGACAGTCTACCTCAGTGGTTTTTCCAATGACTAGGTGGTAATTTTCCAACTCAATGTAACACATAAATATGACTGTCAGGTCCATATACTTTATAAATAATGGCTCAGCATTTTGATAACTCAGAGAGAACTATATACCTCTTCTTCTAGAGAAAAAAAACACTTGGCAATACTCATTTTTAAGAAATCACAATCCAAAATATTGTTCTCTGCCATCACTTTTAGTTTAATTAACAACTCCATTGAAAAATGAGTAACAAGACAGTTTCTTAGGATTTGATGAGGTTCATCGTATATTGCTATAAGTACAGTTAACCAACACATACATAGAAACAGCCTGCAATGAGCCAGCAAGGTATGACTACAGAGTTTAATGTTTTGTTTGTAGCAGGACTCTTGTTGACAAAATGGAAAGAAACATAAACACCCCCAAGGGGGTGGATAACTTGCTTGTCCAGTTGCTTTAAGGACCAATCTCAATTTTTATTTTGATAACCAGATAAGAGATACTCCTGCAGCTGTTCTGTCTTTGCTCTTATGCAAACCAGGCCAAAATTATGCCATCACAAATTGAACATCTTCTTTTGTGCAGGCGTTAACAGATAGCTTGATGACCCTTCAATCATTCACTGAATCAATATAATGTGAGACTGAGTATGTTTGTGTCTGCTAATAATATATTCATGCATGTAGCAAAGCCATTATACAAAGCATGCCAAGATACAAGATACCTCCCCCCCACCCCCATTGGCAGCTCTTAAAACACATTAACACTTCAAATGCTCTCAGTTCTAACAACGTAAGTCTGCTTAATAAGCTTTGGTTTTATATTTGGGCTGAAGAAGCTCTGAAAGGACTGTGACATGATCCATATTGTACAGTATGAATAGTATGAGATGGTGCCATGTAAATGACAGAGAGAAGCAACAACAAAAACAAAAAAAAATCACAAAAGACCACTGCTGAAGAGGATACACCCCATTTTCAAAAGGAGATGAAATATTTCAAAGTCTGCTTTACTATGCTTCCCAGAAAATGAGTAGTCAAATGTCCTATGCTTGTTCTTTTTTTTGTTTTTTAAGGAGCAGGTAGAAATTACTTCTGAATTGAGCTTTTCTTTCTGAGTTATCTTTGTGGAAAGATCATTTTGCATGTCATTAAAAATCTTGGAAAAATTCCACTAGCAATCACATGGCTGGATGCTATGCTGTAAGACATTACATTTTAAGATCGACAAATTCCTTCTTAGTTCCCATGATAGTCCAAATGTTTGTTTTGTCTTCCCCCGAAGATAGTCTTGACAGGGAAATTATATCTGTCATTGATCATGGTGGGGAGGAAGGCTAGAATACTTCTCTAGAGTAATCAGTACAATAACCAAAATCAAAACCAATCAAAGATTGGTTTGGGCAGCTAGGAGATAGAGCTGCTCATAGTAGAAAGATCAAGAAATAGCCTATGATGAGGAACATTTGCTCAATTTTCTTGACTAGAAGGAAATGTTCTGACTCTTTTCACAAACATTTCCACTATAAAGAGGTCAGCAACTTATCTTGGAAAATACAAAATGAAATAATTCATCCATAATAATCACAGAAAGAGAAAGGAAACAAATGAAATGAATATATATGTACACATACATACATACACATAGATACATATAGTTATGTATATATGTGTCTGTGTATATATACACACAAAGAGAAAGACAAGAGAGAGAGGAAAGGGGAAGAAAACTAACTTTGATATCAGTTAAAATTATTTGATCAGTATCTTTTAAATAAGACCAAAACATTATGAAGCATTTTAAATTATATAAAGGGTACACAGAATAGTCCAGAAAACAACAACAACAACAACAACAATTGGTTCGTTTAGGAAGAAAAAGTATCATAGCATCAGGAGCACTGGGCATATTATCAACGTAGAACTGAAAAGTCCATAGAGTTGGTGCGAGGAATAACTTATGTTCAAATCCAAGCTCTGAGTAACCCCACACAATCTGTTTTATGTTGCTGCGATTGTTTCCACATCAGTAAAATGGAAATAGTGTTTGAATTGTATAGTGACCTATATTTCAGGTTTGTTATGAGGAAGATGTATGATAAACCTTGTAGTTGTTGCTGTTCAGTTATTTCAGTTGTCTTACTCTTTGCAACCCCATTTGGAGCTTTCTTGGCAAAGATCCTGGAATGGTTTGTCATTTCCTTCTCCTGTTCATTTTGTAGATGAGAAAACTGAGGCAAAGAGGGTTAAGTGACTTGTCAAGGGTCACACAGCTAGTAAGTATCTGAGGTTGGATTTGAACCTGGGTTTTCCTGTCTCCAGGCCCTGTATTCTACCCACTGTGCCACCCAGCTACTCCTTAAAGCACCTTGAAACACTATGTGAGTTACTCATACAACTAGTAGTCTTGGCGTTGCCAATAACTTGAATATCTTTTGGAGCGGTTAATACACCTTTTGAAACTTAGTTTTCTCATCTATGATGTAAGGGCATTAATAACTATCTCGCTATTCCCTGGAGTATCATAAGGATCAAATAAGGCACTGTACCTGCTGATGATTTGAAAAGTACAAAGTATTATATAAATGTGAAGTTTTATCATAATGACTGATACTTCTATAGCACTTTGAAATTTCCAGAGGACTTTTATAAATTGATCAACAAACATTTATTCAGTTATCTTATATATGATAAACATTATGATAAGTGCTAGCATACAAAGGCTAATGCAAAGCAGTTCTTATTCTCACAGACTTTGCATTTAATTGGAGAAACAATGTATACATGTAAAAATAAATAAAAACATTACAAAATAAATAGAAGATAATTTAGGGGATTGGGCAACTTGAGCCTTATGCTAAACCTGACAGGGTTAAAATTATAAGTATTATTATCCCTTTGTTGTACATGGAGAAACTAAGACCCAGAAAGATTACTTATAAAATTGTCCATGGTCACAAGCTAAGTACCAGAGGCAGAATTTGAACCCAGGTCTTCCTGACCCCAAGTTTAACATGCAGGCTATGACATCATGTGGCATATTACCTGGTAGTCCTAGTTTTGTGTCTTACCCTAGGAGCAATGATAGCAACTATGTGATCAGGATTGTTATGAGCCCTGATCTTGCCTCTAATCTCACTCAGCACAACCTTCCTGACAGGCCTACTTTCCTTGCTCTTCTCTGATCACCGACTTCGTTCTTCCCTCCTACCTGCCCGGCACAGCTCTTCCTTCACCATCTAAACATTGAACTGTGAGCATCTTGAGAGCAAGGACTGTCTTTTGCTTCTCTTTCTATCCCCAGTAGTTTGCACAATGCCTGGCATAGAATAGAGCCTTAGATGTTCATTACCTGGCTGATGTTAAAGCAAATTTGGCATTTACTTTACTTCCTACCTGTCTGAATGAAAGGTTTGTTTTGAGGGTCATTCCTTTCTTTTCTCCCTACCTTTTTTGTTATGTGTTCTGCTAATTCAGCAATCTGCTGCCCTTCAAACTGGTTATTTCCCTTGCTGTAGATGTGGGCTTTGAGGCAAACATTTTCCACTTGTTTAATTTTAGGGCTCAGACATAAACTGAGCAAAAGAAGTAGACAGAAGAGGATAGAGAGAGCAGCCTGAGAGTTTGGGCCTCCTGTGCCTCTTATACTCAGTTTCTTTTGGCAGGAGATATGGTATTGCAGTTTTTGAGGAGGCCACACAAGAGTATCTCATTGGAGGAGGTTGAAGGATTTCTTTTTCACTATGTTCTTTGGAAGATGAACTGCTTGGGTTTTCTTAGGCACAGAATAAAGGAACAGTTTGAGTATGCCTAATTTTCTGTTGGGAATATGAATAGGTTCTATCTCTGTACCCTGGTGGTTGTGAAGGCTAGGAAGTCTTTCCAAATCCTCCGTGGCTAAAAGAAGATTCACTTCTTAGCTGATAGAAGCTCTATTTTGCCCATAGACATATGACTAAAGGGAATTTGAAGGTTCTTTAGTTCAGGCTATTGCCCAACTCAGAAATGACCTTTACAGGAGGGTAGCTATCCAGTCTCTGCTCAAATCTTTTCAAGGATGCTAAACTCACTACTTTTCAATACCATAAATCTCTTCTAGTATATAAATGTTAGAAAATATTTCCTTAAATGGAGACACAAGTAACTATAATTTCCATCCATTGGTCCTAGTTATGCCTTTTGGAAATACCCAGAATCTGTTGAATCATTCTTCTATGTAAGAGTCCTTAAGCAACTTAAAGTCAGTTATCAAATTATTAATACAAAGCTTGATATAAGTCATTGACCACATGCTTGCCAAAGATAGTAACCACATTAATTCAAGAAGAACCAGTACAGAGTCCAATTTGAAGAGTGATTCTCTATAGCTGATGATATCTTCCAGATACTCTTGTTTCAGGATGACATTGTGCTGGTGGCCTCAAGCCCTAAAACATTTCAGTACTCCATAAATGAGATCACTAGTTTCTCAAAAGAGTTTAGCCTTCCTACCTACATAGGGAAAATCAAGGGTATAAAAATGCCTATTGTCAAAACTGTGACATAAAACTGTATGAACAACTTATAGAACTCATCCATTACCACAAATATATATATATATATATATAAATATATTTATATGTGAATATGTTCCTGTATGTATCTCTCTTTCTCTCTTCCTATCTATCTCTTGTCAGAGACACATTGTAAATGGACAGTCAGTTGGGGCTAGAATCAAGTAGAAAGAGAGCAGATTAGATTGCTTAGGTGAATTGCAAAGTAATCTTAATAATCCCAAGTTTTTCCCTAAAACACATGCTTACTTTTTAAATATCTGTATTCTTTTGGTGATGTTGTATTGTTATGAGTTATTGAATACTGTAGTGTCTAAAAAAGTGAAGTTGAGGATTACCCAAAGGGCAATGGAGGGTCACATGATAGGCAAGAGCAGGCCAAGGTATTATACAAGAACTTTCACAAGAGTAGTGGTGTAAAAGACGTCACCATATAAAAGCATGACCAGCAAAAAAATGGACTGGTCACTGTTGAAAGCATGTGAGAGGTAGGTCATCAGTTCCATTGGTATTCTTTCAATGTCAGGAGAACTAAAAAATAATCTCCATTATTTTAGTTAGGGTTAGACACCGTGGTGAACTAATAGGAGGGTGTGAATGAGAATTGCATAAGATGGGCAGGAATAAATGAACCATAGGTTCATAGGTTGTGATGATAAAAATGGCTAACATTTATATCATGCTGTGATGTTAGCAAATTATGTATGCAATCTCATTTGACCCTCAAAACAAACCTCTGATGCAATGTTCATTATTGGAGGGAGTACCCACATTGATGAGATCATAAAGACACCACTGGAGTGTTGTGTAACACTTAGATCTTTTTTTTTCAGGGTTGAGCATCCTTAGTTTATTCAATTATTTATCATAAAGATTTCAACATGCTTTTCCATTCTCTTTGTCCTTTTGATTGCTCCTACTTTGGTAATATTCTTTAAACATGGCAACAAGAAATGAATACAATAGGACAAACATTGTCTGATCATGTCAGAGTACAGAGGGACTATTTCAACTATTAAGATTATTGTTGGTGCCTAAGATTGAATTACATTTTTAGCAGCCATGTCACACTGTTGGCTCATATTAAGCTAGAATCTAATTAAAATTCATAGGTCATTTTCATGTATTGCCATGGTGAATCTATGAGAGTATATGGATAAGAATATCAAAACAGGATGGCATGCATGGATTGATTGTGATCTGCATCATTCAACAGAACTATAATGATGAGATCACAGATCCAGGTAAATATTGAGGAAGTTCTTTTAACATGAATTAAGCAGGTCTGTGGAGTTAAAAGACTTGGATTTGAGTCCTAGCTTTCTCATTTAATAGGTGTGTGACCTTGGATAAGTCTCCTAACAGCTTTGAGTTTCATTTATTTTTCCTGGTTAATCTGTAAAGTAGGGATAATAATATTTGTATTTCATTGCCTATATGATAATTGTCAGAAATTGAATAGTAAACACTGAAATTATATATATGTATTTTGATAATAGTAAATATTACTTGAACAGCTAATATTGTAAACTTACCTGTAAGGTTTTATCTTTATGTCCATTACATTTCATCATATTAATTTTAATTCATTATCATAATCCATAGGCCTCTTTAATTCTACCATTCAGAATATTAACTATTGGTTTCCTTCTTATGTCAAAAAGGCAGCATGACATAGAGTATAGAGAACTAGGCTTACAGCCAGAATGACTTGGGCTCAAATTCCAGTGAACTCCTTACCCCAGAGTTCTCTGTCCACTGGTGTCAAACTCAAATAAACATAGGGCCACTAAACTGTGTAGAAGGATTTTTGTGGGCTAGCTATTGACTTAGAAAATCACATATTAACATTATCTATGTTCTATTGCATTTTTATTTTTTTATTAAACATTTTACCAATTATATTTTAATCTGGTTCAGAAGCACTAGGGAGTATTTGAGTCTTGTAAGGCCTACTGGATTGAATGTTTGACACTTCTGTTCTATGCAATAAAATCACATGTCCTGTCATTATTGACTATTTATCTGCTTTGCATCAACTAAAAATTCCAAAATAATATCTTCTCTTTGCTCATACACTCTCATCACCTATCCCATACTCCAATGCTACTGTAATGTATTGATTTTTACCATTTCCAGTTTTAAGGTTTTCCATCTTAGTGGAAAAAGACAAAAGTAAGATTTGCTACCTCTTATCAACAACCATATCAAAAAAAAATTTCCAAATCAATTCTAAGAAAAATGCAATTTAAAGCAACCCTGACATTCTACCTCACACCCATCAGATTGTCAAAGGTGACAAAAGAGCAAAATAGCAATTATTGGAAAGTTGTGGGGTGCAGGGATACTAATGTACTATTGGTGTAACTGTCAATTAATTCAATCATTCTGGAAAACTATTTGGTGCCATATCCAATAATTATATCCCTTGGTTTTTCCTGTTCTTTTTTTCTTATCAAATGTCACTCATCATTCTTCTACCCTTAGACTATTAGTTTTCTATAGGAGTATATGTTGACAACATTCAGTGTGGTGCTACTTTCTACCCTTTTGATATTTTTTTCCCTTTTCATTGCCATTGTTCAGTCATGAACCATGGTTATGTCCAATCATGAATTGTATCCCAATAAGTCTTAGTAATGCCTAAATTTAATTCTTTGTGCTGAAATGTCAAGTTTGCTTCTTCTAAATAAGGTATATCCATCCAAAACCATGGTCTTGTAATGGCTTCCATATCACCGACTCTCTCCAAGATCTAATTTTCCTCCTTGCATTTGGACCTTGAGTACCTTTTGTTTTCTGAACTTTGGACATTTGTCTATAGATATTTGGGGCCATGAGTTTTATTACTAGTTTTTCATTGGGTATTGTTCCTGTGGCTTTCTGCATGCCACATAGGTTCTTCATTTTTTGGGAGATATTCCTTAGAGGACATAACTTAGGGGATATATATTGGCCATCACTCCCTTCTTCCATCCATTTTAATTGGAAGTCATTTTGATTATAATTGTAAGGAGTGACACAAATATATTCTCATCAACCTTAGTTGTATTTTATCCCTGTCCAGTGATCTGTTAACCCATATTGTAGGCTATGGTACAGAAATCCAAATCTCTTTCTCAGATAACACATTTTCAGCTAGTTATTTACTTCTCAAATTTCTTGTTTTCTTCTGCATCACTTTCCTTCAATGCTAACAGTGAGGAAAACACACCAATGCCCTTATGGTCTTCAGTTTCTTTCCTAATACTTCATAATTGTTGGCAATAGTTTAGGATCTTCTGAGAGTCTCATTTTTGCCCATGAAAATTACTAAAAATAAATAATCATCTATTTTTATATGTCTTGTGAGATTCTTTACATCTAGGTAGCGCAATAGATCTGGATCTGGAGTCAGAAAGATCTGAGTTCAGATTTGGCCTCAGACACTTACTAGCTGTGTGAACCTGGACAAATCACTTAACATCTTGGGCAGGACCTATTGTTACCCAATCTATGACCTCCAGAGTAAATTGAGTTTAAGGCTTGGTCTTCGAGAAAGAAATCTAGCCAGTAAACCCCAGAGATGAGAGTGAGAAGGAGAGAAAGAGAGGAAAGGGGAGAGGGAGAGGGAGATGGGACCACAAGCTGAGTTACCCAACTGGAACTGGACAGCTGAGTCCCTATTCAGGCAGCTCGGACTACTCATAGGTTGTGTTTGTCCTTTGTTCTCTAAGAGGACTATAGCATCAGGGAGATGATGACATGACTTGCAATTGACTTTGATTTGAGTGAGGGAAGACTGTGCAAGGTCACCAGCCTCACTTTCTCCTATCTGTCTGCTTTAGTTTCATCTGTAAAATGGAAATAATATTAGCACCATGTTCTCAGAATTGTTGTGAAGATAAAATGAGATATTTGTGAAGCACTTTGCAAACCTTACTACATAAATACTAGCTTTTACATTGATGATGATGACTATGATGGTGATGATGTATCAGCTATATGGGCTAGGATGCCTGTAGATATCTCTACCCCTGAACAAAGAATCACAAACTAATCTTACTCTTCTTCCTCTGACTCTAAATAGATGGTCCCTCACATGATCTCTTCTCTGTATTTACTGTATCATTCTTTGGATAACAAACAGCTTCTTTTTCTTCAAAGCATCCATATTCTCCTCCACAATAGCTAAGAATTTTAGGCTTATTTCTTTTATCTACTTTTAAGTATTTACATCTTCACCCTAAAGGACTTGGTGAAAACATTTATAACCACTTGCTACCCCTTGATAAATTGACAACCTCTCTTGCATTCTTTTCCTTTGTATCTATAACTCAATAGTTACATCTACACCCATTTTCCCTTTAGCCTCACATGAACCTCCTATCTATTCCACCAATTTGCTCCATCTTCCAATCTGCTCTATGAGTAGGCTCTCAAGCATCTTTTAGCCCCATGATTCATTATGAGTAACTAGGAGAATGGTTATAAAGTTGGGTTCTTTCTTCTTCATCCTACCATTCCCTGACTGTGTTGCTTAAAGCAAGTAGCTTAATATCTCTTTGTCTCAGTTTCCATGTCTATAAAGTAGAATTTGGGTTTCTGACAATTGCACAGTGATGTGGCAGGTAGAAGTAAAATATTAGGCCCTCAAAAATATCAGATATTTAGAAAATGTTGTGATAAATAAATGCAGGCCAACCAAGGTTTGGAATAGACTTTTAGAGAAACACCACTCTCTGTGAGAGCTGCATGTTTCTTGCTCGGCAAGTACCTGGACTCAATCACAGACAAATATATTCACCCAAACCAACTCTGAACAGTACAGAATATTAAAGTCCACAAATCTTTTAGAGTTCTAGAACTACATTGTTGGTAAAAAGGAGTTATGAATGAGAAAGAATATTAGGGGAAAAAAAACTTCTTCAAGTGATTTCCCTGAACATTTGATAGGCTAGGATGCAGAAAAGGATATGTGACAGGACCATAAAAACCAGAATGAAAGATGTTCATGAGAAGAAGTTGTTATGAGAGCAAAAGAAATAAACAATCCTCTAGCAAAAAATGCCACTGGGAGCTCAATTACTTTCTTTTGATCATCATACTGAGTCTGACTCAGCCAAAGTCCCAAATTATGCCAGGGAGGGAGCAAGATATTGTGAGCCCAACAGGGTGATGTCCTTAGTGATTAGAACCAAATAGTGTTAGGGATGAAAGGGAGTAAAAGAGACCAATTAGCTGAAGTCATTTTGACATATAAGGAAAATAGGCCTTACAGGCACATAGCTAGTCAGAAGCAGGAACAAAACAAAGACTCAAGTCTCCTGAATCCTTGTTCAGTGTTTCTGTCCACTATTGTTTCTCTTTCTGGACCAATCTTGGGTTCACTGCTATTGTACAAAAAAAGAGGTTTGATCAGGACATACAAGGTATCATGTATGAGTGTTAATTGCCCAGTTAGGAATGAGTGAGAGGAAATGAAGGCATAGTCTGAAATGCACTCCAAATTTGGGGAAAGTGGATTTCAAAGAGTTCAGAGGTAAGATATATAAGATCCCTTGGAGTAAAAAATACTTCAGAACAAATGACCCCAGGAGGGATGGAAGGTGTTTAAGAATGAAATTCTATAGACATGAAGGGAAAAAATTTCAATGAGAAATAAAAATGGGATTTATCTGAAGAGATCAGTGTGGCTGCATAGGGAACTCACCCTAAAATGTGTAAAACTTGGAATCAAGGGCAGTTGACAGAGGATGAATATAAGTGTGATACAGATGTATTAAAATAATGTCATAAATCCTAAATATCAAAATGAAATGAGGCTGTCAAGTGAAGCTAAAAACATTATCACAAAAGAGATTTTAAAGCTATAATGGGAGAAAAAGGAGGACCAAAAATAATATGGATCTTAGCTTGGGATGGATGTGATGATAACTGATAACAAAAGGAAGACAGCACTACTATTTTTTTTTCCTGCAAAGAGCAAGTTTTATACTGGAAATGACAGAACAGAAATCATTAAGAGAGAATTGATATCCCAGTTCAGTAAGAAGATAGTAGGAAAGAAACTAGCTGCCTTTAATGAAATGATGAAGGAAAGAGGAAAAACATTTATTAAACACCTACTATGTATCAGACACCATGCTAAACACTTTATAAATATTGTTTTATTTGATCCTCACAACTCAGAGATGAGTATTATTGTTCTCCCCATTTTACACTTGAAGAAACTAGGGCAGACAGAGATTAAGTGACTTGTCCAGGTTAGTAGATGTCTGAGGCTAAATTTGAACTGAGGTCTTCCTGACTTCAGGCCCAGCACTTTATCTACTACGCTATCTAGCTGCCTCTGATGAACTACATTCTCAGATACTGAATGAATTGGTAGTTGTAATAACTGAGCCACTGTCAATGATATTGAATGATTGTTTAAGACAAGAGAAGTAAAATTGGAGAAGGGCAAAAGTTGTTCCTGTTTTTGAAAATGGTTAGAGATCTGAAAATTATAGGCCAGTGAGCTTGACTTTAGTTCTTAGGAAAATTCTGGAATGGATCATGAAAGATACTATTAGTGACCATCTAGAAAAGAAAGTGGTGCTTACAAAGAGCTAGAATAACTTTATGCAGAACAGATCATGCCAGATTAACTTAATTTCCTATTTTGACAGGCTTCTGTTCTGTTTTGTTCAGTCTTTTTCAGTTCATTTCTGACGTTTTGTGACCCATTTGGGCTTTTCTTGGCAAAGATACTGGAGTGGTTTGCCATTTTCTTCTCCAGTTCATTTTAAAGATGAGAAACTGAAGCAAACAGGGTTAAGTGAATTGCTCAGGGTCATACAGCTAGTAAGTATCTGAGGCCAGATTTGAACTAAAAAAGCTGAATTTTCCTGGCTTCAGGCCTGGTGCTCTATCCATTGTGCTGCCTAGATGCCCCCCAAAAGGGACACCTCCTTCAATGAAAGAAACCTTGTGAATATAGTATATCTAGATTTCCAAGAATTTTTTATAAAGTATTTCATGTTATTTTTAGGGAGGATTGGAGAGGTTTGGATTAGATGATAATATATTCAGTTGGATTTAGAACTTATTACATGACAGGACTCAAAGAGTAGTTGTTAATTGTTCAACGTCAACCTGGCAGGAGGTCTCCAGTGGAGTACTAAAGGGATCTGTGCTTGGCCCTCTACTGTTTTACATTTTTTATCAATTACTTGGGGAAGAAAGGGGCATGCTCATCAAATTTGCAAATGACACAAAACTGGGAGGGATGGTTAATAAACTGGATAATAGGGTCAGGATCTAAAAAAATATATAACAGGCTAGAGCATTGGCCTGAATCTAATAAGAGGGAATTTAATAGAGATAAAGATAAAATCTTCTTGTTGGACACAAAACCCTCCCAAACTTCCAAAGTATTATATTAGGGAGGCATGAGCAGAATGGAATTGTTCTGAGAAAAGGTTAATGGACTGCAAGCTCAATGTGAGTCAGCAGTGTGATGTGTCAGCTGAAAAAGCTAATGTGATCTTGGGCTGCATTAAGAGGAGCATAGCTTCAAGGAATAGAGATGTAATAATCTCCACTGTAATCTGCTCTTATTAGACCTCATTTCAATGGCTGTTTTCAGTTCTTGGAACTCCTTTTGAAGGACACTGATAAAATGGACAACATACAGAGGAAAGCAACCAGGATTATGGAGAGCTTTAAGGCCACATCATATGATGATTAGTCAAATGAACTAGGCATGTTGAGATTGGGGAAGATAAATTTTGGTGGGGATTAGAGTGGAAGGCATAGTAGCTGTTTGTCATAGGGCTATTTTAAAGGCTGTCACATGGAGGAAGGATTAGACATATCCCATTTGGCCACAGAGAGAAGAAACAGGAACAATAGGAGAAAGTTACAGAGGGGCAAATTGAGGTCTGATGTCAGAAAAAAAAAGCTTCCTAACAATTGGAACTGCCTAAAAATGGAATAGGTTTCCTTGAGAGGTGGTAGGTTCATTTTCTTTTGGGGTCTTTAAGCAAAGATTGGGCTACTATTTGTCAGAGATGTTTTGATATTCTTTTCATGTGTGGTTTGGACCAGAAGTCCACTGAAGTCCCTTCCAATTCTCCACTTCTGTGATTCTTATCTTCATTTGCCTGTAGGACATCTCTACTTGAGTATCCCACAAGTTGAGAGGTAACATCATACTCTGGAAAGAGTGAAGGCTGGGAAGTTGAAGTACCTTGGTTCTAATGCTGACTCAGACCTTTATGACCTTGGGCAACTTTTCTGTGTCAGTTTCCTCAATTCAGAAATGAGAGATTGGACTAAATGCTCTCTAACATTCCTTCTTGCTTTAGAACTATTCTGCAATGTAGAAAACTGTTTGTTCTATTTCACCCTAAACATTTTCATCCTTCTGATTTCCCTATTTTGGTTACTGTTTTCATCTATATTAAAAAACTTGGTGATTTTTTTATCATCTTGACCTTTTCATCTCTTATCTCTCATATCTAATCAGTTACCATGTCTTGCCAACTTGGCTTCTTTCTCACATCTTTTTTTTCACACTGTCATCACCTGATCATAGATCCTCATTCCATATCCTTCTCCTACTTTCCACCATGATACCTATCTAACTTTGCCATGTTACTTCTTCCCCCTGACCCCTAGTCTCTTTAGTAGTTCTCTACTGCTTGTCAAGCAAGGTTCCAAAGCTTTAGTCTAATATTCAAGGCTCTCCACAATCTGGTGCAATCCTACTATTCCAACTTCATCTCATTCTATTCCTTTCCATCTGCTGTATCGTCTGGTCAAACTAGATGACTTGCCATTTCCTTTACACTTTCCATACTTTCCCAAGGATCCATACACTTGTTTATATGTGTCTTTTTTATTGGGAAAGCTTTCCTTACATAATCACAGAAATTCAGAGTTGAAAGGTAGTTTAGTGTTAATCTTGTCCAACCTATAAGCGAAAAAAAAAAGAATACTTATTATGACACCCCCTCCTACTGTCATCCATCCTTTGCTTGAAATATTATAATGAAAAGAGGATTCACCAACTATAGAGACAACCCATTCCACTTGATGTTCTTATTACTAGAATTTCTCCTTCCTTTCTCCCACCCCAAGTCAAGCCTAAATCTGCCTCATGATAACTTCTGCCTTTTGTTACTAGTCCTGCTCTCTGGGCCCAAATAGAATAAGTCTAATCTCTTGTCCACAGAATAGCCTTTCAAGTACTTGAAGAAAGCTATCATGAACTTCCCCCTGTAATCTTCTCTAGGCTAAATGCCTCCAGTTCCTTCCATTTATCATTAGATGGCATCATCATGGATGCTATTCTCTGGCTGTTCTCCATCTTAATAATGTCCTTTTCAGAAATATGATACCCAGAACTAAACATGATACTCTAGATGTGGTATGACCAGAATGGAGTATTGCTACTTCCTTATCCCTGGAAGCTATAGCTTTCCTTGCAGCTTAAGATTGCATTAATATTTTTCCCCTTTACCTAGCACTTTTTGAATTCTAATTCATCTTTTAAAATTAATTCAACTGCCACTTCCTACAGGAAGCCTATTTTGATCTTTTCACTCCATAATTACATCCCCCCTCCTCTCAAAGCTTTTATAATATAGTACTTTGACTTCTCTATTTTGTACTTTCTATTTCATTTTGTACTATAATATTTGTGTATTCATCATAGCTTCTGAGTGGATTCTATGAAGACAGAGACTTTGTTTTATTTAAGCTTTGGATTTCATCTTTTACTGAACACTCTGAGTAGGTAATTTTTGTTTTGTTTAATTGTTTTGTTTTAAATTTTTAAATTTAAAATTTAATTTGTTTTGTTTGTTTAATTGAAAAACATTTTTGAATATATGTTATGTTCAAAGTATTATGCTAGGGGCTAGCAATTCAGGAGGTATTAGACATAGCCACTTCCCTAAAGGAACTAATCATCTAGTTGTCCAGAAAATCATCAGCATCATCATAGCTAACGTTTATATAGTGCTCACTATGTGCCAGGTACTGTGCTTAGTGCTTTACAGTTATCTTATTTGATCCTTACAATAACATTGGGAGCTAGTTGTCCTTGGGAGGTAGTTGGGAAGTAGAGTTGTCCTACAGGCAAATGAAGATTAGAATCATAAAATTTGAGAGTTGGAAAGGACTAGTGGCCATCACCCACTTTCTACAGATGAGGAAACTCAGGTGAGCAGAGGTTAATGACTTGTCCAGGGTCACAGTTAGTAAGTGCTTGACTTTGGACTCAGGTTTTCCTGACTCTAGGCCCAAATGCTGTATCCTAGCTGCCTCAGGATAAGACATATATACACACAAGGTATGTATACAGACAAAGCATATATACCTAGAAATATAAAAATAAAAACTACATATGTTAAGTGTCAAACAAATGCTTTAGCAAATAAAGTGATATAGGAATTCCAAAGAGAGGGGACTCATGAATGAATCCTGGGAGTCTAGGACCACTTTACAGAGGAGCCTGAACTTCTCTTCCTTAAAATTCTTAGCACAGAGATAACTGGAGAGGAGGAGGGGTAAGGGCATTTCAGGCTTGAATAAAATTGGGAAAGAGGAAGAAATTGTTAAGACAGTGTGCTAATCTGAAATGTCACACTTCCTTTCCCCTCATTTGAATTTCCTTCAGTATAAATCATCTGCATTTATTTAATTTTTAAATCCTATTCTTTGACTGAAAGGAAAAACATGCAACTTGGGAACTACCTTGACCATCTTCTAGTCATGATGAGCCCATAGGCGTGAAAACTTGGATATGTCATTTGCTTTGGACAATTCTACAGCAGATCAAATGGCTGACAGGATGCAAAACCATCATCTCTTCTGGATGAGCAAATTGGCCCTAACAAATCCTCACTTAGTAGTGACCACTCAGGATGTGATCATTTTTTAGGAAAAATCTTTCTGAATGATCTCCATTAAATTTCTGAGAACTTATAATAAATATCTCTCAGATTCTCTGTTTCCTCTCTATTCACGCTGCACTCACTCTAGGCTAGGTTCTCATCCACTCAGTCATGGATTACTGCAATGTCCTTCCCAAATATTCTCTTTGTCTCTAGTATCTCTACTAGGCAAAGTTGGTTTTGAGGAAAGTAGGTTAATAGTGAGTCATTTCAACATCTTAGACAAGGAAGTAGTGTGAATAAAGCATTTTTTAAAGAAGTAGTCTGGTTACAGAATACAGAGTGAATTGGAAGACAGATGCACAAGAGACCCCTAAACAGGAGGTATGTTCGGTGGTGGAGAAACAAAGACAAAACAAACAAATAAAAATCCAGCCCCTGCCATCAAGGAGGTTATAATCTGCTGTCAATTAAATAGTTATTTTAAAATTACCTCTTGATTGTAGGAAGGTACTGTGTTAGGCATTGGAGGAGGAATAATTAAATGTTTAGATAAGACATAATCTGTTGTCATGGAAGTTACAGATTAATGGAATAAATGGTTATAACAATATGAGAAAAATAATATTAAAATATATAATGTGTTTATTAATTTTGCTGTCAAGATATAGTATACATTAATTCTAACAAAATGGCATGATATTAAGGCTGCAAGTTGTCTCTGTATCTTGCTTTACCAAGTCATTTAATTTTTGGCTTTTCCATATGATAAAATGGGGATGGTAAAGCTGATTGCCACTAGTCTGCCTATAGATTGAGGAAATTTTATCATCATTCATTTTGGAATAATTAATAGGAATTGATGCAAAGTCTTCTTAAATCTAAAATGTTTTGGGCTTACTAACTTTTTCTAGATTGTCTTCCTTTTACTAGTTAGTTGAAAATTAAACTTGGCAATCATTGTCATCCATATTTGTTTCCTGATTTTTTTTTTCATTTCAAGAATTGTGTCATTGGATGATCTCTAAGCTCCTAAGGAGTAAAGTGATAAGCAAATTATAAATTATTATAATATGTATATTGAGCACTTAAAATATCATGATAAGCAAGAAACATGAGATGGTCCAGTTTAGAAACATATTTTGGGAGAAATGGAACCATTTCCTTGGAAGCTTATTTATCATCATTTGGGGAGATAGGAAGAGAGTTAAAAAAAATTGGGAGCATGAATTTGTAACATCTATGTTTTTCTTTGGTTTTTGGACTATGCTGTTTTTAATAGAAATAAATTGAATTAGAAGTTAAAAAGCTATGAAAACACAGGTAAATTTCATAATCTCAAGCCAACTTTGGAAACTTTCATTCTTTTTCTCCTACAAAGGCTAAAGTCTCTACTTCCATTACTGTGGCTAAGGGCTTCTTTGTGTGACTTTTAATTTCCATCTACTATTATGTTCAAAGAATTTAACATCTTCTGGCATTTCCACCAGCCAAGAAAAAGAGCCAGATGAGAAATATGTGATGGTGTGAAGTCATCTTGATTTCTAATATTTCTTTTGCCCAAGGAATCCTCTTTTCTTAGAAAATGCTATGTTGTACAGTTGATAGTTCAGAGGGTAATTTAATCTTTCCCCTTCATTTTGAGCCAGGAAATAATTAACACAATTGAGAGGAGGAAAGCCTGGCTAGCTGGTCTGAATGAAATCTGAAACCTAGCAAAATGTGCCTCGTTTCCGGTTTTTGCCCCAGCGTGAAATTTCTTGAGGTTCATAGAAAAGTTCATCAAATCTTGGCAAATCTCTTGGCCAACTGGGCAGTGTCAAATTCCAAAAGAAACCTGAAGGCTTCACCTGGCTTCAGATTTCATTGAAAAGTTTGAAATAGTCCAAACAGAGAGGAGGCTCATTGAAATGTGGAAAAAGAGTCTAAAATACTTGTTTGGGGATGATATTGGGAAAGACAATGGGCTGGGAATGATACCACATAGACAAACATATTGGAAGAGGCAATGGACATAGAATAATATTACAGAGAGGCACAAATTTCACCCCAACCCTTATTGTTCCAACACATCAATAGGTTACAATGATTCTGGCTTCACAGTACTTGTTCATTATTACATCATTTCATTAAGTTACCCAAATCAAAGCCAGGAGGCAGAAAAAACACTAAAACTTTTCCAGAAAGTTTTGAATAGTTCTTGCTTCAGAAAAGAATGCATGGTAACATTTTCTATCACCTTTTCAAAATTATAATCATCATCCAAATATCCAAAATTTGCAAAGAAACATATATACATAATCTCATTGGTTCCTGCTACCAATTCTGTGAGACTGGTACATAGGTATTATTGTTCCCATTTTACTGAAGAGGAACCTTACTCAGAATTAAAGTGACTTGCCCAGAGTCATAAAATAAAGAATGGAGTATAGGGGAGAACCAAAGGATAGCTCCTTGACGACTTTTTACTGCGATGAGATTTGGACAGGAGATGTATTTCCTAGTTCTAAGAACAGGGCTGGGGTTAGAAACACAGGAAGTAGGAAAACCTTGACCCTCTCAGGACAGAGATCAGAAGTTAGCACGCTGAGCAAATCTTTAGGCCTTTGTGCCCAACCTAAGTATATCTCTCCTGTGCCAGAGGATTTTCTTCTCCCTAGTCCCAGCTGCTTTGACCTACCATATGATTGTACAGTCTGCAAAGTCAGCAAAGAGAGGTTGCAGTTCCAGCTTCTCAGCTTCTTTTAAAGGGACCATGTCCTGCTGGGCTATAGAATCATTACCCAGCCTCGTGACAAAATTTCTGGCAATTTAATTAACACAGAGACATTTAGGTTGTGTCTATTGTTTTGTAATCTCCTTCGGTCTGAATAACATATAATCAAGGACATTCAACTGGAACAGAATTGGCCTCCTTTAAGGATACCCCAAACAAATTCAAACATGCAGAAGTTGTTTAATTGAGAGTGGTAAGGAGTGCATCTAGTTAAGATGCTGGAGCTGCTGGGTTCATCCTAGTATCTGTCCATTCCACCTGGATGCCTAAGATAAGGAAGGCATTAGAGATAAAGTGACCTGGATTATCATTGTGTCCCCTGTGTCCCTTTATATTAAAAATAATTCCAAATCAAGGTTGTAGCCACACAGAACAGTATTTTTTATGTACACCATATAGAAAAGATTACTTTTCAAAAACCTGTCTTCTTTCTGATGATACCTATACACATGGATAGCCATCACAGTCAGTCAAGTCATCTACTAACCTGATGAGTAGTGATGATATGTTACTCTTCAATGTTCTTTTGGGTCATCAAGCTGTCAGAAGTTGGACTTTTCTTTTCATTCTTATTCTTTTCTTCTCTTCCCTTTCCTTTTTTTTCCTATTCTTTTTGGTTGTAGGTGATTGGTTTTTTAAAGGCTGCCTCCCCAGAGTCTTCCTAAGGCCAGATCTGAATTTGCCAAGTAAAGAATGGAGGCAATTATCAAGATAATTTAATTGAAAATCAATTACATAGATATTTCAGAGGAATGCATATTTTTATGTAGATCATTAAGATAATTGCTCTACTCCATTTTTCCTTCTAACTTTGAATTATCAGTGAGTATTTTCTCAACATTCATTTCCCCTTGATCTAGATCTGCTGGATTTCCTCATGCTGAAACAACATTTCAGAATTTTGGCTGATTTGGCTAGGCCAGGCGATGCCCATTGGCCACATGTAGTGAATTGTTGCCTGCTGTATGACTTATTGATGCTCTGGAGGGAGGAACTAGGAAGAACAAATGTCTCCATATAACCACATGGAATTATTAGAAATGAACATTCCAACACTAGTAGAATTTCACTGATTCCTTGCCAGCCCATGGGGTCTAATCCCAGATGATAGATATTGCTAGTTTCTCTGTTCCTCCTGCAATCAGGGAGACAGGACAACTGAAATTCTGAGAAGTGTTGCCAATAGATATAACAAGTTGCTAACTTCTCTGTTGCTTTGAAAGTAGCCTCTTTACATTTTGTAAATACTTTCTAAATTGGCCTTATACTGATTGTAGAGATTGTTGAGTCAGAAGGAAAGAGAGGCAGAGAAGCAGGTTGGGTTCTCATGGTAGAACAGTTTGACTCTCAGAAGACTGAGAGTAACCACTGTTGTATTCTCTGTGTGTCCCTGTGGCTTTGTGCATGTGTCCCTAGGTTGTGTGTGCCCCTAGGAAAGTTCATATATATTGTACTGAGCTGCAAGTTCTTTGTTCTTTAAAGTATTATTTACAGTATACCAAAGAGAAGGTCAGTGAGGATCCTCTGTCACAGTCAGTGACAGCTATAGACTTTAAAAAAATATTTATTTTTAGTTTTCAAAATTCACTTTTATAAGATTTTGAGTTCTAAATTTCCCTCCTTCTTCTCTCCCTCTCCCTGACTTCATGCAATCTGATATAGGTTATATATGTATTATCATATGAAATGTATTTCCACATTAGTAATGTTGTGAAAGAAGGATCAGAATAAAAGGGGAAAACCATGAGAAAGAAAAAAGGCTGTTATTGTAAAGACTGTTTCCCAACTTTCTGTTTTCCTTCTAATCTTGTGTGCATTGGTTTTGCTTGTACAAAAAACTTTTTAATTTAATGTAATCAAAATTATCCATTTTGGATTTCATGATGTTCTCTATATCTTGTTTGGTCATAAGTTCTTCCCTTCTCCATAGTTCTGACAGGTAAACTATTCCTCCTTCTTCTAATTTGCTTGTGGTATCACCCTTTATGTCTAAATCATGTACCCATTTCAACCTTATCTTGGTGAGATATTGGTCTATGCTTAGTTTCTGCCATATTGTTTTCCAGTTTTCATAGCAGATTTTGTTAAATAGTGAGTTTTTATCCCAGAAGCTGTAGTCTTTGGGTTTATCAAATAGTAGATTAATATAATCATTGATTACTGTGTCTTCTGTACCTAACCTAGTCCACTGATTGACCACTCTATTTCTTAGTCAGTACCAAGTAGTTTTGATGATTGCTGCTTTATAATACAGTTTTAGATCTGCTATGGCTAGGCCACCTTCCGTTAAATTTCTTTTCATTAATTCCCTTGATGTTCTGGACCTTTTGTTCTTCCAGATTAATTTTTTAATTATTTTTCTAGCTCACTGAAATAATTCTTGGTACTTTGATTGGTATGGCACTGAATAAGTAAATTAATTTAGGTAGAATTGTCATTTTTATTATATTAATTCAGCCTACCCATGAGCAATTGCTATTTTTCCAGTTATTTAGATCTTACTTTATGTGTATGAAAAGTGTTCTGTAACTGTGTTCATTAAGTTCCTGGGTTTGTCTTGACAGGTAGGTTCCCAAATATTTTATATTATCTACAATTACTTGAAATGAAATTTCTCTTTCTATATCTTACTCCTGAGCTTTGCTGGTAATGTATAGAAATGCATTGATTTATGTGGGTTTATTTTATATCCTTCAACTTTGCTAAAGCTGTTAATTATTTCAAGTAGTTTTTTATTTGATTCTCTAGGATTCTCTAAGAATACCATCATATCATCTACAAAGAGTGATAGCTTTGTTTCTTCATTGCCTGTTCTAATTCCTTCAATTTGTTTTTCTTCTCTTATTGCTAAAGTTAACATTTCTAGTATAATGTAGAATAGCAGTGGTGATAATGGACATTCTTGCTTCACCCCTGATCTTATTGGAATGATTCTAGCTTATTCTCATTTTATATAATTCTTGCTGTTGGTTTTAGATGGATGCTTCTTCTAATTTTAAGGAAAACTCCATTATTCCCTATGTTCTCTAGTATTTTTAATAGGAATGGCTGTTGTATTTTGTCAAAAGCTTTTTCTGCATCTGTTGAGATAATCACATGATTTCTATTTAGTACTGAAAATACTACTACCACTTGTGAGATAGTGGAACAGTTGGTAGGAACACTGGGCCTAGTGTCAAGAAAGCCTGAGTTAGAACTCTGACCCAAATATTTACTAGATGCCTGGACAAATCATGTAACCTGTTTGCTTCCATTTTCTCATCTGTAAAATGGGAATTATAATGACAGCTGCCTCCCAGGATTGTTGTGAATATCAAATGAGATTTTATATCTATCTATCTATCTATCTATCTATCTATCTATCTATCTATCTATCTATCTATTTATCTATCTATCTATCTATCTATCTATCTATCTATCTATAAAGCACTGGCACATAATAGGTACTATATAAATATTAGCTAGTGTTATTATTATGATTTGCCTTTATGAGATCATTCCAGTGAGCAGCCCTAGGACCCTGACAACTACAAAACTGGTGAATAGTCAAATATCTAGGGATAATGTTGAACCAAGGATATATTTGTTATTTGACTAAGTTGATAGTAAAAGTTGCCCCAGTCCTCAGTAGCTGCATCATGGTAGGATTACATTCAAGAAGATAAAGGTTCAAATTATACTATAGGAACTAGCTGTACATGACTTTGGGTAAGTCACTTAACCTCTCTGTACCTCAGTTTCCTCATTTATAAAATGAAAGGTTTGAACTTGATAGCCTGTAAGGCTCCATCCAGTTTTAAGTATAAAGACTTACCATTCCTTTCAAATTGCTCACTTATAAGAGAACAAGGGTTGGCTTAACAAAAATAAGGACTAAGAGATAGAGCCAAGATGGCAGAATAATGGCAGAGACTCACCCCAAATTCCTCTCAAACAACATTAAAATAATGTCTCAAAATGAATTCTGAAGCAGCACAACCAACTAAAGGACAAGGTAAAACAATTTTCCAGCCTAAGAAGATTGGCAGAAAGGTTTATCTTACTGGGGTAAGAATGGAGCTTAGTCCAGCATAGGCTGTGCCCCAACAAGTTAGCAGCTGGCCTTAGGGGTGAATAAATCAGTGGAAGTAGCATTGGTGGCTGCTTGGTTGGACAACTGGTTAGAAGGAGATTACAAGGGCCCCTTTGTTGGCACTGGGTATGGGACTCTGTTGCATTACCCATACATAGTTCCAGGTTGCTATTCCAGGACAAGAAAGAGCACCAGCAGAAGCTGGTACCCTGGTCACAGTTCCAGGAAAAGGGTGTTTGTGGCTACTCACAGACCAGAGCACAGGTCAGTAGAGCAGTGACCACACCTTTCCTTAGATCATACCACCTTGGAAGAACTGAAAACTTATAGACCCTCCCAGAACTAGGTCTGAAAAGAGCAGCACAAAAAACCTGAGGCTTGGGACAGGTGCAGAGCCCAACTTTAACATGAAGTTAAAAGTCAAGAAATAGGCTAGAAAAATGAGCAAACAACAACAAAAGAACCAGACCATAGAAAATTATTATGGTGATGGGGAAGATCAAAACACAAACTTAGAAGACTACAATGTCACAACGGCTACAAGTTGTCTCAGAGAAAGATGCAAATTAGTGTCAGGCCCAAAAAGAATTTCTGGAAGATCTCAAAAAGGATTTTAAAGGTCAAATAAGAAGTAGAGGAATAATTGGGAACAGAAATGAGAGTGATGAAAGAAAATTATGAAAAAGAATTAATAGCTTGGTAAAGGAGACACACAAAAATACTGAAGAAAATAACATCTTAAAATCAAAACAGGTCAAATGGTAAAAGAGGCACAAAAATCCAACAAAGAACTCCTGAAAAAGTAAAATTGGCCGAATGGAAAGGAAGGTACAAAAGCTAACTAAAGGGACAAATGCCTTACAAAACAAAATTGGTTAAATGGAAGCTAATGACTCCATGAGGTATCAAGAAACAAAACAAAATTAAAAGAATAAAAAATAGAAGAAAATATGAAATATGTCATTGGAAAAATACTTGACCTAGAAAATAGACCAAAGAGAGATAATTTAAGAATTATTGAATTACCTGAAAGACATAGTCAAAAAAAGAGCCTAGAAATCGTATTTCAAGAAGTTATCAAGGAAAACTGCCCTGATATTCTAAAACTGGAAGTTAAAATAAAAATTGAAAAACCCATCAATCATTTCTCAAAAGAATTCCCAAAATGAAAACACCTTGTGTTAAAGCCTAATTCCAAAACTCCCAGGTCAAGGAGAAAATAAAACAAGTAGCCAGAAAAAAAAATCAAATATCACGGAGCCACAGTCAGGATAAGACAATATTTAGCGTTTTCTACATTAAAAGATCAGAGGACATGGTATATGATATTCCAGAAGGCAAAGGAGCTGAGATTACAACCATGAATCACCACTTAGTATAATATTTTAGTAGAAAATGATCATTTAATAAAAGAGAGGACTTACAAGCATTCCTGATGAAAATACCAGAGTTGAGTAAAAAATTTAAGTTTCAAATACAAGACTTAAGAGAAGCATAAAAAGGTAACCATGAAAGAGAAATCATAAGGGATTCAGTAAGGTTAAACTATCTACATTCCTACATGGAAAGGTGATATTTGTAACTCCTAAGAACTTTATCATTATTAGGGCACATAGAAGGAGCATACATAGACAGGGCACAGGTGTAAATTGACTATGCTAGGATGCTATCCAAAAAAAATAAGGGTTGAGAAAGAGGGATACATTAGGAGAAGGGGAAAGGAAGAGGTAGAATGGTGTACCTTATGTCACATAAAAGAGGCATGAAAGAACTTTAACAGTGGAGGGGAAGATGTGGGAGTAGAGGTCAATACTTGAATCTTAGTCTCATTAGAATATCCTCAAAGAGGTAATAACATACACATTTAGTTGGGTGTAGACATCTATCTTAGCCTATAAGGAAAAAGGAAGGGGGGGATAAGGGAATATGGGACTGATAGATGGGAAGGAAAATTGGGGGAGGCAGTATTAAGAAGTAAAACACTTGAGGAGGGACAGGGTGAAAGAAGAGAGAGGATAAATAAGGGGGGAAGTAGGATGGAAGGAAATACACAGTTATTAATCATAACTGAATGTGAGTGAACTCACCTATAAAATGGAAGTGGGTGGTAGAGTGGATTACATGATTTAGACATAAGGTGTGATACCATAAGCAAATTAGGGCAGCTTGCAGTAGTTTACTTGTCAGATCTATGAATAAGGGAAGAATTTATGACCAAACAAGAGATAGAGAGCATTACCGGATATAAAATGGATAATTTTGATTACATCAAATTAAAAAAGGCTTTGTACAAGCATAACCAATGTAACCAAGATCAGAAGAAAGGCAGAAAATTGGGGAAACCTTTTTATAGCAAGTTTCTCTGAAGGCTTCATTTCTCAAATATATAGAGAACTGAGTCAAATTTATAATACAAGTCATTCCTGAATTGATAAATTGTCAAAGGATATGAAGGGCAGTTAAGTGACATAGTGGATAAAGTACTGGGCCTAGAGCCAGGAAGACTTATCTTCCTGAGTTCAAATCTGGCCTCAGACATTTATTAGATGTGTGACCCAGGGCAAGGCACTTAACCCTGTTTGCCTGTTTCTTCCTGTGTAAAATGAGCTGGAGAAGGAAATGGCAAACCACTCCAGTATCTTTGCCAAGAAAATCCCCAAAAAAATCACAAAGAGTTAGACATGACTGAAAAATGACTGAACAAGAAAGGATATGAAAAGGCAGTTTTCAGATGAAGAAATCAAAACTATTTATAGTCATATAAAATGCTTCAAATCATTATTGATTAGATAAATGCACATTAAAGCAATTCGGAGGTACTACCTCATACCTATCAAATTGGCTAATGTGAAAGAAAAGGAAAATAACAAATGTTGAAGGAGATGTGGGAAAATGGGGACACTAATGCACTACTGGAGTTGAGAAATAATCTGACCTTCCTGGAGAGCAATTTGGAACTATGACCACAGGACTATTGAGCATACCCTTTGATTCAGCAATAGTACTACTAGGTCTGTATCCCAAAGAGATTTAAAAAAAAGTGGAAAAGGACCTATATATACAAAAATATGTATAGCAGCTCTTTTTGTGGTGGCAAGGAACTTGAAATTGAGGGAATGCCCATCAATTGGGGAATACCTAAACAAGTTGTGGTATATGATTGTGATTGAGTACTATTATGCCAAAAAATGATGATCAGTATGCTTTCAGAAAAACCTGGAAAGACTTACATGAACTGATGAAAAGTGAAGTGAGCAGAACCAGGAGAACATTGTACACAATAACAGCAATATTATATGATGATCAACTGTGAATGACTTAGGTATTCTCAGCAATGCAATAATCCAAGACAACTCCTGAGGGGCTTATGATGAAAAATGAAGTGATGAAGTTTGAATGCTGATTAGAACATAGGTTTTTGTTTTTTTTTTAACTTTGTTTTTCTTGTTTTTTTTATTTTTTATTTTTTTTAATATGTGTTTTCTTTCATAAAATAACTGATAGGGGCATCTAGGTGGCGCAGTGCATAGAACATCATCCCTGAAGTCAGGAGGACCTGAGTTCAAATCTAGCCTCAGACCAAACACTTGTCACTTACTAGCTGTGTGACCCTGGGCAAGTCACTTAACCCCAATTGCCCAAAAAAGCCAAAAACAATTTTTGGGGAAGCTAGGTGGCACAGTGGGTAGAGCACTAGCCTGGAGTCAAGAGGACCTGAGTTCAAATCTATCCTCAGACACATAACACTACTAGCTGTGTGACCCTGGGTAAGTCACTTAACCCCATTGCCTAGCCAAAAACCCCCCCAAAAACAAAAAAACAAAAACAAAAAATCAAAACATAAAATGACTGATATGGAAATATGTTTGCATGACTACATGTGTATGACCTATATCAAATTGTTTACCTTCTCAATAAGAGATAAGGGGAGAGAGGGAGAAAAGAAAGGATAAAATTTGGAACTCAAAATGAAAAAAAATGAATGTAAAAATTGTTTTTATATATAATTGGAAAAATATTAAAAAAACAAATGAACAAAAAAGAGAGAATAAGTGTTTGCACGAGAAAGTTGATGACAGGACATTTAGAACAAACTGAAAGGAAAACTACTCACTGAGAGGAGTTAGTCTGGATTTATTATAGTTGGAGGTAGTATAATCAAACAGTATAGCTGTATATTTTTAAAAGGATATTTTTATGATCAATAATGATCTTTGGAGTCATACATAGGCAAAGATGGGGAAATCAAATGTCACGCTTCAAAGCATAAGCTTGTTGCTGCAGGTGTCTTTCATTTCATATATCATTATAAATTGAACCAGATATATTACCATTATATTTTCACCTTTATATGAAACTTGCAAAGATTGTTCACCTACAAGTGGCATTGGAACTGGCTAATTTCATGTGGAATGATGATTTTTCTCTGCTTATTTCTTATTATGAGTCAATATACTAGAATGCATATGTGTATTCACATGTATATGTGTGTCTTTGTGTGTGTAGGAAATTTCTTCTACACTGACAAACAAAAGTCAAAAAAGAAGGAAAAAATCTAAACAGTAGAAGTTCTATATACATTTTGCCTATTAGCTTGAAAACATATGGACTTACTATATCTCTATATCATCACTTAAATTATTAATTGTATGATAGTCAAAAACACCTAAATTCAATATGTCTCCCTTTCCTAATATGCAAATAAGACAATATTATGCTAGCTTTCCTCAGCAGAATGTTATAAGGATTTTTAAATTTATTTGTAAAGGAGTATGAAATCATTATAGGAAATGTTAGACAGAAACCAGATTAAATACAGTAATACATCAACACTTCATTAGAGGGTTATAGAGTATGATTCTTTCCATGTAAATTGTTTATCAAAAAGGATCTCATTTAACTGATTTCTTCTGTAGGGTGGGATGCCACTTCAATGAATCTCAACATAAAAATAAATGTTTACTATGACTTCTTTTTGTTCTTCTTGTTCTTGTTTTTCTCCTTTTCCTTCTCCTCCTCCTCTTCCTCTTTCATCTTCTCCTCCTTGTCCTCATCCTTTTTTCTCCTCCTCCTCCTCCTATTTATATTAAAGCTTTAGTATCTTTAAACTGCACTATGACTTTCAGAACTCAATGAATTATGCTTTAAGGTTTAAAAAGCGCTATACAAATATCACATTTTATCTTCAGGACATTCTTGGGAGGTAGGTGCTATTGATATCTCAATTTTATAGATGAGGAAACTGAGACAGTCAGAAGTTAAGTGACTGGTATTTTCCTTGGCTGTCATAGATTTCTGGTTAAAAAGGACATATGTGGTTCTAGGCTATGGTGATTTCTAGATTTTTTTGTATTCTTGTTTGATAATTAATCTTATTGGTTAAATTTGCTTAGGAAATGCTAATAATAGCTATCAATGATGTATGCACATTTTTCAGTATCACTACACTGTCAGATAGGTCAGATTGGAGTTTTATCAATTGCTCATTGTTATCTTCTTAAATTTTACCTTTCTTCTAATTTGTTGTTACATGAATATTTGGTCTATCAAGTTGGTTTTCTGATTGTATATAGTATAATTGTATAATATAGTTTAATATAATATAATATAATTATATTTATATATAAATACATTAATAAATAATTAAATTAAAACTAACTGAATTAATAATGATTGATAAAATATATAATATATAATTAATATAATAGTATAATATAGGTTGTATATAGATAATTGATCTTATAATGACTCCCTTATCATAACCAGTCACCTGTTTATTAAAACATAATTAATTCAATTAAAAAAAACTACTTGGTTCTCACTATGAGCATCTCCCAATGATCCTCTTGAGGAATATATTCATGATATATAATTGTGAGATTTCTTTGCCCTTCTCAAAATGGTAGATTTTTAAATTCCTTATTTTTGGCCCATGTTATACAACCTTCCTACCCTCATCTCCATCTTTAACTTGAAATAATGTTATTATGTATTTTATTTAAATCACCTCTACTAACTTCTTAATGTGATGCTCTAAGGAAAGCCTATGGATCATTATGTGGTTGCAATTTCTTTTTGTCTTCCATTTGCTTTTAGAGTATAATTAATAGCATTCAGTTCTTTGAGGAGAATATTCACTTTTTGGTAATGGATAAAGGGTCTTGCTTTCAGTGTACTGACAGTAAAATGGTTTAACAAGGTTAAAGACAAGCTAATCCTTAATGCCTTCTGTCTTCCTTCCCACCCCTCTGCCACCATCACTGAAGAAATGGAAGAAAACAATGAATAACTGAGTGCCATTTTGCCTTTTTGTCTTTTTGGTGTTTTCTCTCTTACTGCAGTCTGATTGCTTTAGCTGTTTTTGATTGCCATAGTGAATTGTCGATTTGCAGTCCACTAAAATCTTCAGATCTTTTCATATGAACTATTATCTAGCCATAGCTCTTCCATCTTGTCCTTCTGCAACTTTGAATGTGCTCAGTCTTAAATTTTTGAATTAGCCAGTAGTTGTCTATTAATCTTAGATTAATCCATTAAATCATTCTTTATTAATCAGTTTTATCCTCGGAAAAATAATTTACTCTGTCCTGCCTAAAATGACCAATACTTTATATTTTTACAACTTTTTACACATTACAAGTGATCACCTTTTCAAGTGATCTTTTTAATATCCCTGTGAAAGAAACAGGGAAGATATCGTTATCTACTTTAAAAATGAGGAAACTGAGGCTTAAAGAGTCTCACATGGAAAATAAGAGTGAGGATTTGAACCTTGACATTCTGACTTTATGCCCACTTTTAAAATAAAAACATGGACCTGTATTTCATAGGCATAGGGAACTCTTGGTGAGAAATTAATTCCCTCTACCAATGCAGATTGGCACTTGCTCTGAAACTTCTGGTCTTAGGTGACTGGGCATTAAGAGATTACATAACTATTATGTGACACAGAAAAGCTATCCAGTGCCATTTTTACCAAGCCATGCTGCTTCACCAGTTTTGAATGATCGAATTCTGGGTTAGTGAATTTGCCTATGTAGGCTTTGTAGGTTGCATTGCTATTAGAACAACATTTTCATCACTTCCATGTGTGACTCATTTTGTCATGCTAAGCAAGTTCCATCATTGCCCTTTTTTGCCTTAGTTTCTCCACTTGCAGAAAGAGATTATGAAGCCTTATTTTCCATCTGCCTTGCTGTGATGTTGTGGGGATTAGTGAGATAATGTCTCTAGGTTCTTTGGGAGGAAGGTAGCCCAGGAAGAAGAGCTGTTATTATTTCTGAAGCCCTTCTATCTCCAGCTGGCTTAAAGACTGAGAATCCCAAGGTGGTGCTGTAATAGCAACAATAATGTTTCACAGTTACAGTACATTTCATGTGAGGAGCTCAGAAGACATTATAAACATTTATTCATTAAACCTGAACACACCCAGGAGATAGGTTAAATGTTATGATACCCCTTTATGTCAAAGTAAACTAAAACAAAGGAAAAGCAACTTGTTCAAGGTCATATAGTAAATTTGTGGCAGAATTGTGGAATAGGTTGGCATGCAGCTTCCCAGTGACTCCATTCCATTTTATCCATATTTATTAAGCACCCACTATGTGCCAGGCACTATTTTAGGTGCTTGTAGATAAAAAGGGAGAAAAGTCTCTGTCTTTATAAAGTATAAATGCTATAGCAGAGATATGTTAATAACACAAAAAGTGGAATATAGAATAGGAATTGAAATGGGCAAAGGAGAGATCCAATAAGGAACAATAGAAATATTTAAGGAAAGAGAGAGGACTAAAAGGTTAGAAGAGAGAATGGGATCAGGGAAGATTCTCTGGGGAAGGCAGGATCATAGCATAATGCCTGGAGTTATTGTATTTGCTTTTAGAAAGACCTGGGTTCAAATTCTGCCTCACACACTAACGAATTGTGTGATCTTGGGAAAGTCACTTATATTCTCTCAGGCTTAGTTTCTTCATTTTTATAACGTGGGACAATAACATCCCTTGTCTTACAGGATTGTGGTGAGGATTAAATGAGCTAAAGTATATAAAGCACTTTGCCAATATAAAAGTGGCCTTTAAAGGTCAGTTATTGGAATAGCTAGGTGACGCAGTAGATGGAGCACTGGCCCTAGAGTCAGAAGGATCTGAGTTCAAATCTAAACTCAAACACATCACACTTACTAGCTGTGTGACTCTGGGCAAGTCACTGAACTCCAATTGCCTCACCAAAAAATAAATAAAAATATCAGTTATTATCATCATTATCTGAGCTATAAAGGAAGAAAAGGATTATGAAGGGCAGTGATGAGGAGCGAATTTTTTGTTGTTGTTCAGTCCTTTTAGTCCTTTCTGACTCTTCAATCCTCCATTTGAGGTTTTCTTGGCAAAGACTCTGGAGTGGTTTGCTATCTCCTTCTGCAGCTTCAGCTTACAGATGAGGAAATCGAGGCACATTCTAGCTATTGGGCATGGCTTGTATAAATGCATGGCAACAGAAGACAGCATATTTCCTATTCTACATCACAGAGTACCTATTCATTTTGCCTATTTGTCACTGGTCAACAGCAAGTATGCACTGAGGTAGCTAGGTGATATAGTGGAGACCATAGGAATTAGAATCAGGAAGATCTGTGTTCCAATTCTGCCTTAGTTATTTACTGCCTATGTCACATTGGGCAAGTAACTTAACCTCTCAGGCTCAGTGTGGTCATCTGTAAAATGGGGAAAGTATTAGTATCTACCTTCCAATATTGCTGTGAAAATCAAAGTTAAAATTTATAAATCACTTTATAAATATTAAAGTGCTAGACATATATTTTGTTACATGTGTAAATGATTTTGTTTTAATAATGTTATTATTATTAGATCTTTTACTTCAGGAGGCTCTAATGAGGAACTACCTTTACCAAATACCCCTTCTGCAATTTAAAGTCTTGGATGGAGGTCCCTTTCACTTGTCAATTCCAAGTGGCATATCTTACAATGTAAATCAATCAAAATGAAACCAACCTCCCCCAACATGTAATGGATTCTATGGAAATGATACTCCTTTGTAATGCCATTAACTGTTTTAAAATATTAAGCATAATTTAGAGAGACTTAGAAGTCTGAATTCAGGGGGTATTGGGATGATTTGAAGAGATGTCTCTTCCTGTCCCTCCTCTCTTTTCTGATTTCATCTCCATCTCTAATACAAGGCTGATAATTTATGTTACCAGATCTCTCAATGCTGCTGACTTTAATTTATGTGAAGTATTAAAAAAATAAACACAATATTGACAAGTGGATCAGTAGAGTTTAGGAAAATAAAAAGGAGCTCTTCATCTGGAAAAATGAAGGGACATTTTACATGAGTCTCTTCAAAACTACTGTTACAGGAAGATGGTAAGGGGAGTAGTTGCTAGTGCACTCTTTCCACAAACTATTTTGTAGTTGTATATGTGTTGCTTATATTCTGTATTTACATACATACACACATATACATATTTCTCTCTCTCTGTCTCTCTGTCTCTGTCTCTGTCTGTCTCTCTTTCTCTCTCTCTCCTTTTCTCCCTCTCCCTTACCTGCCCAATAGAATGTAAGTTCACTGAGTACAGGGACATTTTCACTCTTGTCTTTGAATCTTCAGAGCTTAACATAGTACCTATAACATAATAGGTGCTCATTAAATGCTTGTTCATTGATTACTGCTGAAGAAAACACTAAAGAAAATGTTGGATAGGAAAACAAAAACAGAGTAGCAAAGGGGACCTTGAGAAAGATCAAACATTATTTCCAATGTAATGTGGAATGCAGCATAGAGTATTGTGACCACCTTGAATTGAGAGACTGTGAAGTCTTTTAGTCCTTTATTTTAATCTCTTTTTTTCAGTGGAAAGTTTAGACTAACATAAAGATAAAATTCATACAGGATAAAAAGATATAGGGGACAGAAGATTTGACTTGGCATACTGGGTATAACATTTGGTGACTGTATGGCCTTAAGCAGGCCATTTGATATCTTTGGACTCAGTTTCCTCTTCTATAAAATAGAATAATTTTATTTGAACCACCTACCACACAGGATTATTGTAAGAACCAAATAAGACAGCAGGAATGAAACTCTTCAAAAACCTAAAAGTATTATTTATATGAGATGCAGAGTTATGGCTTGTGATTTGTAGGACTTTAAATTCAGTCTCTATTGCTACTGTTCTCTCATGATTTGTGCCAATGAAGTCATATCGAATTTCAAGTGGAAAGGTTTCCATAAAAGTTACCTATTAAAAGTTGCGGCCCAAATCATTGCAGACTGTAAGGCAAGGCAAATTTTAATAACACACAAAAAATTCCTGAATAATAAATATAGCATGGCATAAACACAATTTACTGACATATCTTTTAATTTTGTATTAATACCTCAAAACTAATTGCAATAATATTCATGTATAGTTGAGCTTTTTTTTAGCATGTTTTCTTAAAATGTGGTATCATTGATGTTATTATTACTTATGCTTATCTTCAACAACTAACAAGATAAATATTTTGTCTTTGTAATAAGCAAAATAGAAAATTATTTTACATAAATAAGATGTTTAATAAAATTTGTATTATTTTGTTAAGCCAAAGAGCATTTTATTCATCTATAGGCTCAAATGCTTGACTATCACAAGACAAGTTTATTAATCTTTCTTATGCAGATGGAATAGGAATGTATGTATCATGCCAGATTCTGATAAATGGGATCCTTACCCATTTGTATTTAGAAATATCTACATTTTTAGAATCAAATGAGATTTATTTCTACAAATTGGCCAAGTGATTAATACACAGGTCTTTACTTTCTCCCATTTCATTTTAAGATGCTTTTTTTAATTGGAAAACTTATAAAAAACTATTAAAATTGTCTATAGCACTTTTAAAAAACACATTTATCTTTCTGGATCACAGTATGAATTTGACAATCATTCATTAATATATTTAAAGTATTTAGTCAAAAAATCCACCAAATATCAAAGTTCCAGAGGAAACTTTTGTTACAAAATAAATGTTATTCCTCTTGACTATTATCACTAAGATAAATGGGGATTTCTTCTTTTAGCTCAAATTCTCATTGTACCAAGTTTCTTGGTACAATCAAGCCAGTATGTTTCATAATAATATAGAACTACCCTTTACTCAGCTCCTATATCATCACACAATTTTACAATAAGCCTTCCATTTCACGGGGTTTTTATAAAGTTGATGACTCCTGCAGCAACTTTAAAAGTTGCAAGTACATTCATGTACATTTCCCAATACAAATGATTGCCTGCAAAGCATGTAATACATTCTAATTGCATGAGGACCTACATTTTAGTGATTGCAGTCCTACTTCTTGCCTTTATAACCATTAAACTCTAAAAGTGAAAAGTCAAGTTTTACAATTCTCTCACATATCCTTTTCACTAAAAGTGCAATGGTATTAAAATAATTCTTGATGTGGTACTGTCAAAAATAGATTTTCAAAGTAACTAATTTTCACTAATCTCAGTTTTAACAAGATGTCATGTAATTAAATATGCATTTTTAAAAACATCTGTTGCTTTATCCTCTTTCAACACAAACTAGGAAGAATTTAACTACTTAATTTCTCAAGGCTTTCATAATATGTGTAAATCTCTTCCCACTGTATTATTTATAAGTAGAAAGACTGAAAGCTGCATTGTATAAGATTCATCAAGATTATTTCAATCAAATCAATAGATACACACAGCACCAATGCTTCCATTGAATGTTTGTAGACTTAGCAGTTCTCCAAACAAATTTATATGATGCAAGCAATCGTTTCTATAGACAGAATTTTTGAAAAAGTTTGTTTTTAATTTTCTCTGGAAAATATTTTGTCCTATCAATTTATTCTGCATGTACATTTACAGGATATTTTAATTTATTAGGTTTTATCTTCTATTAAACTAAATGCAATAAAGCAAACACAATAGTCCTTTTTTGTCCATCGAGACTAGTATTGATGAATCCCAGTTCCAGATTTGTCCTTTTAACTTTGTGTGTCTCTATGTCTGCTACTTAAATAAATTGTCTTGCTTATATGAATTTCAGCTCCTCCCAAAGATTTTCTCTTTTAACCAGTTTTGTTTTTCTATCATAGTGATATTATTTCATTTAAACAAATTAGAGACAAATATAAAATTATTTAATTTGAATTCAATTGCTAAAAATTAAAATGATTTTGAATTATTTAAATTTCTTTAAAAGTTGCAGCTTTTCTATGCCTTAAAGTTTTTTTTTTGTGAGGGGGGTTTGGGGGAGCCAAGGGGAGAAGTAGCTTGTTGTACTTATTAACATTAATGATATTGGGAAATTTACCATATATTATATGTAATAATATGTCTTGGTGAGACTTCAGCAAAAGGCAAAGGGCCAGAAGGGCCAAAAGATAGAGGCTGGAATTTAAGGGGAATTAAAACCTTCAAATGTAAAGTTAAAATTCCATACCTTAGAAGGAGATTGAAGCTTGAATAGCTCAACAGTATATAATAAGGCAATCAAAACAATCACTTTGCCTATAGGGCACAGACTGCATTTATACCTTAGTCCCTAGCCATTCATATCTGCATAAAACCTCAAAAAGAATCTGGGAAGTGTAATTAACTGAATTTGTAGTGATTGTTGTTGTTCAGTTATTTTTCTGTCCTCTATAACTCTTTGTGATTTTGTTTGGGATTTTCTTGGCAAAGCTACTGGGGGTGGTTTACCATTCTCTAGCTCATTTTAGAGATGAAGAAACTGAAGCAAATAGTGTTAAGCAAACTGTCCAGGGTCACATAGCTAGCAAGTGTGTGAGGCCAGATTTGAACTCAAGAAGATGAGTCTTCCTGTCTCCAGGCCCAGTACTCTATCCACTCTGCCACTGTTGTGATTACCAGAAGCCAAATTAGTATACTTCACTGAGGGAACTAGCTTTGAATCAGGAAAGATTGTCAAACAGAAGAGATTTATCAACTTTTATTGGAAATGATAAATCTCAGAGACTCTTTGTAGGAGTTGATGAGGAGGGGCTTTTCTGCCAATCCCAGCCTAAACATTATTGTCATGACTCATTATAAGAACACAATAACACTTCAGATGAAAAAAATACATTAGCACTCCACCTTGAAGAGATTATAAAACCATGTAGTTAAACTAAAGGTTATAAAAGACTTCAGCTGCCCATTAAAAAGCAAGCCCGGGGTATCCAGTGGATAGACCTCATCAGTAGAGATGACTTGAACTGAGAAGAGGCCAGGAGCCAAGCTACATGATATGCCCAGCCTGATAGCAGTCTAGAAGTGGAATGTTCTGTCCAACACTCCTGAGCAGCTGAGCAACATAGCTGGGCCAGCCCTGTAGCAACTTAGTCTGGTGAGGAGCCAGATTAGTAGACAAATGATTTTCTTGAACCAGATCAGCAATACATCGACCCATTCAGCTGAGACAATATGCCTCATGAGGAGAAAGCTGAGTTGAGATGCCTGCTCTGTGAGAAACCAACCAGGTGAGAAATTGGAGCAATTTGTCAGTCACCAACTTCACACCAGCACTGAACTGTAAGAGAACCCTCCAGAGAAAGAAAGGACTTTGAGGCCCTGAACTTCTGTCAGTCGGTCAGTCAGTCAGTCCATCAGCATTTATTTAGCACCAGCTATGACCTGGGCCCTGCTTTAAGTGCTGGGATCACAAAGAAAGGCAACAATATAATTTCTGAGCTCAAGGAACTCACAATCTACTGGGGGAGACAACAACTAAGGAAATATGCACAAACATACTATATACAGGATAAATAGGAAGTAGTTGACAGAGGGAAGGAACTAGAATGAAAAAGGTTTATAAAAGGCTTCCTGTAGAAGATGTGATTTTAGAAAGCCAGAAGGTGGAAAGGAGGAGGGAAGACATCCCAGGCATGAGGGATAACCAATGAAAATGCCTGGAGTGTCTTGTCCATGGAACAGCCAGGAGGCCAATGTTACTGGATTGAAGAGTACATGGTTGGTGGGGGAGTGTAAGAGACAAGAAGACTTGAAAGGTAGGGAAGGGGCTAGGTTATAGAAAGCTCTGAATGACAAACAGAGGATTTTATTTTTGATCTTGGACTTGATAGGGAGCCCACTGGAGTGTATTGAGTATAAGGGTAACATGGACTGACTGGAGTTGTGAGTTTTCTTGGCTGCATGTGTTCTCTACATATGTACCTTACTACCATTGTACTTCAAGTTTGGGCCCACTGTCCTCCATACCTCCCCAAAGACTTTTTGTGTGTTGGTTGGAGACTATGGCCCTGGTTTTGAATAAAATGCTTTATAACTATAGTTCTTGCTATGCCATTTAAGCAAATACCTTCGCTAAAAAATTAACCAAGTCTACTGGATGAACATTAAGGTAAAACATTCCAGTGGGGACTAATTAGCTAATGTTAGAAAAATAGTCATCTGAATTCTGGAAGTATTAAGAGCTACCTCTTTGAGGACCCAAAAGGTCTGTGATAATATGGATTGGAGGAACAAACCCAAAGTGGGTAGTACATATGGTATTTTAAAGTTTTTGTAAATGTTGTGTGACTTTGAATTTGCATACTTTGTTTTCAAATGTAACAAACTGTGTGACAATACATCTCTTCTGTGACGTGAGATCACATGACTATTGGTGATAGTGGCAGATCAGATCCATATTGATATTTGACATGGAATATATTTGTGTACACCATTCTGAGTAGCTGCAGTCTTGCATTCATTGTCAGTTGGAACAAATTCATCATGTTAATCTCACTTTATTGACTTTGATTTGAATTAAATTTTCATTGGAAAAAGGGTTTTTCATCATTGATTCAAGCAATTGGGAAGAGTTTCATAAAGGAATTGAGACTGAATTGTGCTTCAGTGGGAATTAGTAATTATACAAAGAAGCAATAAATATGGAGTATATTACAGAAAGTGCAAAGGTACAGAGTTGAAAGATGGAATGCCATAAATGGGAAACAGTGGTAGGTTTGTTTGATTAGAATGGAGAGTGGGTGAATGAGAGTGACTGCTGTTAATTTTAGAGATAGTAATTCCTTCTTTTTTTTTTTTTTTAGGCAAATGGGGTTAAGTGACTTGCCCAGGGTCATACAACTAGTAAGTGTCAAGTGTTTGGTCTGAGGCCAGTTTTGAATTCAGGTCCTCCTGACTTCAGGGCCGGTGCTCTATCCACTGTGCCACTTAGCTGCCCCTAGAGATAGTCATTCCACTTGAGTTGTGGACACTGAAGCCAGATTGAAAAGGATTACAAATGGAAGGAAGGAATCCAGATACCTCTTCTTAGGATTTTGGCTATGGAAGAAAGAAGTGATATTGGATGATAGTTGGAGGAGATGGCAAAATTGGATGAAGACTTTTAAAGATGAGGGAGAATTGGTCATGTTTTAGGCAATGGGGAGAGAACCAGTGAAAAAAGAAGAGATCATAGATGAGAGGGAATTATTAAGTGATATCAGGGAGTATGTGGGACCAAGGACATATTTGAATCAAGGAGATTGGCCACATCATCAGAGACTTGAGAATAGAAGACAAAGGAGGATGAAGAAGAGTAGTTTTGAGATATGGAATAGGAGAGACAGTATCTATAGGATAGAATATCCTATGAGATATGGAATAGGAGAGACAATAGGCCATAATTAGATTAACTGTTAAGTTCTCAGGCATTTGCCTACGAATCCTTTTTGCAGCCCTTTGCAAACCACAACTTCTCTGGGCCTGAATTACCTAATTTGTAAAAAGAATGGGTTGGGGTTGAATTAGATGAAAATGGGATCATCTGGATCTGGAGGGGACCTTAGATGCCATCCTGTCCAATCATCTCATTTTAAGGGGGAAGAAACTGAGGCCCTGAAAGTTTAAGTGGCTTTCTCTGGCTCATTGCAATCTTTAGCATCATAAGGTGGGATCTGAACCCAGTTTATTCTTGACTCCAGAGGCAGGGTGCTTTTCCACTCTGCTCTGCTGCCTTACTATTTTCTATGGTTCATCCCAGGTTTGATCCTATGATTTATTAAGCAATTTGCTTGAAATTATATACATTGTTATTAGCAAAGCAGGGAATAGAAAGTAATGACCCTTGACCCCTCAGCCATTGTGCTTTATATTAGAATAATTAGGTCTGGGTAGTGATGATTAGGGCATGGCTTCTGGACAGCCATTTAAAATATGAAGCTTCAAGCAACTTGCCTCAGTGAATGCAAAACTACTTTATAATAGTCTAAGGCAGTCAGAGTATGAGCTGCAGTCAAAGTAGGTGTATTACAGGTATACAGTCTCATTACTTAATCTAGCTAAGTATAGCTTGCTCATTAATCAAGGTCTCAGCAGTTATTTCCAATTCTACTTACAACTTCTCCTGAGATTCCTGCCCCACCCCCAGCTCCTTCCATCATTTCAATGCAAAGTTCTTTCTCTTCAGCTTGTATGATCACTGAGGAAACAACTTTTTTTTTTCTGGGTTCCCCAGGCCTTCCTGTGGGCTGTAGTCTAAAAATGCATTTTTTGTAGACACTCAACCCTCCCAAATGGGTAATATACTTCTGATTCTCCTGAAAACCCTTTATCAAGTTTCTCTTCTCCATTTTTCTCATGCTATCTCTAATAGGTCTTCCTGCCTCATTCATAGAGTTCTTTCTGTGATCTGATATATTTATAAGACTTATGCCCTACCTCTTTCCAAAAGTATTTGACACAGCTTACAAGATTAATCAAAATGACCTAGTTTCTCCAAAATCTTCCTCTTTTTACTTCACGGCTCCTCCTCACTGACTTCCCTCTAAAATTCCCTATACTTCTTTATTACATTAGGTATCTTCCCCCCCCGCCCCCACTTTGTTCTCCAGTATACACAGGTAGCGAGGAGATCATCTGCTCTAGGGACATATTCTTGGCCTCTATATTTTCAGTTCAAATGTTAACATTTTAAAAGTACGGTTTATATTGGCCGATGGATAAGGAAATAAGAAATAGGCAGCAGCTAGGTGTCACAAGGAATAGAGCACTGGGCCTGGAGTCAGGAAGACCTGAGTTCCAATCCTGCCTCAGGCGCTTACTAGCTATATGATCTTGGAAAAGTCATTTAAGTTCTATTACCTCAATTTCCTAGTCCGTAAAATGGGGATAATAATAACACTGATATCCCAGGGTTCTTGGGAGGATCAAATGATCAAATGAGAGATTTTTTGTAATGCACTTAGAACAGCTACTAGCACATATTAGGTACTTACCCTACATTTTAAGGTAGCTAGGATGTGCAGTGCATAGAGCTCTGGTCCTGGATTCAGCAAGATCTGAACTAACCTCAGACACTTCCTAGCTGTGTGACCTCGGCCAAGTCACTTAAATTCTCCCTGTTTCAGTTTTCTTAACTATAAATTAAAGACAATAATAGCACTTACCTCACTAGTTTTCTGTTCCTCCATTCTTTTAATACGAGAGTTCCTAGATAAATAAAGGTACACATAAAGCATATTTACATGTGCAAAGTAGAGAGGAAAAATGAGAAATTTTTCTGAATAATTTAGGTTACCCCACCAACATATACATTCTTGCATTTGACTAATAATACCTCTTACTCACCTGCCACACTAAGATGATATGAAGATTAATGAATTGTTATTTGCAAAATGCTTTGAGATCATCCAATGAAAGATTCAGTAAAAGTATGAATGGTATTTAATCATGTCATTTTTTTGTAATAAGGATAATGAGAGTGGCAATTACAGGAAAAGACAGTATGTAATTGATATATTCCACAAAACAGCAAGAGGCTTTCCGCTGCCATTATCTTTATTTTCTGTTATTGGGAACTAGGTGAATTTTTGAAATTTTCATTATAAATTTTATAAGCTACTTTTAATTATTAAAAATTTAAAAAACAACAACATTAAGAGATTGCATTGTAACTAGAGTAGGGAGAATGGGGCTTTGCCCTAGGGTAATAGAATGTTTTTCTTGACCGAAGGTATAGTTATTCCATGAAGCAACCACTGTCTCTGCCCTTGGCCTTTGCAGCTTCCACTGCCATGTGCTCCAACCACCATTCTGAAGATCACCATGAAACTCTTTTGCCTAGCCCACCTCTCTCCAAATCTTTTTGGTTGTGATGGCTAGACTGCCTCCTATTTCAGCACAATAGCAGCTTGGGTACTCTATCCAGCGTGATACCCCCTTGACTATTTTCGCTCTAGGTTAAAAAAATATAGTTCTTGTTCTATTGGCACATAGAAGACACTTAATAAATGTTTAATAATGGACTAATTGGTTGCACAGATATTCTGGTAATACTAAAAGTATTCCACAAAGATATTCACGGCCTATAAATATGCCATGATGTTCAACTTCCATGAGATATACAGAAACTAAATGGAATCTATATTTGCAAATGTATGTTCATAAGCAAATGCCTGAGGAATTATGTGAAACTTACCTTACATATGCTTTGGGAGTCTTCTCACAAAAATAATGCTGTGCTGTGAGCAAAATTACTGGTATTATAGAAGGAGCTCTTGAGACCTAGGCTGTGTCCCTGGCTCTGTCACTTACTTGCTATGCTACCTTGGGCAAGTCACTTAATTTCTCTTGGTCTCGTTATCTTCATCCTACTTCCCAATAACAGAAAATAGAGGCAATGGCAGCTGAAGGTCTCTTGGGGTTTTGTGGCATAGATCAATTATATACCCTTTCTGGCTCTAAAACTCTATGATTCTCAATTGACTTCATAGGCAACCAACAAAAAGAAAACAAGCCTTTTTGTGTGACAGCAAGCTGAGTTCCCTTGGACAGAAATTGGGGGGGAGAATTCAATCTGGCAACGGTATACATTTAACAACTTTATCCATTCCACTTTATAGCTCACCATTGGGCATAGACGTTTTATGACTTGTAACAGTTTAATGTGTCCTGCTGAGTTTCCTCCTCCTTCAGGTTCCCTTTCTCTTTGCTGAAGCACTGTCTGTACTGTAAATGATGGGTATTTTTGGTTGAGACGGTCAGATGAAAATACAGTCCACACCCGGGTGGTAGTAATGTGTCTGATGTGCAAAACCATGGGGGGAATCATCCCTTCTCTTTCTTCCCTTCTCTATCCTTGCAGGGCTCTGAGGAATGAAAAACAATTATGCACCTTGCACCATGGAGACAGCAAGTACAGAAAATAAACAGTGACTGATGAAGGGAAGTGGTTTTATTACAGGGTGAAAAAAGAGTATTATCAATAACAGCAATAATGGAGAAAAATGGTAATGAATAATTAAATATAATAAAGTCATGATAACAATAAAGTGCAATGAATAATGCAATTCTATTTGTAATAATATGACTCAGTTCATCTTGATGAAGTGGCCTCTCTTTAGGCTATTTCCAACAGGCAGATGTGTAAACACCAGTCCGACTGCACATTTGTCTCCACTCAGAACATTTCTGAGAGGTCTGTGGACAGGCTTCCCTTTTCCTCAGAATTCTCCCCTAACTTCATACTCTTCAGAGTAGGCAGGGTGTACACATGTGCTTTTTTGTGTGTGTGTGTTTTGTTTTGTTTTGTTTTGTTCCCCTAGCTTGTCTCTAACCCAGGATTAGTGCTGGCAATACAATTGAACCCTCAGGAATGTTTTTGTTGTGAGAAGTGCCAAGTAGTCAGGTGATCTAATGTTGTCAATCCCCAGGGTATTCAAGTACCTTCTTTCCCTTCAACCCCCCTTTTGCAGAAATTTACTGGAGCAATAAATCTAGTGCAATCATGGAGAAAAATTAAGGCAGGGGATCTCTAGAAAGAGAGGTGGGGGGATTACAACAGTGAGCAAAATACCAATAGAAACCCAGGAACAGAGCAGAAATGCTCTCTTTGCTTGACCACTGTGCTATTGCCTTAAGTGGTTTTTTTTTTTTTTTTTTTGGTTTATTTGTTTTTAAGCAGCTCTTCCCTGCACTTTAAGAAACTTGAACATTATAACTGGTGAAACCAGTGCTAAGGAGTTACAGTGTGCTTGGAAGGTCCAGATTGCCCAACAAAAAGTGTTGGAAACTCTAAATAGGTTATCTGACTCTCAGAGATATACAAAAGTGGCATAGTAAATGATATCTTCTCTCAAAGCTAATAATAAGGCAAAGTGAATCACATCCCTTCCCTCCAAACCGTATGTATCATTCTGAAGCTGAAAAGAATGGAAACTTCTGAGACCTCAGAGCATCTCAGAAAAGAGACCTTTAGGGTTTTTTCTCTTGATAGATTTTGTGCACTTGACTGTTATTAACCCAACAAAAGGGTGCACACAATTATTACCAAAGTGGCAACCTCTGACAGTTCATGTTTCAATCTATTGTTCAGGATGAAGGGGTTGGGGGAAGTGGATCTTAATTTTTCATGTTAGCTCAGATTGACTGCGAAAAGATTTAGCCCTAAGGGGTCAGTAAATAGCTGAACAAATGCAAAATAAGAAGTAGGCTAGATGCTATAGCAATGGTACCCAATTTTAAATTCCTGGATCTACACTAATCTTTCACTCCTGGGAGGATTTAGACTAATCTGGGGTGCCAACGGGTTAATGAGAAATATAATATAAAACAACATTGTAATAAACATTGTAATATCATTAGATGAATATGGTTTGGTTAAGACAAAACTTTCCAGTCAACACAAGAGTACTGAAATGTGATAGCTTAACAGTTAGCCAAATGACAGATGATAGAGAGATGGAATGAGCATTTATTAAACCCTTACTATTAGGGAAAAGGACTTTGTGGATCTTTAGGCTAGGCTAACTCTAGACTAAATTGTGAAGGGAATTCCATGTCTAGTATCTAAAGTTTTTGTCCTTTTTATGCTGTTTCTTCCCAGTCCTAAGTACCATCACCTCAGTCCCAGTCAGGGTTGTGCTTTCTAAGTCATGTAATGTCATCATGTTATATATGCCCTGGATATGTCTGTCCCTTCCCAAAACTGAGACATCGAACCTGGATCTCATTGCTCCCAACAGATCCCCCTCCCTTCTTTAAAACTACTATTCCTTTAGTGTTCTACAATTAGGTAAAAAGAAACAAACAAAACACCCCCAAACAATTATTAAGCACCTACTATGTTCCAGGCATTGTGCTAAAGACTTTTAAAATATTATCTCATTTGATCCTCACAACAACCCTGGGACTTAGATGCTATTATTATCTCTATTTCACACTGGAGGAAACTGAGGCAAACAGAGGTTAAATGACTTACTCAAAGTATCACAGCTATTAAGTGTCTGATGCCAGATTTGAACTCAGATCTTCCTGTCTTCAGGCCCAGAACTCTCCTATGCCAACTAGCTACCTTTAGCTAACATGTAATAAATAGTCATATTTGAAAAGTGTATGTATGTATATACACACTTATGTATATATATTATTTATATATGGTAGCCCACATATTTAAAAAAAAGCATCTGGCAAACATGTTCAAAGAGGAAGCAAGAAGATGAAGGTAGTGACTGGAATCATAATAATGATAACTAACACGTATTTATATAGCACTTGAATATTGGTAAAGTGCTTTATGTTGATCATGTTGTTGGAACCTCATAGCAACCTTCTCAGGTAAGTGCTATTATTAACCTCATTTAGGAATAAAGTAATTGAGGCTTGGAAAGGTTAGTTGATTTACCCAAGCTCACAGGGCAGGATTCAAACCAGTTCTTGCTGACTTAAAATGCAGTGATGGCATACTGCCTCTTGGAAATGGGTTCATCTAATGAGTCAACTTTGATAAAATAATTGGAAGTGAATGAGGCCTTCCTGATGACCTTCTGTGGGTGACCACCTATCCCATTGGTCATGACTTTGGGAATGACAGCTTCTTGATGTAGTTTGTAGAAACATACAGTCATAGGGGAGGCAGCTAGGTGATACAGTGGATAGAGCACTAGGCCTGAATTCAGGAAGACCTAAGTTCAAATCTGGCCTCAGACAACTGTGTGATTCGGGGCAAGTCATACCCTCTGTCTGCCTCAATTTCCTCAACTATAAAAGTGGGATATCCCAGGAATGTTGTCAGGATCAAATGAGATAATATTTATAAAACACTTAGCACAGTGCCTGGCATGTAGTAGATTCTTAATAAATGCTCATTTCCTTCCTGCACAGAATATTAATGCCAGAAGAGTCCTTAGAGATTATCTAGTGATTCTATTTAATTCTCTCATTTTACAGATGAAGATATTAAGATCTTGTAAGGTGAAAGGACTTACTCAAAGTCATCATACAAATTAGTGGCAGAGATGGAAGTAGAATTGAAGTCCCAATAACTTGCAGACTATTTTTCGGGTTGCAGTGAGACAATAATAAGTCAGGAAGGAACACGCGCTCTTCTGTATAGCTTTGTCTTTGCCTCATTATAAGACTGGAATAGAGTCTTGTATGAGTTGGCTTGGGAGAGCCAATAATCCATTATTATTGCTTCTGACGAGAGATTATAATGTCAGACTGCTGTTGTTGTAAACAGTGTTGATGAATCTTTGGCTGCAGATGTGTTTACACATCACAAAGTGAAGTGGATAGATATGCCAATTACTTGTTCATTGGATAAATGTAGACAGTCAAGCTGGATAATTCAGGTCAAATTTGATCTCACTTTTGAGGCTGCAATAAATATAGCAACTTTTTCAGTAACAGAGTCAACCTCATTAATAATAGTGACTGTGATTTCTATAATGTTAATTTTTGAATTTTGTAATAATATATGATATTACATATGATGTATTAAAATAATTATATAACATAACTATGTGTGTATATCTACATATATACACACAATGAGCTTTATCAGTCAATAATAATATTTATGTATTGCATTAAAGTTTGCAAAGTGCTTTATATATGTTCTCATTTGATCCTCATAACAATCCCATGAGGTAAGCATTGTTGTCCCCCATTTTACAGATGAGGAAAGTGAGGCTAAGAGAATTTAAGTGACTTTCCCAGAGTCGCACAGCTAGTTAGGATTTGAATTGAGGTTTTCTTGACTCCAAGTTCAATACTCCTTCCATGAGACTAATGAGCAATTATTAAGCATTGACTATGTACCGGGCACTGGGGATATAGAAACAAATACAAGACAGTCTCTGCCCTCAAAGAGCTAACATTCTTTCAGCAGGTGGGTACTACATTATCTCGTTGGATCCTCACAAAACTCCTCTGGTTTAGGTATGATTATTACGCCCACTTTGGAAATGAGCAAACTGAGGCTCAGTGAGAAAGAGTGACTTGACTGGGGCCACACAATTACCAAGTGTTGGAGGCATGATTCAGATATTGGCTTTTTGACTCCAAATACAGCACTTTATTTCTTACACATTGCTACCTCTCCCTAGCTTCTTTGAAGAGTTCTTTTCCAATTCTTTGCTTTATTGTCTTGCTTTGCTTCATATCAAACCACAGTGAAGCTTGAGGCAGAGATGGTGCCAGTCTCTGCTTCCCCTCCCATTTATTGATAAGAAATAATAGATCACTGTTTCTTAATTACGCAGACTTTATACAACCTATAATAGGTTATCTGTGAAACATGTTATTCCTATCATGACTTCTATATTCTGCCTCTGGAATAAATAATGACTTGCTCAATGGTTGGCATGCTTATAGTCAGTTTTACAGAAAAAGGAATAGTGTTTAGAAACTGGTAATGAGAGGGGCTGATGTGAATTTCCATCCTTTCCCTTCCTCATTTGCCTGCAGGCTATTCAAGTCACACACAGAGAAGGATCCATACTCCTATGCATTTGGAACTTTTTCCCTATCACTGCCCTGGGTACTAACAGCAGGCGAGCTCTGACTAGACTCCAGTTTTATGGCAGGCCTGGGAGAGGCTTTGTTTTCCATTCTTGCTGTAGTTATCCCTTGGTGGAGCTCAGGCTTGACTTGCTCCCAATTGGGGAAAGCACTCGGCTGATTTGGGTGATTCCTGTACCCCTCTTCCCTTTTCTAGTGGAATGAGAGAAGCTGCCCATGGAGGATTAAGATCCATAATAACAAAACAGAAACCCTCATGTTTAATCAAAGTTAGATTTATAGTGGAATTTATGGAGATTACTTATGGCCGGAAACACATGTATATGAATGTCTTTGCAGTTACAAGTGTAAAAAGGGTAAGAAGTGATCAGAAACACTGAGCAAAGACAAAAAAAGACCCCTTCCCGGCCTCCCAAACACCTCAAAGGCTGTTTAATATTTCTAATTGGCCCTCAAATTTTTCTTTTTGGCTACCTGTGCTGCTGTTGCTGTGGATGCTGGCTCGAAATGAAGTCATAGCCTGCTACTCTAACTCTAACACATCTGGAATACTGTTTACTCTGCAGATAAAGTAAGGTCACTTGAGTCTGCATTATCATACAGGGTCACAGTTACAGTGGGGTATGAGAGGACTCTGTGCTCTAGGGGCAAAGTCTTCCCTCTTCCATCTGGGTTACTTATGAGGTGGTGAGGGAGACACTAACTAGCAATACAATTCAATTCAATTTAATTTAACACACATTTGAGGATTTGGTAACTCTGCTATTGCTTCTGAATTTCCTGAGCAGCAGTGTAGGCTTTGCAGCCTCAGACTACTGCCTTGGCTCTTCTCTTGTTGAAGACACAGAGTGCCTTGTTAATGGATGATTGAACTTTCAATCAGCATTAGACTGGTCAGCATAACAATCAATTAAAACCATGGCTAGTTGACTTCACGTTCATTGACAACTCAACCAGTTAAGGACATGGGTAGAAAGAAGAAAAGAACATTGTATCCTCCCCTACACATTTAATGTGGCAAGGTATTACGGCATAGTTTGTCACAATGTGTTGGGGCTTTGGGTCAGAAAAATATAATTATGATACTGACTCAGTCATGTATTTGTTAGGTATCCTTGAAAATGGCATGAATATCCTTTCTCTGGGCCTCAATTTCCTCATCTGTAAAACCATTATGTTAGCCTAGATGATCTCTAAAGTTCAATCCACTTCTAACATTCTATCATTTTATTTTATTTTATTATGAAGCAATCAGGGTTAAGTGACCTTCCCAGGGTCATGGAGCTAGTGAGTGTCCAGTGTCTAAGGCTGGATTTAACTCAGGTGCTCTTACTCCAAGACCTGAGCTCTATCCAGTGCATCATATAGCCCCTATTCTATCATTTTTAAAGAATTTCTGCTATTACATTGTCTAGTACTGGGCACAATTTGACATAAAAGGAGACTGCCTTAGAGTATGTCCAGTGGTTTATGTTGTTGGAGGTACTGAAAAAACCTCTCTGTAGCATTTTCAACAGCATGGACCATCAGTACTTGTAACATTTTGTTGACTCTCTAATCCATTTATTTAATTTTTTTATTCCCCAACTTTACTGTTTGAGTGATAGAGTAGATTAAAAAGCTAGTTTTAGAGTCAGGAAGAATGAGGCTTAGTTTATGACCAAACAAGAGATAGAAAACATTATGAAATGCAAAATGGATAATTTTGATTACATCAAATTGAAAAGTTTTTGCACAAACAAAGCCAACGCAACCAAGATTAGGAAGGCAGCAGAAAAGTGAGAAAAAATTTTTTACTAGTGTCTCTGATAAAGGCCTCATATCTAAAATATATAGAGAACTGAATCAAATTTATAAGACTACAAATCATTCCCCAATTGATAAATGGTCAAAGATATGAATAGGCAGCATTCAGATGAATAAATTAAAGGTATCTATCATCACTATTGGTTAGAGAAATGCAAATCAAAACAATTCTTACGTACCGCATCAAACCTATCAGATTGGCTAACATGACAAAACAGGAAAATAATAAAT
>NW_020948910.1:9290021-9315021 GCF_900497805.2 Vombatus ursinus | reverse complement strand
GCTTTTGTGTCAGGCTTGTGATATGTTTCCCAAATGTCTCATATATTTCTTCTTCTGCCCAGGTGGTCTGTAGTATACTTCAAAGACAAAGTTGTTTTCTCTTTCTCCCTCCATTCATGTTCACCCAGATGCCTATACCAGAAATGACAAAGATGTGACCCTTAGGCTGCATGCAGTCCACAACACTCCCAGGTATGGTTTGAACCAGGTTAAAATGTAGTTGGGAAATTTAGCAAGATAAACAAAATATAATAAAACACAGATAATATTAATATGTGGTTTTCTATCTCAATATGTGACCCACAGGGATCCTTATGCATAGGTTAGTGGCCTCTATTTCTATTTAAGTTTGACACCCACTGCTCTGAACCATTGCTGGATTTCCGTATGTGAGAATAGCTTCATAATGTACAAGCTCCTCCATTTCCTTAACCCATCTTGTTTCTTTTCAAGAAGATGTACCCATCCAGTGAGATATTCCACTGATATCTTTTCCCCTCCTCTGTCAACAAGTCAGTCAATCAATAAACTTATTGAGTACCAATATGTGCCAGGCACTGTGAGAAGAATGGGGGATATAAAGCAAAGCAAAGAAAAAGTTCCTCCTTTCAAGGAAGTGATAATCTAATTGGTGAGACAACATGCAATCAGTTATGTATAAACAGATACATACAGGGCAAATTGGAGATAATTTCAGAGGGAAGGCCCTAAAACTAAGAAGGACTGGGAAAGACTTCTTTTAAAAGGTTAGACTTTAGTTGAGACTTAAAAGAAGCTAAGAGGCAGAGATAAGGAGGGACAGAATTCCAAGCATGGAAGATAGCATGTATTAGTAATAACTATGAGGTCACACTTGCCCCCTTATTAATTTATTTAGGTTGTTGCTTAAATTTTGTGCATTTATGTGTAGATATTTGAGGCCACAAATTTTTAACTAGTTCATTTTCCTCTATTTTATTTCCTGTGAATTTCTATGTGTCTCAATTGCTGTTTTTCTTCCTGCATTCTAACTACTCTCTATGGTATCTAGCTTGGTGGATATGTAGATAGTTTTTTTTTTCCCCTTCTTTATCCCTTTCAGCTTAAATCCCTTTTTATTAGATTTACAAGGAACCAGGGAAATACCTTATTATAAGTCTTTCTTAGGTACATTTCATCCCTAGTTAGGAGACAGTATTATTATTATTATTTGATGAGGATGATATTAATAATAATCACATACATATAACACTTTCAGTTTTGTGAAAAGCTTTACAAGTTATTTCATTTGAGCCTCACAATAACCCTGTGAGATAGGTATAGTTATATTATTCCCATTTTACAGTTGAGGAAACTGATGTAGAGAGAGGTTAAATGGCTTTCCCAGGGTCATGCAGCTAGTTAGTGACTAGTACAGTACTAGTATGTTGATCTAGTACAGGATTTGAACTCATTTCTTTCTATTCCAAGTCTAGTATTCTAACCATTGAATTACCTAGCTGCCTCCAAGCCCTCCATGCTAGGCATGGCTTTTAAGTCATAGTCCCCAAATCCAAATTTCTTTCTCAGCCACCAACTTCCAAGTCAACTCAAATTTATTTTTCTCTTTTGCATATGTTGCCATCAATGGGAAGCAGCACCTGTGCCTCTATGTTCTTTGGCTTCTTACCTAAGATTTTGTAATCTTTGGCAACATTTTCTAGGTTTCTTCTGGTAGTAATATTTGTGCCCACCAGAATTAGATGGTAGTCAGTCATTTTTACCAGTCTTAGATGGTTCTCTGTTGTATCTTGGATGTGCCCTAAGAAGACAATAGATCTCTTTAATTGTTATTAGGTCAACAAATAATCTACCTAAATACCCCTAAATTGTGAGTCACTGACTGATTTTCTCTTCTGATCATTCCTGGATGATTTCTCATTTGGCATCTTCTAGATTTCTACTTCATCATGCCTTGGAAATCAGGCAGCCTCCTTCTCAATGCACGCATACATGAATGAACAAAAAGCATTTATTAAATACCAAACACTGTGCTAAGTGCTAGGGAAAGTAGAGCCATAGAGAGTTTAATGACACAAATACAATAGTAATAATAGCTAATATTTATATGGCACTTTAAGTTATGTATAGTTTTTTACATATATTATCTCATCTGATCCTTACCACACCCCTGCAGAAAAGATGCTATTAATATCTCCATAATAATGCTATTATTCTTTTAGAGATTAAGAAACTGGGAATGAGAGAAGTTAAGTGATTTGCCCAGAGTCACATGATTGGTAAATATATGAGGTAAGATTTGAACTCAGATATTTCTGACTTCATTTCTAGCACTTGACCCATCACACCAAGCAAAAGCAGGGTAATTTGTATCCTCAGGGAGCTTAACTTCTAATAGGGGTAGAGACTATCCAAAGACTTATATTTATAATAGGTGAGTATAGTGAGCCTTCCCTCACATGAAGGAAATAAAAAAAAAAAAGCAGAGGGAGAAAGGCATGTGTGTTTGTGTATATGTGTGTGTGTGTGTGTGTGTTATGTAGCTTATTCAATGTCAGAGCTATGAATAGATCAGTTATTTATCTAGTACAGGGCTTCTTAACCTAGGATCTATGAACTTTTTTTAAAGTTTTGATAACTAGTGTTTTAATATAGTTTGTTGCTTTATAATCCTATGTATTTTATTTTAAAACATTATTATTGAGGAAGGTTCCATGACACAAATAATTAAGAGAGTGGTGACTAGGGAAGCATGTGTTGTTTAGGAAGTGACAGGGATAGTGAATGGAGCCATAGGGAAGTCAATTGACATTGTACTGTTTTGATTACTGTTTTCAGAAAAGGAGGTAGGAAGTTCATGTGCATGGGTGGGGGTGGGGGTGGTGTGTGTGTTGTATATCCACAATGTCAAAGAGGCATTGAGATGGATTGGCAAGGAGATGGATGGAATGAGTGATTGTATGGAATGTGAAGAATGACCTGGGATCTGACAGCATCTACATATGGGTCATGTACATTTGTGCTGATTGACTCACCAATCAGGACAACTTGACCTTAGGTAGAGGTAGCTACTTCCTCTTCAGGAAGAGTCTCAAATTGATTTTTTTTTTGTACATTTGTACAGTGGTCTTCATCCCCTCCCCCACTTCTCCCTCTGTGTGACATTCTTTTACCCTCCTACCAGCTGACATGGATCAGGTTTCCCTTCAACCTTTTCAGATTCCTTTCCCACTTCCTCCCTCCACCTCCCCCTCATGTTGAAGCTCTCATTTTTTTTTTAAGAACACGTAATTGTTCCTGATAATGTGGAATGTGGAGAGGCATTGTTTGAGCCCCTTCACCCTCTCTTCCATTGTTTTTCCCCCAGATATGATGGATCAATTCAGTCATATATTTATTAGACCTCACTTCCCTATCTTTAGATTTGCTGACATTTGAAGAGATCATGTCATGGAGAATTTACTACCTAGTGGCAATAGCAAAATAGGTCTTTGGGGATTGTTGTAAGGAAACAGCTGATTCTGAATGTGTGAAGTCAGGATATGAAACTAGGTTCTTGAGAGCAAGCATGTTATCATCAGCTAGAGATCAAAGGACAAGTAGCTAATGATGGTCAGGAAAAGATCAAGACATTTATCCATCATAACAACTATAAGCCAGAAAAGTCCTAGGGGAAGACCTAAGCATGGAAGTCATGTGTTTAGTCAGTTGTTGAAACCAAATTATGTGGCTTTCCTCAAGTTCCTTGTACTGTATACTGCTCAAGGGCTCAATGACTTGGACTTCTTGATATTTCATTTCATGTGATTGCTTCACCACTCTTCAGTATTAAACTACACATTGCAGAAGCATTATGGTCTCTGGGGGAATATCATTCTTGAACAGCAGTGTCTTTGGCCCTTCTTTGCTGTAGGCTTTCCCCCAAGTTCAAACTATTACCTTGTAGAAATATTAACAGTTTAATCACTGCACTTCTATCTTTAACCTCAATTAGATCTATGCGCAAAAGCCAATCATCAGTCTGGCAGGTGAAAGCAGCCATTCTGTATTCATATACTACATCTTCCTCCCAGAGCAGCATATACCCAGGAATGCTAAGAGTATTCTCTGTGAGATAGCCTGTTAGGAATATAACTATAACCAGACATAAACCTTAGTTTGGGAAATCGGGACTACCAATCTCCACAAAGACGTATATATTTTCTGTGGCAATACCTACCCTAGTGTGGACTTTGCTATACTTGGAGACTATTCAAAGAGGTATATTTATAATAGGTGAGTATAGTGAGCCTTCCCTCACAGGAAGGAAATAAAAAAAAACCAGAGAGAGAAAGGCATGTGTGTTTGCGTGTGTGTATGTGTGTATGTTTGTGCATGCATGCATGTGTATGTTATGCAGCTTATTCAATGTCAGAGCTATGAATAGATCATCTAGTACAGGGCTTCTTAACCTAGAATCTATGAACATTTTTTAAAGTTTTGATAGCTAGTATTTTTTGTTGCCTTTATAATCCTATGTATTTTATTTTAAAACATTATTATGAGAAAGTTCCATGACACAAATAATTAAGAATCCCTGGTATGGTATTTATTATAGACCTACTGTGTGCCCAGCATCAGAATAAATACTATGGGAATATAAAGAATAATATAAAATTGTCCTTGTTTTCCTGGCAACTTTTGGGAAATAAGACTAACAGAGTTAAAACAATTCAAGAAAAATTAAGTACTAAACTGTGAAATTCCCAAAAGGAGCTCAAGGAAACAAGAGATAATTTGGAAGTAGTTAGAGAAGACCCTATGGAGGAGGCTAGATTTGAGTTGGCCTTTAAAAGGATTTGAATGAATCCAAGGAGAAGGAAGGGCAATCCAGTTGGGGGGGAATAGCAAAAGGAAAGACATGAGTATGCTGTGGGACACTGGATACCTGCTTAACTGAAATGAGTCTTGGGTTCTTTCTTGCTGGTAGTGTTGATGTTACTGCTGTGACTGATATTTATCTTTGAGTGATAGGTGAAATAAGAACATAATATTGTCATGTTACCATGAGCCAATTTTACTCATGCTTATTTCTCTTTCGTGATGAAATTGAAGGGTAAAACCAATCAGATGTGACTCCCTGTAGTGGAAGAATACATAGAGAAAGAGGGAAGGGAGGATTTGGGGCCACAGGGCAAAGAAATGGCACCTCAGGAGGGCAAAGCTTGGAGTCTTGGTTAATTTTACTTCAGTGGAAGGCAACTTCAGCTGACAAGTGAGGAAACAAGTTCATGCCTCCTGCTTATGGCTTAAAAGTACAAATAGCTGGAGAGTTAATGTTTCTAACTTACTCCTTAACCACTTGAAACATGACCCAAGTTATTTTTTTCCTGGAAATATTTGAAGTAAAAGTCATGTTTTTTAATCTAGCTTTTTTTTTAAACCTAGTTAGTCCCTCACTTTAATCTCCTTATTGACTTAATAGAAATAATACTTTATATTATTCACCCTTTTGAAACTATTTATTACATTTTGGTACTGACCTTATTATAGTAGATCATGACGCTATCCAGTACATGCCAAGTAGTTAGACTGTGCAGCATTAACAAGAAAAAAGATTAATATGTCTGAGGTTTTTACTAGATAGTTCCTTATTTATATTTTAGGTTTATATAGCATCTTCCCTCTAGGAAGCTCAAGGTAAATTTGGCAAATGTTCATAAGCTTCCCTGTATCATCAGTATGCTTATGTGTGCTTGTGTGTGTGTGAGTGTTTGTGTGTGTGTGTTTGTGTGTGTGTGTGTGTTTGTGAGAGAGAGAGAGAGAGAGAGAGAGAGAGAGAGAGAGAGAGAGAGAGAGAGAGAGAGAGATGCTTTAGTGGATGAATTTAGACTTTGAACCACCAGTGTGGAGACTGTGTCATTAAAACAAAATGTAATGGGAGAGAGCTTTGCAGGAAAAAATAAGGCAATGGTGAGTAGAAGGAAGCCTTAAAAATTGCTTTAGGTGATTGCAAAAAGCCACTGTGAAGATTCTCTTTAGTCAAAACAAGTGGGTCACTTAATTTTTCCAAGTGAATGCCCTTGATGAGGGACTTGAGTTGCTATTTTGCTAGCCAGAGCAATCTCATTATGGGAGATGCTGGCCCTGTCTATGAAATGTTTGCTTTGTAACTAACCCCTTAGGCAGTAGAGAGAACTATTTACTATTCCTTCTCATTTTCTTCTGTTTTCTCTCTTAATTAAAGAAATCACTGTTGAACTTCAACAACCTTGCTGAGGAAAAAAAAAAATAAGAAGAAAGAAAAAGAGGCTCCAGAAACTACCAGTCTAGGTTTTTTTTTTTTGGTTGTTGTTTTTAATTTCTCATTTCCCCACACCATTTCCCATCAAAACAAAATGTAAAATACAGACGTTCTTAGATCTCTTTCTCCTTCTCTCTCTCTCTCTCTCTCTCTCTCTCTCTCTCACTACAGGCTTCGGTGCAAACAGTAAAGAAAATTGCACACGGTGTGTCTGCAAGTATCCTTGAATGAGCAGCACACATCCTTCAGTCTAAACTCCTTGACTGAATCCTTTCCTAGGATGACAGCACTTGGCAATGTCAGATATGTATAAGGAAGTGCTTTGAAGCATGGTCTGAGGTCGGCCACTTTGCCAAGAGGAGGAGCCCAATGGTACACTTCTAGAGGTTTCTTTTTCTTAGACAGTGATTTACCAAAGGGGAAAGAAGTCTAGTCATGATGCTAGCCCAACAAGAACAGAATTAAGTATTTACTGTAGGCTATTGGCAAAGCCTTAAATTTCACTTTGGGTTAGATTTCATTTTGTTCTATAAAAGAAGCAGTGCATGAAACAAGCAATATTATCACAAGGTGGTTTTTTCAATGTTCTCCATTATACTTCTCTCCGTGGTTCACAATCTTGTCACACACAATGTATATACATACACATGTGTAGCAGGGTTAGAGGCATGTGATATCTATGTGTGATGGCTGAATGGACCATATAGTATATTATAGCAGTTGATAATTACACAAGATATAGTTAAACATTTCAACAATTTTTCACAGTGAAACAAAAAGATTATAACCAGGATCACCTATGACCATCAACTGAAACTCCTGACTTCTCATCTATTTAAACACAGTCCCACTATTCAGCTCTCTTAGGATGACAGTCAAAGATCTCAAGAATTCTTTTCAAGGTATCTTCTCCATGGTATATTCTTCTTTCCTTCCTTCCTTTCTCTCTCTTTCTCTTTCTTTTTCTCTTTCTTTCTCTCTTTCACCCTCCCTCCCTCTCTCCCTCCCTTCCTCCCTTCCTTCCTCCCTTCCTCCCTTCCTTCCTTCCTTCCTTCCTTCCTTCCTTCCTTCCTTCCTTCCTTTCTTCTTTCCTTCCTTCCTTTTTTCCTTCCTTCCCTCCTCACTGCTTCCATCCCTTCCTCTTTTTTCCTCCCTCTTTATCCACTACATCAGCTACATCTAGAATTCAAGTTCATTAAGAGGTGGATTATTTCATTTTTTGTACTTATAACCCTAACACTTAGTATAGTATCTGCCACAGGCACTTCATATTTGCAGATGAATGTATTTACATATATATACATATACACAAACACACATATTTCTCACATCTGTATATTACTTTTTACTTTTACATTGGTGTCTATCCTAATAATATTAGGCAATGAAGTGTCTTTTACATCTGTTTCACAGATGCTGAAAATAAATATGAAGAAGTTAAATGAATTGTCCAATATGACTGGGCAAGTTTGTGGTAGAACTTGAACTAGAATTCACTTCCCCTGACTTGTCTGCTATGATCTTTTCATTATTCCCACCCTCCTAATTCCCCATCAGTTCTAATAAGTATTGTTTTCTAGGCAAAGAGTGTGTTCTCAGATATATAGTAGCTTTCGTGATTTTCATTTTAATTATCATTATTTATGGAGGCCTGGCTTTGGAAGCCCGAGTGTTAAGAAATAGAGGGTGAACCACAAACATGTGAGAGGTTTGACTTGGAGAATTATCTGCATTTGGATTCTTGTCTCTACTGAAATCTAAACCTCTCAGGTCTTGAATTTGACTGGATATCTCCCAAGATTGGAATTTCTTGGGAGATCTCCAGTACTCTTTGGACTATAAATGTAAACACCAGGATAAACACAAACTGCCTCTTTTAGAATGTGCTATTGCTTTAATGGTGTATAAATTCAGGAAATGAAGAGGTGCATGGGAATTAACCACTAACCTGACTTTTCCAAAACTGACAAATTTGCCTTAGTTCAAAACTTGGCCCAAATTAAAATGCAGTAGATATTTTTGGAATGGTTTCCCGTCGCTATCTAAGTAAACTATTGCTCTAACAACAAAATGGCACTCTAGCCAGTGCAACATGGAAAATGATCATGGCTCAGTTCAATTCAACTCATTTTAACAAACATTTATTCCATTTCCCTCCAAATGGAGATTGCCTATGTTGAGGTTCAGTCTTATATAGTTTTTTCTCTCAGCTGAATCACTGAAATGCATTTAGTTTTCAATACTTGTCTCTTGCCTGTGATTAAAACATGGGTAAGGAAAGAAGGAATAAAGCACACATTAATGCTTTGATAGATTTAAAGAGGGATAGTTCATGTTTCTCGTGGAAACATTATAAGATGGAATATAGGCATAAACATAAACATCTGCAGCCCTTTTTTCTTATTTATAGATGAAATTACAAAGGTAAATTTTTTATAAGTTGGCTTATAATAATAATAATAGTTTCCATTGACATGGTTCTTTAAGTTTTACAATGCATCTGCAATGCTTTACGTGCATTTTCCATTTGATCCTCACAACTCTGTGAAAAAGATGTTACTATTGTCCTCATTTTAGAGGTGAGAAAAATAAGGTACTAAGCAATGTACCCAGGATCACAGAGCTAGTAAGTCTCTGAGGCAGAATTGGAACCCAGATTTTCTTGTTCCAAGTTTAACACTACTGCCATTCTCTTTCTCTAGTGTGACAGACAATTTTACTTTGTGTAGCTTTAAAGGATACATCTTCATGATATTCAGAGTCAAAAGAGAATGATCAGACTGATTAGATATTTTGTTGACTGTGTGTTATTACCAGTGTTGTTAAATACTTTACCACTGAGGAGTATGAGCATTCCACAACTTCTCTTTTAGTTCAATTCTTACTCATAGCTTTACATATATACTCCATAAAGATACCAGCCAATGTAATAGAACCCTCCTCCTTATTTCTCTAGTATCAGATCTCTGTGATATACATATAAAAACCTGGGCTATCTGTCATCTTTGTATTTTATTCTCACTCACAAATCCACATACTTTTCTAGTCATGTATGTCTTTGAAGAAACCTGTGCTTATCAAGTAGATATAATTGTTGGTAATATGCTGTAGTATATTTATACCCTTTATGTATTTTTCCATTGACCTTTGGATTATTCATAATTTTTTATTCTTTTGACATTGTAGTCTTTTATGAGTTGTACAATATCCATAGCATGCTACATTGTGTATATTATGCCATAGAATCAATAGCATTTCTCCAAAAAAGCCATAGCCCAATGTAGATGTAATCCTGTGACCTTGAAGGTAGTGGTAGAGAACAAAAGTTCTGGAAGCTCATACCAAACTTGAAAAAATTCATGGTACGTCTTGATGACAGAAGATGCACGCTATCCCAAGATTGTCCTAGTTACAGAGAGGGCGGTTCCTTGTTAATCCATTGGCTAAAATAGATGAATTCTTTGGCTGATACACTTATAAGACAAAGGAAAGTATTAAATACCTCTAAGTTCTATTTTGTCCCATGTCTGCTTCTTTAATTTCAGTAATAGAAAGGGATGAAGGGGGCAGGGGACACTAAGAAAAATTACCCAATTATTTTCTCCCCAACATATGTTCATTTATTTCATTAAATATTTCTCAATTAAATGTAAAAAAAAAGTTCATTTAAAAAATTGAGCTCCAAATTCTCTCTCTCACTTTTCGCCCCTTGAAAAGGTAAGCAATTTGGTATAGATTATACATGTAAAGTCATGCAAAACATATTTCTATATTAGTCATGTTTCAAAAGAAAACAGACCAAAAAACCCCCAAGAAAAATAAAGTAAAAGTATGTTTTGATCTGCATTCAGACTCCATGAGTTCTTTATCTGGAGGTGAATAGTAGTTTTCATTAGAGGTACCTCACAATTTTCTTTGATCATTGTATTAATGAGAAGAGCCAAGTCATTCACAGTTGATCATTGTACAATATTGCTATTATTGTATACAATTTTCTTCAGGTTCTGCTCACTTTACTTAACATGAGTTCATATGTCTTCCCAGGTTTTTCTGAAATTATCCTGCTCATCATTTCTTAAAGCAAAATTGTATTCCATTGTGATCATATACCACAACTTCTTCAGTCATTCAATTGATGGACATATTTACAATTCATTGTCACCACAAAAAGAGCTGCTACAAACATTTTTGGATGTATAAATCCTTTTCCTTTTTCTTTTATCTCTTTGAGGTACAGATGTAATCTTTGAGGTACCACACCACCCCACACCTATCAGGCTGTCTAACATGACTAACAGGAAAATGCTAAATGTTGGAGAAGATGTGGGAAAATTGGAACACTAATGCATTGTTGGTGGATCTGTGAAATGATCCAATCTTTTTGGAAAGCAATTTAGAACTAATTTAAAGTTGTTTGGAGGTGAATGTTGGGAGAGTTTATGTGAGTTCATGCCTATGCTCCACTATCTTCATTCTATCTCCCATTCATCTCTAGTTACCCAATTTTAAAATTATGAACAACAACTTAACATTTAACTATTCTATTTCAGGCTCACATTATATTGCACCTGAACTATTTCCATAGTCTTTATCCAGGCTTTCTCCTCTCCAATCTATCCTTCACATAACTGACAACATATTTCTAAATCATAGCTTTGAGTACTTCTTTCCTTTCTAATCTCCAATGACTTTTTATCATCTCTATGTTAAAACACAAGCTCTTCTATTTTTTCATTAAAAGTCATTTAAAATTTGTTTCTAGAAAACCATGAAGCCATTAAAGTATTACATTATCAACAGTAGTATATTAATGCTAAAGGAACATTTTTCCCATATAGAGAAGAGTTTAGTATTATTGAATTATATTTCTTTTTTTTTTAATTCCTGAGGGAGGATTCTGGGAAGATGGCAGAGTAGGTCAGAAAATTCCAAGCTCTCTAGATATCCAAACAAGACAAAATAGTTCCTTTGGGTGAATGTAGAATACTAAAAATAAACAAGAGTTGGAGTAGAATAGTGGTTCTCTTGGGATAACCTGGAGAAGATCTGAAGAAATATCCCAAAATGGCAGTTTGGTCCCTGTGAAGTGTATACACCTCTGGGCTAGTTCTGTTGATAAAGAAAACAACAAGTCCTGGGGTAGCTAGGCTAGGAGATAACCTCAGCCCCTGCCATAGAAATTTTCACCTCCTGGACAGTGTGGAGAGTCAGGTGTCTGAGCTGGGGAAGTTTAAGGGGACCTATGCTGATAAGGGCCTGATATGCCAGGCCCAGCTGTGCTGCCATGACCTGGTCCTGGGTGAGAAGAAACTAGTGAGTACAGAAGCATCAGGGTGGGAATGTCACTAGCTGTGGGCACTTACAAAAGGGCAGAGTTCTTGGTTTTGGTTCTAGGCTAGAGGAGAGAACTGAAGGAGGATTTGAAGTCAGGCACTATTCCCTATAACCCAGGAGTAAAGGTGATTACAATAATAAGCTGATACAAATTAAAAAACAAACAAAAAAAAACAAGCAAAGGAGAAAGAACCCAACTATAGAAAGTTACTATGGGAATAGAGAAGCCTGGGGTTCATCTTCAAAGGATGCCTTTCCTACCCCAAAGAGTAACATCCAATGTTCACCTGCCCAAAAAGAATTCACAAAACTTAAAAAAGTCTTTAAAAATAAAATGAGAGACATTGAGGAAAAAATAAAAAAAAAATAAAAGCAATCCAAGAAAAAGAAGATTATGAAAAGAAAGTCAACCAGTGGAACAGGAGATCCAGAATCTTAAGGAAGAAAAGTACTCCTTGAAAATCAGAATTGGGCAAGGTGAAGCCAGAAAAGTTATGAGACCAAGAAATAATAGTACAAAAAATAAAGAATGAAAAAATAGAAGAGAATGTGAAACATCTCATAAGAAAAACAACTGATCTGGAGAATACATCAAGAAGAGCAAACATAAGAATAATGGGACTACCTGAAAGCTATAATTAAAAAAAAGAAACTTGATACAATAATACAAGAAATAATTAAAGAAAATTGTCCTGAAATGTTAGAACAAGAGGGGAAAATTGAAATAGAAAAAATCTACTAATCATCATCTGAAAGAGATCCTATGAGGAAAACCTACGGGACTATCGTAGTCAAATTCTGAAACCCCCAGCTCAAGGAGAAAATATTATGAGCAACAAGAAAACAAAACAAAACAAAACAATTCTAATAAGGCACAGCCATAATTAGAATCACACAAGAGTTAGCAAAGGAGACACTAAAAGACCACAGGTCTTGGAACATTGTATATAGAAGAACAAAAGAACTGGTGTTGTGGCCAAAAATATCATACCCAGCAAAGTTAAGCATAATCCTGGATGAAAAGCAAATGGACATTCAATGAATTGCCAGACTTTCAGGATTTTGTTGCAACAAAACAAAACAAAACAAAAACCTGAATTCAATAGAAAATTTGACATACATGATCCAAGAGAAATATAAGGTACACATCAAAGACTAATTACAAGGGACTCAATAAGGACAGACTGTTTGTTTTTTAAATGAGGAAATGTAAAACATATGTTTAAGATTGTTATTAGTAATTGGGTAGTTTGAAAGAAAGATTGTGGTAGATTGCAGTATGATGTGATTCTAAAAAGTAAAATCATTAAGAAAAGGTAAAAAGAGTACTTATAAAATTAGGTGTGAGAAGAAGAATTAATGCAGAGGAATTAGATGGGGGAAGAGGACTGGTAGTTTTCAAACCCTCCTCTCATTGTGAATGAATTAAAGAGGGAATAATACATATATACATACATACATACATACATACATACATACATATATATCTAGAAGGGTAGAAAAATATTCTAAATTCAGAAAGAAATAAAAGGATAAGGGGATAGGGAGTGGGGAGAGGATAAGGGATTTTTAGAGGGAACCCTATTCACATCAGATTTGGGCTAAAGAGAGAACAAGATACACGTTTAAAAGGGAATAAATGTCTTCTAAATTTATAATGAAATAAGGTGAGGGAATAGGATAGAGGGATAGAAGGGTGTCTAGATTAACAAGAATGGGATAAAGAGGGAATAGAATATATATTTGGAAGGTTATAAAAGTCTTCTAGATTCAGACAGAAACAAGAGGGTAAGGGGAAAGGGTTGGGGTAGAGGATAAGGGAGGGATCTTTGGGGGGGTAGGTTAAGTAATAGGAGGGCATGATATTGGGTAGATGTAAAGTAGAGAAATCAGGAGGGATAGGGAATAGGAGATACACACGAATATGAAATAAAGATCAGGAGTAGAATTTATTAGGAAAAAAGCAGGGGTAATCATGATCTCGGACAAATTTAAAGCTAAAATAGATTTAATCAAAAGAAAAATAGGGAAACTACACTATATGTCAGTCATATTAATTAATATTGTTTTAGACTATTTAAAATAACTTATATAGGTATAAGGTTGGAATATTGCTGTGGCATAGGAAATGATAAGTTGGTAGACTTAGAAAAATATGGAAAGACTTGGATTTATGAAGGAAGATGCTATTCACTCTCAGGGAAACAGCGGACAAACAAGTATAGTTTGATATTAAGTAAATGCATATGAATATATACATCTATGTATGAGTATGATTATAGATATCTAACTATGTATATGTAAGTATATATATGTATGTATGTGTGTGTGTGTGTGTGTATGTGTGTCCATACTTAATTGTAGCCTTCTTGGGGGAGGGGGCAGAGGAAGGGAGAAAAAAAGAACAAAGTAAAAGGTACACAGCAGAGAACAAAAGAAAACTCACAAGGAAGCAAAGAAAAGATGAACAACTCTGAACACAATAGGTAGTATTTAGTATTTATTATATAGGCTTTCTTGAAATGGAAATTTGTTACTGTATATTTTGAATCCTCTCATGTTCTGCTGTGCACATAGCAATGCTTTTTTTCCTTTTCTTGTTTTGTATTTAAGTTTCTTTTTATTTTCTTTTTGTATATTTAAGTTTAAAATAAATTAATAAAAAAATAAAAAATATCCTGAAATGTGATTCAGCACCATCTTCACCTATGAATTTGTTAGCCTAACTCATTGTCCATCTACCACACTCCACACTTAAGACTGATAGATACCTGTGAATACAAACAAGCACACACACACTGATGAATTCATTCAATGGCATGTTCATCTAGGGCATGACATAATCTGTGTAATATGTTTTTCATCCATTTTATTTCTTCTAGTGTGAAGTTTAGACTAATTTAATTTTCTGTGTGTGGCTATACTGTGGATTTTGCTGAAGATGCTTAGTAGTATCCCAGGGCATGATAATGTATGTAATTAGCATAATAATGTCTGCAAATAGGAGCCTTTGGATAATCATACCATTACTAGCCTGATAAATTTGTGGATATTTTGAAGGTGAAAAAAAATCTATCAGATCTTGTCTAGTGTTTTGACAAATAATCCTTTGTACTTGCTTAGAAAGAATAACATTTTCAAAAGTCTGTGAAAGTAAAGTACTTCATCAGGCAATGCAGAAAGTACCATAGGGGTTTAAAAGAGACCCAGGACAAAGGTGTCTTTAATTCTCATCCTTGGCTCCTGTCACCAGACACATTGTTTTGTTGGCTTCCATTAAGTACTCATATTCTTTTGTTTTCAAACTCATTTCTTTATTTAAAAGGTACTATTTTGAAATAGTTCAAGGTAAAATATATCAGTTTTTGGTAACAGTTTTTTCATATAGAGATAGTTAGAAAGTGATAATGATTTTCTTGTTACTAACTTGGAGATGAATATTGATAATTAGTGAAATTGTGTCTATTTAGGATAGTGAGCTATTTGGAAGAATATATACTTATTTATTACCAAGTATTAGTATTATAAATAGCCTTAGTCATTCGACATGTTTTCCTCTCTAAGACAGAATGTTGACAGGAGGCTCCAGAGTGAGGGGAGGACTAAACCATCAACAGCTACTAGCAATTTCATCATCAACAAAACACCTCTTCACACACATAGTCCATATTCTTTCAGAAATTGAAATCTAAGACAAACATACTGAAGCAGGCACATGTGGTTGTACTGAAAATACAGTTAGACCAATGCATGAAATATGTATGATGCCTTTAATCAGCCTTGTATTCCATTAACTAAAGGAGTGGTATTGACTTCACAATGATTTTTGACTCTTATATCTGGTTTCTAAATGAAAAAAATTTGCAATCCTAACAGAATTTAAAGTCTTTGAAGGTGGGAACAGGATCTTATACTTTTCTAGTATGCCCCACATAATTTATTTAGCATAAATCAGTCATGATTGTAGGTAATATTATGGGACATAAAAAAGAAAAAAAATATAGCATGATCCTTTCCATGAAGGCACTTTAAATCTATTTGAGAAAAAAAGACATAGATATGGAACACCAGATAATATTTGTTGGAAAAAGTGTGTGGCACTGACAATGAAAGCAGTAGTGTTAACACAATAATGGAGGTAAAGCAGTTGATCCCCATGGTCAGGATACAGCGGCTGGCATTGACCCTGATGAGAACAACAGTTTTTATAGTATTCTTATGCTTCCATTGGCATTTATATAATAGCAAGGGATCCCTATATTAGAAGTCAAGAAACTCTGGCATGCAGAGCTTATTGGAATCTAACGAATAGCATAGTATTGTGCAAATATACAGGATTTGGAGCAGAGGGTGTGGGTTCAAGTTCTGCTCAATTATTTTTGACTTGTGTGACTTCAGGCAAATGTCTTAATCTTTCTGGGCTGTGGATTCCCTATCTTTTAATTGATGAGATTTGATTGGATCAGAAATGTCAAACCTAGTTCCAGTAGGCCACATCTGGCCCACAATACTTCTGAGTTCCGCTTGAAGCAGACTAAAATTTAATTAGGAAATATTTGACAAAATGAATAAAATAAAATGTAACTCAGATAACATTCACATTATTTTCTAAGCGAATATGCGGTCCACAGGGATCCTTACTACGGTTTAGTGGCTCCTATTTCTATTTAAGTTTGATACCATCAGAGTAGATGTTCTCTAGGGTGTCTCTGAGCCCTGTATTTATCATCCTATGAAAAAGAAACTTAAAGAAGTGAAAAATCAATGTAGGCTGAATGATAGAAAATGATTCATGGGGGAGGGGGGGAGGGTCCTGAGTTGAACTTCAAAGAATCAGTCAAACTGAGATAAGTTGAAAGTAGAGAACATATTTCAAGCAGAGCAGTAAAATGTTTCTGCATCAGATACTACATCTATTTTTGGGAAAAACTATCATTCAGAAACTCCTACCTGACTTCAGCATCTTTCAGTGTATCCAATTTAAAAGGATAATGGATCTAGATAGCAGGGGAGGGGTTGTGTGATGTGGGAGTGCAGCTGCTTAGAGGGAAGGAAGAAGAAATGAGTTGAAGAAGGGGCATCCAGAAGCTTGGGGAGAGTAGCTGTGGGGCAGGTAGGCATAGCAAGAGATAGGGAAGGAAAAAGAGAAGGCAGAACAGACGTGATTTTGATGTTTGAAGTTCTGAGGTTGGAGGGAAGAAGGCACATTATCTGCTTCTTTGAGACGAGAAGATAGATGACTCAACAGAAACCATTTGTGTATGCTCTCTGACATCTTCACACACTGCTATGACTTGAAGTGAACTTTTTCAGTATCTTGATTAGTCTGTCTTGGGGATTCCATGAGAACATGACTTACCTGTTGCAGCAGAGGCTGTGAGGAAGCAGCAGAAATCTGCGTATTGGTGTTGTGCAAACTGATTTATTTACTATCTTGCTTCATGACTTGATTGAAAGTATTACTGTGTCTTTAGTGTGTCTACCATAACATAACCATCAGGTGAGGGCTCATGAGCTATAAATTTGAGTAGTATCTTTCTCCAAACTACATTCAAAACTGGAAATTAGTGAGCACTCCTAGAGCCAAGTAATGGAGATAGGAACAAATATGGTATGATCACGACATAGTGTGGTAACAAGTCTGACTGGGGAAGACTATACAAGTTGGGGAGTGGTGGGAAGAAGGTTTTGATATACTTGCAGTCAGGAAGACCTGAGTTCAAACGTTCCTCCAGACACTTACTAGTTGTGTAACCCTGAGCAAATCATTTATTCTTTCAGTCATGATTTCCTCATTTATAAAATGAAGATAATAATATACCTCTCTCACTGGGATATTGTAAGGATCAAATGAAACAACATATGTTAAGTGTTTGTAATCCTTAAAATTCTTTATAAAGCCTAGTAAGAATAGTACTAACAACAACAATAATATTATGGGTACTACAGACCCATAATGGAGGGCCATGTAAGGCAGGATTTTATATGCTTCACACACAGAAGTCAACAAATATGTCAGAGATGTAAAGAGTAAACTGTTACAATTTGGTTTTACTGAACAAACTGGCTGAAAGTGCCAAAATATTTATTTTATATTTATTGATTATCAAAAATTTTTGACTCAATTATGTAGCTCTTGCCTACTCACATACTATACATATATAAAATAGACCCAAAATACTGAGAACACTAGAGTGATGTTCTCATGGAAAACTGTCCTCTTCTAAAAACATGTTATTAACATAATAATGTCAAGAATAACTGATATAAAATATGACATCTTCCAAGCAGATAGTTTAAGTAAGTCTCTTATGATACTGCCTAGCCTTAAATCCATTACCATCTCTCTTGAATAGAAAAAACTGAGAATTGCTTCCCAGTTAAATATAGTGTTGTATCAAAACATTTTATTAATTAATTTACATATATGTATGACATCAAACTATATGACTTTACTGATAAATACATTTAATAGTTTATCCAGCTCATGAAATATTTCTCTAATACTATCAAGATGTCATTTGAACTCAATAAATGTAAATGTCTTAATTTAGGCCAAGGAAAAATAGAGACTTCAGGTTTAATAAATGTTTATTGATTGATTAATTGATTGATTCATGCAGAGGTCAATTGAACCAATGGATTAAGGTGATACTTACAAATACCTTTCTTCATCTCTTTTAGGCAAGATGCATTAAACATAAAGCTCTCAAAGAGCCCTGGTTCTAAATGCCAAATAGTATACTGGCATCATAAAATCAAGCTCATTGAAAAGAACATATTTAAAGCAATTAATATTTCAATGATTCCAGTTTTAACATACACTTTTATAACTGTAAAATGTATTATGACAAGTTTGGAAAGTAACCTAACAGAAACCTTTACTATGTTAATGAAACACAAAGCCCTTTCACTCTAACACACTTATAGAAAGATGAGCACTTGCTTTCAAAAAGGAGGAAGAAGGTTGGTAAATATTTTCAGAGTGCATGATAAACAGTTTAAAAATCACTTAAATATTTTTGGAACAAAGAGACATCATTGCAGTGAACAATAGCAAAAACTGACCTTAGGTGCCATTTAATTTGTTGAATGCAACTGTTTCCCTGCAAATGGAACCTGTGAAATGATTGGGGGGTGGGGAAGATTGGGATCAGAAAGCTCTCCATATAAACTCAACTTGAAATATGTTTTTAAAAAGTGTCAACAAATGATTGAGTCAGAAGGATTTTTTTTAAGAACTGGAAGGGTTTATGATACAAATCTAAGGCTAAGTCATCACAACCAGCAGTTACATATGGTTTATTAAGGATGTGGGATATACTGATCTAAGCAGTTTTCAAATGGTAGGAATTGTGAAAATTATCATGATAGTCCACAAAAATTTAGCACCTACTGAATACCTAACAAGACATGATGTAGTGGCTAGAATTACACAGCACGATGTTTCATTAATGAATAGACACAAATACAGACCTCAGAATATCCTTAAGAATTCAATAAGTAAACTATTGGATCTAGACTATCATCTCAGATAGAACTGTTTACCATAATTATTCAGACACAAAAGTTTAAGAACATAATTTTTAATAGATGTACCACATTCCCAAATTACAAAGAATGAAACGCTTTCAAAATGTAGAGACCAAGCAGAAGAAATAAAAACTACATGGGGAGAGGGTTATCTAGATAGATATCGGTAAGGCCACTGAAGTCACAATTCCAAAATCAGGCAGAATGACAGGAAATATATACATACATGCACACATATACATATAATAAAATATACACAATACATTTATGTGCATAAACATGGATCATAATCCATCCATATATAATTTAAGAACATTTTAAATAGATAATAGCTATAGATATATTTAGATATCAGTTATATCATTCTATTCTCACATAGTTTCAATTTTTTCTGCTTGGTCTCTATATTTTAAAAGCTTTTCATTCCATGTAGTTTAGAGATATTATGGTACAGAATCTATTAAAATGTTCTTAAATTACACACACATAATGTATCTCTCTCTTTCTCTCTCTCTCTCTCTCTCTCTCTCTCTCTCTCTCTCTCCCTCTTTCTCTCCCATCAGCCTTCTCATCCTGTCTGATATCAGAATTGGGTTGAAGATACTTCTAGGGTCCATAAATTAGAGAAGATGAAGTTTACTCCTAATGTTTTTATTCATTTGCAGAAGCAGTTATTTTAAGCGCAATATAAAAATAGTAACATCAGGGTAATATTTGACTTGGGACTTTTTCTGCCTGCGATAATTTAAAAATATGATAATGAGATTAAGAATAACAAGTTTACATAGCACTTTAAAGTTTACAAAGTATTTTATATCATCTGAGGATCATAACTGGCCTGTGAAGTAGGTAGTATAGCTATTATCTCCATTTTACATGTGAGGAAACAGGGTCCAAGAGTTCAAATGACTTATTCAAGATTAAAGCCATTAAATGTTAAGAATCAAATTTAAACACAGGGACAACACTACCACCATGCCATTGGTTGATGGATAGATGGTGATTTCAGTGTAAAACAAGTTGAATTACAGGCATATCAAAATGATGGTGGGACCTAATCACAAGAGGAAGGTCAGTGTTGAACATGTGGCTTTGAGACTCATCTGTGTAATAAGTACTTATTGATTAATTTCTTTGAATGGTTGACATGATAATGTTGTCTTCCCTGTAAGAAAAGTTAGTGAAGATAAAAAAATCTATGCCACTCTTGGCCACACAATAGACCTTTCACTATGATAAAAATTAATTAACTTCTACTCCAAAGGTCATTGAAACATTTTTCAACAATTTTACTTTATTGACAGATGATGTAAGTCTTGTATACTGGCTTAGATATAAGAAAGAGATAAATAAACTGAATATTTAGTAATAATTAAAAACCTAAAAAAATAGGAATTTGGGAAAAGTACTGAAATATTGAGTACAAGGAGGAGAGCAAAGAATAGATGGTAGTGTCACTAAGCATCATTGTGATTAATGATTAAAAATAATAGCAACAACAAAAACACACAGACAGAAATCAGAAGTTTTTAATCTGTTGATTGACAGTTTTCTCCAACGAAAGTAATGATCTTTAGAATTGTTTATCCCATAGGCATCTCAAACTCAACATGTCTAACAAAGAAATCATTATCAAATGATCAAATGAGAGAATATATGTAAAGTCTTTTGCAACTCAACAAATTAACAATTTTTTATTAAGCACCTATACCATGTTCCAGGCACTGTACCAAGGACTGAGGATAAAAAAAATCAATAAAACAAAGGGCCCTGTTTTCAAAGATCTCACAGTTTAAGGGGGGTGAGGGAAGAGAAAGGGAACAAACACTTATTAAGCATCTATTATGTGCCAGGCACTGTGTAAAGTGCTTTACATATATTTTCTCATTGAAGACTTGAAACCCTGGTTGTAGATATTATTATCCCCATTTTATAGTTAAAGAAATTGAGGCAGACAGTGGTTAAGCGGCTTGCCCAAGGCCATACAACTGGTGTCTGAGGTCAGATTTTAAACTCAGGTCTTCCTGACTCCAGGTCCAGCATTCTAATAACTATATCACCTAGCTGCCTCATAATAGGGGAGACAACATACAAATAACTAAAAATAAACAGGATAAATCTCAGAGGGAAGTCACTAGCATGAATGAAGATTGGGAAAGTTTTCTTGCAGAACATGGATTTTAGCTGATACATGAAGGAAGTTAGGGATGCCACGAAATGGAGATGAGGAGGGAGAATATTCCAGGTAAACCTTAAAGCATTATATGAATGATGGCTTTTATTATCATCATTACTATCTTTTCCACAAACTACTTCCTTCTTCCCAATTTCCCCATACTCCAGTCCTTTCAATCACCTTGCATACTTGGAGCCACCTTAGACTTCTCATTGAGCTTTACATTTACATCCAATACTTTTCCAAATCTTTGTGATTCTTCTGCCACAATATCTTTTGCATTTACCACTTTTTCCATTTTCATGTGGCCACTGACCTAATTCAAACCCTCGTCACTTCGTGCCTGGACTATTGCAATAGTCCCTTCACGGCACTTCCTCACTCTCTTTCCAGTTTATTCTCCAAAAAATGGACAAGGTGATTTTCTTAAATCACAGTACTGACCATGTTGTTTTCCCACAGAAGAAAACTCCACTGTTTTCATAAAAGTTCTTGGGGCAAATGCAAACTCTCATGTTTGGCATTTAAAGCTCTTTACAACCTATTTTCAACCTACCTTTCCAGTCTTGAAAACGTACTCCTCTTCACATACCCTATATTCCTGCCAAAATGCTTTCTTAATGTTCCTCACATATGATACTACATTTTATGTCTCTGTGCCTTTGTGTGTACAGACCATAGCTCCTGTCTTTACTTCCACTGCACAGAGTGCTCTGTTTCTGTGTGAAGCCTTTTCCTGCAAGTATTTCTCTCTCTCTCTCTCTGTCTCTCCCTGTCTCTCTCTCTCTCTGTCTCTGTCTCTCTCCCCTTCCCTACCTCCATATGTACACATATATATATATACATTATATATGTGTGTATATATGTATATATATGTGTGTGTATATATATATGTATATATAGACAGAGACAGATAGAGAGAGACAGAGAGACAGAGACAGAGATCTTTTTCTGTATCATATTATCTGCATGTATGGACACATTATTTCCCTTGGCAGATACAAATTCCTTAAGGGCAAGCCCTATTCCCCACTCCCCCCACTTAATGGTATTTTATTTTTTTCCAATTACATGTAAAGATAGATTTCAACATTCCCTTTTATAAGATTTTGAGTTCAAAATTTTTCTCCCTCCCTCCCTACCCCACGCCTGAAGAGAGCAATCAATCTGATATATATCCGATATATGTTATACATGTACAATCATATTAAATATATTTTCACATTAGTCATGTTGCAAAAGAAGAATCAGAACAAAAGGGAAAAACCATGAGAAAGAAAAAACCAAAAAAGTATGTTTTGATCTACATTCAGACTCCATAGTTCTTTCTTTGAATGTAGATAGCATTTTCCATCATGAGTCTTTTGGAATTGTCTTAGATCATTGTATGGCTGAGAAGAGTTAAGACTATCATAGTTGATCATTGCACAGTGTTGCTGTTACTGCGTAAAATGTTCTCCTGGTTCTGCTCACTTCACTCAGCATCAGTTCGTATAATTTCAGGTTTTTCTAAAATCCAACTGCTCATTTCTTTTAGAACAATAGTATTCCATTACGCTCATATACCAAAATTTGTTCAGCTTTTCCCCAATTGATGGGCATCCCCTTAATTTCCAATTCTTGGCCACCACTAAAAGAGCTGCTATAAATATTTTTGTACATGTAGGTCATTTCCTTTTTTTATGATCTCTTTGGGATACAGACCTAGTATTGGTATTGCTGGATCAAAGGGTATGCATGATTTTATTGCCTTTTGGGCACAGTTCCAAATTACTCTCCAGAGCAGGCTGTATTTTTCAACTTTTAATTTTGTATCCCCATCATCTTAGTACAGTTCCTAGAACATAGAAGGTGCTTAATAAATGCTTGTTTATCGAGACATATAAAGTAAAGTTGATTAATAGATAATATGAAATCCATGTGAAGATTTATAAGACAGTTCCTTGTTATCCTTAGTGAGTTCAAGTCACTAGACCAGGAAAAATACGCTCCCAGAGTATTAAAATAACCTGAAGATATGACTATCAGAACTCCATTTTTTATCATAGCTCTGTTGATGATCTTTGAAAAACTATGGCAGCTAGACCTATGGATGGGCACTCAACATCTTGATGTTCAAAAATGATATAAAAGTATAGAGTTCAACTATAGGATAGTGAGTTGACTTCAAATTCCTAGAAAAAGTATAAAGAATGGCTTATAAAAACTTGGAAAGGGAAGTAACAATCATTAAGAGCCAGCATGGGTTAATTAAGAAGTCATGTCAGACTAACCTCATTTTCCTTTCTGATTGCATGACTAAATTGTTACATTAGGGAAATCCAGTCAATATAACATGCCTAGATTTCAGGAAGGCATTTGAAAAAGTCTTTCATGATATTCTTGTGAATAAGATTGAGAGATGTAGCCTGGATGATTTTTTTATTGTTAGCTGATTCACAACTGGTTAAATCATGGTACCTATAAAGTGGTTATTGATGTCAACTTGGTCTCTAGAAGAATATTCCAGGACTCTTTCATTGTTTCTCTATTGTTCAATGGAGGGCCATAGAGTCAGGATCACAGATCTAGATCTCATCCAGTATTACTCTTTGAGGCTTGGCAACATAACACTTGAATCCTTTTTTTAAGGTTCAGGCCAAACAGAAACAAATGGCAGCTCTTTGTTGATGTACTGTTCTCCTGCATTCTCCATAATGTTCTTTGGAATAAAGTTATAAATAGATTTCAAAAGACAGAAAACTCAGACTTTAACTAGCTGTTGATCCTTATTCCTTTTTCTCTGCCCCATAGTCAGGTTTTTAATTCCGTGAAGGACTTTTTCTCTTACTTAACTGGAAGTTCAGAGTGGTAGACTCTCCTGAGACAGTTTACCTGAAACCTTTGGAAGAGTTTAATTATTTATATCCCCATCCTTGGATCTGGCCAATTATATCTGCAACTGTCAGTCATATCTATATTTTGAAAATGTGGTTCTCCCTAGCAGCTGTTTTTAAATGACAACTTAAAAATGTACTGTTAAAAATGTTCACACCTTCCTTCTTTAATTCCTTTGTAACTTTCCCTAAATGCCTATTGATTTATGGTAGCTTTATTTTTCAAGTTGATCTCTTATCTCTGCTGTGATAATGGCCTTTCTGACTCTTCTTTGCCATCATCATTTGGAAAGAGTAGTCATGAGAAGGAGTTTTACTTGCCTCTTCTATGAGTCTGCAAAAAAAAAAATCAGAGTATGTGTGGCTATCTTAGGCACTTTCTTTGATTTCTTTATTTGCTCTGTTGCTTTCCTAGTTCCAGCCACACTCTTCCACAGGCCCTAGGCATCCTGATTCTGGATTGCTAAAATAATTGTTTATTAGCTAAGAAGGTAATATGCTTGGATGGCTACATTGGGCATGACACTAACCTAAGGTGCTACAAAGGAAGCCAAGAGAGGGTGAATGCATGGTCACAGATCCAAAGAGTTGAATATATGAAGCCACATGTAAATAAGAACAAAATAATTGCATAAATGCAGAGGAAGTGCTAAGTAGAAAAGAGTCAGGTTCTGAGGATCTCAGTTTTGAACTAGGTCCTGAAAACAGTGACTCCCAAGGGATCTTGGAGAACAGGAAGGAGGAGCAGGAGGAGGAGGAGGAGGAGGAGAAGGAAGAAGAAGAAGAAGAAGAAGAAGAAGAAGAAGAAGAAGAAGAAGA
>NW_020948910.1:9141676-9290011 GCF_900497805.2 Vombatus ursinus | reverse complement strand
AGAAGAAGAAGAAGAAGAAGAAGAAGAAGAAGAAGAAGAAGAAGAAGGAAGAAGAAGAATGAAGAAGAAGAAGAAGAAGAAGAAGAAGAAGAAGGAAAGAAAGAAAGAGAGACAGAGACAGACAGAGACAGAGACAGGGACAGAGAGACAGAGAAAGACAGAGACAGAGAGACAGAGAGGAGAGAGAAAGAGAGAAAGAGAGAGAGAGAGAAAGAAGTAGAGTAGGTAACACTTTCAAAGGGGTGGTGAGGAGATGACTTTAGATGAAAACTAACCTACAGAAAATTCAGTGAGAAATGACAGAGGAGAGATTGTTTTTGTTTTGTTTTTGTTTGTTTGTTTGTTTTTGGGTTTGGGAGGGAAGGAATGTGGGGTAGGAGTTAGGGCTGGGCCTTCCTATCTTTTACTTTTTTTCCCTTTGTTAATGCTAAAAAAAAAAAAAAATTCCCAGCTACATTTCTCATTGCCTATTTATATTTCTCTCTTTCCTGGCCTCATTTAGGCTGTATACTTCATGAAGAAATTTGCTGAACTTTTGTACTTTTAATCTCACAAAATTTGGTTAAGTACAATATTCAGATTGTTGAATTCCAACATAATAAAAACAACAGCTCCCCTTATAAGGGTTTACAAAGAATTGGGGAGGGCGAAGGGAGAATATTGCCAGTGAGGTAATGATATAAGGGGGAAATATGTACTTGTGTATTAGGACAGGCTTTAATTGATAAATAGGGTACATGGGAAATCTTTACAAGAGGGTTTCACCATATAGGGAAGTCTCTTTATACCATTCCTGTGAGTTCTTCTACATCTGGATAAATATCTCTTTAAGCAGTAAATTGCATGTGTCTCTATCACACTGAAACATTACAAAAAAAAGTTTCCTCATGTGACTTATTTTCCTTGTTCAGTTTGAATTATTTGGAACCACAAATGACCTGACGAGCCGTAGTCCTGTCAGGACTCACTTTTCTTCAAATGGCTTTTCTGGGAACCACAGGCCTTTCAGAATGGCTATGTAGTGGGGGAGGGGGAGAACAATTGAAAGCTTGGAAACAAGAGGAGACCTCAGAGTTTGTAAGCAATTCATAGCACCCCTGAGGGGGAAGGGCATTGGAGATGAAAAGAAAGAGAAAAACAAGGTAAATCCCCTCCAATACTCCTCCTTCAAAAAAAAAGAAAAGAAAAGAAAAAAATTCTTTCAATTCTCATCTGTTTAAATAAACATAAATGTCTTGAATTTTTATCAGAATAAATGGTTATACCACTATGATTTTCTATTTCTTTTTGCCTTCCTTTATTCAAATTATGAAGCGATCTTACATCTGGCATGTACATCTGGCAAGAGAATGCTTATGATTCCTTTGCAGGGACTTGAAATAGGAAATATCAACATGTTTGACAGCTTTTAAGAGTGATGGGCCTTTTTATGACACTGGAGTAGCCAGTTTGTTTCTTGTTCTTAGTCTAGTAACAAAATGACCCAGAGATAGCAGCAGGCTATCTAAATTAGTTAAACTCCACCCTGCCAGCTATATAATATTACTTTTTAATACATATTTTTGATCTCCTCTCAATTTTGTTGTTGGTCTAACTATTAATTTTTGAAGTATGCTAGACATTTAGTGTCCAATATGTTAATAAATTTCTTTTGGATTCTATAGATTTGGGATTTAAGATTTGTTGTCTCATTTTCATATATATGTATATATATACACACATATATTAAATAAAGATGTGTTTAAATACATATATCCATTAAACATATGTTATAGCCATGGTCACAATCAGCAATTTGGGAGATTATTCTAGTATTAGAAGTAATAGTAATAATGATGATGAAAATTATGATGACAATGGTGATGTAGCTAGCAAATAGAAATCTTTATAGTAGCCAACTGCATTTTTACCAGTAATTGCCATTAATTTCACCAGACTATAGTTTTCAATAAATCAATCTTCTCATTATCAAAAATAGAACAATATTTATCTATCTTCAGTTTGCAGAATCTCACCATCCTCTGTATTCTTGTCTATAAGATCATATCTGCAAGTCCTTCCAGGAACCTGACATACCATTTGTCTATGTCTTGGGAATTGAACTCAACAGGCTTTCTCAACATTTCCCACCTCTCTTGAGCTTTAAGAAAGCAGCAAAGAATAGTGGATATAATGCTAGCCTTAAAGTCAAGAAGATAATATTGCAAATCTTGCCTTAATCACTTACTATTTGTTTGACCATGGGCAAGTTGATTTTCCTCTCTGTGCCTCATTTTCCTCCTCTGTAAATGAGGGGGTTTGGTTTGATGGCTTAGATGTTCCCTTCCAGCTCTAAATCTATGATCTTTTTGTTTAACCTTCCAGTTTGAAAGGTGATATCCTTCTTCAGTGAAGACAAGAGAAAATAGAATTGACTAGATCTATTTGTCCCCTCACTCCCTTTTGTTACTTGATACTGTTGCTAAATAGTAATAATAATAATAATAAATAGCATTTATGCAGTATTTTAAAGTTTGCAAAGCACTTTACTTAGGTTATCTCATTTAATGCTCCCAACAACTTTGTGAGGTAGATACTAGTATTATCCTCTATTTTACAGATGAGTGAACTGAAATAGAGAAATTAAGTGACTTGCCCAAAGTCTCACAAATATTAAATACCTACTTGTCTAATTTCAGTGCTTAGCAGAGTGCCTGGAACATAGTAGGCACCTAATAGATGTTTATTGATTGACTGATTAATTAAGTAGTTCTATTCTTTCTTTTTCTTCTTCCTTCCGTGGCAGTAGCTTAATTTTTTTTCAAATTGTTGTTGCTACTAGCATTTTTTCCCCAAGCCCCAGTTCATTCTCAACTTCACTTTTCTAACAATATCCCTATGGGCCATTTTTTCATTCATCCTTGGTTGTATGATTTTCCTCTTATCTTACATTCCTGTCCTTTCAAAATTGAGTTCATCAGAGAGCTTTCTGCCTAACCAGATTAATTTGGTTAGATGCTTCTATTTTTATTTCTTTTTTGGAATGTTGTTTCTTATTTAAAGTGCCCTTTTGACTCAGCATCTATTAGGGATGCTAAGAATCCCTAATAAGGTCTGTAGCCACCAATAAAATATATAATCCATTAAGTGGAGTGCAGACATATCAGTTTAGATGTAATTACCCAATTTTCTGATAATTAATTGATGTTATGCAGTCCATTGACTTTAGGTGCAGTATATATATTCTTAAACACACACATATACACATACATACATACACATTCTTTCCTTCTATTCTTGCTCCTTACAAAGATTGAGGGCCAGAGATTTAGCTAGAGCAGAGAAAATTTAATTTCAGAATATTCTTGAGCAATTCTTAAATTAAAAAAAACATTTTATAACACTTTGTAGCAATGCATCATAATCTATGTATATATTCTTCACTGTTTCATTTCAATTATTCTATATTCCCAGAAACTAGATAGTTGACCACAAAAATCCCCTCCTGAAATTTGTTAGAATTGGAATTTGTGAAAACATTTGCAAGTTAACTATAAATATGGCTCTTAATTCTCTTATTTTCATATTTCTCTTAGTTTTTTCTTGCATGAAAAATCTTAATAAACAGTAGGGGAAAACATTGAAAAAAAAATCAGCCTGGCTATTTTAAGCTATGGAGGGTTGTTTTTTTTTTCTTTTGCCATTTTGGGATGCTTTTATGTTCATATAACTCATTTTTGTGATTCTTGCAGCTTTGGGATTAAAAATGAAATCTTGCAGGCCATAAATCCTTAGAACAGAATGATTCTTTTTGCTCTTTTTCCTTAGCATACACTTGTATGTGTAATGGTGAGCACACATACACAATTTCTTGCAGTAAAACTGCAAATTTCTCTTTGTTTTAGAAAAATAGCTCACAGGGAACTGTCATGGTTGATCAATTAAAAACTATGTTTTAAGTATTCTCTAAAAATACCTTTCAAATGGCCTGGTCATCTTCAAGGGATTCATCACCAATTCACCAAGGGATTCAGTCACTCACCTTAATACTGTATTTTCACAGACATAGCTATGACCACACAGAAAAGAACTGAGCAATTATGGAATGCATTTCATCAATGAAAAAAAAAATTCCATAGTGTCTCTTCTCTCATAGAGTGTGCTTTTGTTTCTGGAATACCTTTTCATTGCTTAAAATCTTCATTTTGAAGTACTTATCGAGAACAACTGAATAATATGGTTGTGAAAATTTATTTTTTCTTCTCAAATAATTCCATTTTAAAATATTTTCCTCATGTTGCCATAATAAGCAGAGGTAGGACCCTTCTCACTTGGTTATTTAACAAAATAGTCCCTCTGCACAGGTAAACATCAGATGTCTTCTGGAGTTCCAGAATTCTAAGGTGATGAGAACTTGGACGATGTACTTTAAAAATTGTTTATTTTAAAATTTAACAAATACCAAATTTAGGAACTTAACAAACACCAAATAAAATGAGAACTTTCATGCATATAGTAGGACAGGAAAAGAGACTCATGGCTTACTTTTCTCATTAAGTATATAAAAAAATTAACAAGTAACTTTCAAAGCTGTTCTTGGCTATGATTCTTTCTGGTTTTTATGTTCTCCTTTTTTATGGTTTAAAAATGCTTCATTGACCTTTTTTTCTTTTTTTCCTTTTTTAAAGTTTTGATTACATTATACCTAGCCATCATCTCCTTTCAACCTCCACATGCCCATTAAAAAAAACAAACATTGTAACAAATATCCATCTCAAGTAAAACAAATTCCCATATTGGACATGTCAGAAAATGGATATCCTATTTTGTATCTTACATCTGCTTCAGTCTCCTGGAATCATACTTGGTTATAGCATTTACAATTACAATTTTTACAATTTACAATTACAATCTTTACAATTTTGTTATTATATAAATTATTTTGGTAGTCCTATTTCCTTTAGTTTATATTGATTCATACAAATCTTTCCAGTTTTCTCTGAAACAATGCCTTCCATCACTTCTTACTGCAAAGTAATCTTCCTTTACATTTATATGCTGTGACTTGAGAAGGCATTCCTTAATTGATAGGCAAACTCCTTTTGTTTTTAGATCTTTACTGTAACCAAAAAGAGGTTCTACAAATATGTTTGTAGATATAGGTCCTTTTTCTTCACTTTTTCTTGGGGTATTGGTTTAGCAATGGCCTTCCTGAGTTAAAATTAATGAACTGTTTAATCAATTTTTGGACATACTTACAAATTGCTTTCCAGAATGAGTAGACCAATTCATAACTCCACCAACAGTATATTAATGTGTCTTTTTCCAGTTGTTTTTTCATTATTTTCTAATTTTGTCATCTTTTTTAGTATGATGCACATGAAGTGAAACTTCAGAATTGCTTTAAGTTAGATTACTCTAATTATTAGTAATTGGAGAATTTAAAAATATGATCACTAATAGCATAACTATCTTCCTTTGAAAACTGTTCATATCTCTTGGTCATTTATTTATAGGAAAATGAATCTTTTTCTTATAAATCTAATTCAGTTCCTTATATATCATGGATATCAAAACATTTTTAGGGTAACTTGATGCAGAGATTTCCCCCACCCCCAGTTACATGTTTGCCTTCTAATTTTTGCTGCATTGCTACTGTTTGTTTTTCAACTTTATGTATTCTATATTTTATCAATTTTTATTTTGATCATGTTTATTTCTTTGTTCAATCATTTTATTTTCAGTGATCTTCATCTTTTGTTTGATCCTAAATTTTTTCCTATTCATAAATGAAAAAATGTATTTTCTTCTTTGCTTCTCATATTTGTTTATGATGTGACCTTTTATATCTGAGTCATATATTGATTTGTAGCATACCTTAGGATATGGTGAGAGATGATGAGCTAAACCTAGTTTCTGCATGATCATTTTTTCATTTTTCTCATCAATTTTTGTCAAATCATGATCTTTTCCCCAGTTCTTTGGGTTTATCAAACACTATGCCTCCTGGTTCATTTACTTTTGTATATTGTATATCTAATGTCTTCCACTATTTAACTTCTCTATTTTCTAATCAGTACCAAATAATATTCATGGTTATTGCTTTGTAGTATAGCTTGAAATCTGGTATTACTAAATTTACTTCCTTCCTTAATATTTCCTTTGAGATTCTTCATCTTCTGTACTTCTATGGGAATTTTGTTGTTATTTTTTCAGCTTCCTAGAATGATCTGTTGATAGTTTAATTGGTATGGCATGAGTAAGTATATTAGTTTCAATAGCATCACAATTTTTATCCTGTTGGCAGAATCCAACCATGAAAATTTACATTTCACTATTAATTAGGTCTGTCTTTCATTATAGAGTATTTTGTCATTGTATTCATATAGTTCCTTGGGGTTCTTGGTAGATAGATTCTCAAATATTTTATTGATTCTATAATTATTTTAAATGAAATTTTTTCATTCTCTTCTTATTGGATTTTTTTGGGAAAAACTAGAAAAATTCTGATGAAATATGAATTTATCTTATATCCTCCAACTTTGCTAAAGTTATTAGTTGTTTTAACTATTTTTAGTTGACTCTTTTAGGCTCTTTAGACATCAAATATTTGTAAATACTTGTAAAATATTTACATCAATATATTTGTAAAATGTGATAGATTTTACTCGTTGCCTAAGCTTATTCCCTCAATTCCTTCTTTTTATCTTATTGCTATGACTAGGATTTATAAAACCATATCAAATAGTAGTGGTAGATGGGGAATATCTTTGCTTTATTTCAATCTTAACTGGAAATAGGCTTTCTCCATTATTTATAATGTTAGCTCTAGTTGTTTTTTTTAAGCTACTACTTACCATAGAAAGGAAAGGTTTATGTATGCTTTCCTTAAAAAAAAACCAAACAAACCAGAAAGGACTGTGTATTTTATCAAAAGCATTTTCAACATCTATTAAAATAACTATGTGGCTCTTATTATTATTTTTATTAATATAATCTATTATGCTTATAGTTTTCTTAATATTGAACTAATCCTCAATTCCTGGTACATAACCATATTGGTTATATTAAGTAATATTTTAAAGATGTTGTTTATCTTCTTTGCCAATATTTCATTGAATATTTTTTTCATTAATCTTCATTAGGAATAGTGTTTTGTAGTTTTTTTCTTTGCTTTATCTATTGTTGGCATATGTATGAAAATCACATTTGTATAATACAAAGGATCTAGCATGATCTGTATTTTTCCTATTTCTATAATACTATTTACTTAAAATTGGAATTAATTGATCTTAGTTTGAGAGGATTCACTTATAAATATTTAGTTTCTCCCTACCCCGATTTGAGATGTTAATTTATTGCTTTTTAATTTTTGCTTTATGATATTGGATTACTTTTACAATCTTCTGTTCTCCTAACCTAGGTATTTTATAATTTTGTAACTATTCATCCAAATCATCTAAGTTGTCATTTTTGTTAGCACATAATTTAGCAAAATAGTTTCTGATAATTTCATTTTTCATTGTAAATATCTCCTTTAAAATTTTTGTACATAAATTTTGTTTCTCTTAATTAAAGAAGCTATTTTGTTAGTCTTTTAAAATAGCTCACATTTTTATTTATTAAGTCCATTTTCCCCAATTTTATTAATCTCTTTAAAATTTTTAAGAATATCTAATTTATTGTTTAGCTGGGGTTTTTGGTTTGTTAATTTAAATTTTTATTGCATCTCCAACTTGTTGATTAGCTCTCTATCTCTTTTATTGATGAAAATTGTTAGAGACATAAAATGTCCCCTAAGATGTTAACATTAACAGCTTTAGCTGCATCTCTTGAGTTTTAGGATGTTGCCTCATCTTAGTAACTTCATTTTCTTAATTACAAGTTACTTTCCAGGATGGTTCCAGAATAATTTCTAATGATTTTTATTATCAAGTCACAGCTCCACCAAAATGTATTAGTGTTTTTGTATCTCCACAACCCCTCCAGCATTGATTATCCCTGTATTTTGTCATCCTTGCCAGTTTTCAGGGTGTAAAGTAAAACCTCAGAATTGTTTTTACTTAAATTTTTCTTATTTTAGTTACATGAAGTATATATATGTATATATGTATATATACATACATATATATGTATATATACATACATACATATATATGTATATGTGTGTGTGTGTGTGTGTATATTTTGGCTAGGCAATGGGGTTAATGACTTGCCTGGGGTCACACAGCTAGCAAGCATCAAGTGTCTAAAGCCAGATTTGAACTCAGGTCCTGCTGATTCCAGGGCTGGTGCTCTGTCCACTGTGCCATCTAGCTGCCCCTGGAATATTCTTTCATGTAGTTGTTAATAGTTTGAAATTCTTTTGAGAACCATTTATTTACATCCTTTTACCCCTTCTATAAATGGCAAGTGACTTTTGGTATTTTTAATTTCTATAAGTTTTCTATATATCTTGGATATAAAAGATTGTTTTTTTTACATGATTTCCCTCAGTGAACCATTTCCCTTCTTTTTCTAGACATATTAATTCTGTTTGTACAAAAGCTTTTCAATTTTATTTAATCATAATTGTCTATTTTATCTTTTGTTTTTTTATTTTTTATTTTATTTTTATTTTTTATGTTATTTTTTATTTTTCATTTTATTATTTCAGCTTTATAATATAGTTTGAGCTTTCATTTCTACTTTTTGTTATTTCCATTGATTTTCTAGATCTTTTGTTACTTTATGATTTAAAAAATTTTTTTTTATTAAGTTAGATGCAGCTAACATTCCTTGATTCAGGAAGACCTGAGTTCACATATAGTCTCAGACACTTAGCATCTGTCTAATCTTGGGCAACTCATGTAACCACTATCTGCCTATGTTCCTTTATGTGTAATATGGGGATAAAATAACACTTACCTCACTAGGTTGTTGTTAGGATCAAATAAGGAAATATTAGTAGATATTAGTAAATTTGTAAAGATGTTCTAAAGTAATTTGCACCTAAAGTTCTATGTAAATGTTAGCTCTCATAATCATCATTATTATTTTATGTAAACTATACCTTAGTAGTTGGATTGCTATGGTATTTAATGTGCAAATTATCTTTGGTGGTATTCTCATTTTAATTATGTTGGTACAGCATAGCCATAAGCATGGAATACTCCTTTTTCTATTTAGTTGGTCTTTTTTTTTTAAAGGACTGTGTTGTAATTAAATGAATAAAAATATTTATATGCATTAGAATATGGGCTCCAAAAGATTTCATACATTTTGGAGTTACTTTGGATAGAACTTCCTTTCTATTATTGCCTCCTATATTTCATTATTTTTATATTGTAATGCTATTGGTTTTGTAAATTTATTTTATAGAGTACAAATTTGCTAAAGTTATTTATTATCTCAATTAGTTACTTTGCTTTTGCTTGCAATTTTAGGATGCTGTAAAATAATAATGAAGAAGGAAATATCTTTGCTTTATTCCTGTATTAATTGGGAGGGCTTCTATTATTTTTCCCATTGCATATTTTATACATACATACACACATACCTACACACTCCCGTACATTAACTTTGGCTTTAGAGTGATTCTTTTTAATCATAGTAAAATATCCTTTTTCTGCTATACTTTGTAGCATTTGAAAGCACAAATGAGTGTTCTATTTGTTGAGATTATTATGTGGTTTTGAATGTTTTTAATGATTAATTATATTGTTTGTTTCCTAATGTTAAACACTCTTTGCACATTAGTATAAATTAAAATTTGTCACAATCGATTATTTCTTAGATAAATTGCTGTAGTTTCTGCCAAGATTTTATTTTAAAACTTTATATTCATTGATATCATTTCCTGTAATTCTCTTTCTTTGCTATATCTTCCATGGTTTATATATTAAGACTATATGTGTTCCCTAAAAATAGTTTGGTAATATACTTTCCCCCCTCAGTGTTTGAGAATAATTTGTGAAGTATAGGTATGAATAGTTCTTTAAGTTTGTTGGGAGTGGGGTGGGGAGGGCAAAGCCGAGATGTTGGAGGAAAGGCAAGGACTTGTCTGAGTGCTCCCAAATTCCCTTACAAACAAGTTTAAGTAACATCTCAAAACAAATACTGGAGTGGCAGAACCCACTTAAGCATGGGGTGAAGCAATTTTTTAGCCCAAGACAACTTAGAAGGTCAGCAGGAAAAGTCTATTGAACTGGGATGAGAGTGGAATGCAGGCTGTGCCAGTACAGCAAACCAGAAGCAGGTCTTAGGAGCTACTGAATCAATGGAGAAAGTGGTTACTTCTGGAAATTTCAGCCCAGAGACAGTAAAGGGGTTGAACAACTGGTCAGAAGACTAGGAGGTCCCTTTTTTGGCACTGGGTGCAAGATTCTGTTGCATTGGCCACATTCAGATCAGAGTCACAGTCCTGAGTTGCAGTCCCAGGGCAAGGACAAACTCTAGCACATCAGACATTGTGGCTCCAAAGATTGGAGGATGCTGTTACAATTCCAGAGCTGAAAAGAGCACTTGTGGATAGGCACAGATCAGAGGACAGACCAGGAGACTAGTAAACATACCTCTCCTTAAATCATACCACCCTGGAAGAACTGAAAACTTATAGACACCCAATACTAGCTGCACAAAAAACCAAACAAACATACATACAAACAAACAAAAAACCAGAAAAGAGAAACGAAAACAAAAACATGAAGTTTGGAACAGGATCCCCTCCACCCTAGGAGCAGAGCCCAACTTTAACATAAAGTTAAAAGTCAAGAAATAGGCATAAAAATGAGCAAATAAAAAAAATCGTGACCTTTTATAAAAAGTTATTATGGTGACAGGGAAGATCAAAACACAAACTCAGAAGTCAACAAAGTCAAAACTTCTATATACAAAACATCAAAGAAAAATATAAATTGACTTAGACCTAAAAAGAATTCCTGAAAGAGCTCAAAAAGGATATTAAAAACAAAATAAGGGAAGTAGAGGGAAAAGTAAGAACAAAATGACAATGATGCAAGAAAACCATGCTTGGTGAAGGAGGCACAAAAGATACTGAAGAAAATAACACATAAAACCCAGAATAAGCCAAGTGACAAAAGAGGCACAAAAATCCAATGAAGAGAGGACAGAATTGCCCAAATGGAAAAAGATACACAAAAATTCACTGAAGAGAAGAAGTTAAAAAGAAAAATTGGCCACATGGAAAAGAAGGTACAATATTTCACTGAAGAAAAAAATTCCTTGAAAATTAGAATTGGGCAACTGGAAGTTAATGACTCCATGAGATATCAAAAAGCAAAAAACCAAAATCTATAAAATTATAAAATAGAAGAAAATGTGGAATATCTCATTAGAAAAATAACTAACCTGGAAAACATATTGAGCAGAGATAATTTAAAAATTATTGGACTATCTGAAAGCCATGATTTAAAGAAAAGGGCTTATACCTTATCTTTCAAGAAATTACCGAGGAAAATTGCCCTGATATTCTAGAACCAGAGGGAAAAATAGAATTTTAAATATCCACCAATCACCTCCTGAAAGAGATCCCAAAAGGAAAACTGCCAGGAGTATTATGGCAAAATTCCAGAGATCCCAGGTCAAGTAGAAAATATTGCAAACAGTCACAAAGAAACAATTCAAATATGGAGCCATAGTCAGAATAACACAAGATTTAGCAGCTTCTATGTTAAAGGATCACAGGGCTTGCTTTATGGCATTCTAGAAGGCAAAAGGAGCTACTTTTACAACCAAACATTACCTACTCAGCAAAACTTAGTATAATCCCACAGGGGAAAAATGGATATTCAATGAAATAGAGGAATTTCAAGCATTCCTGATTAAAGGACCAGAGCTGAATAGAAAATTTGTCTTTCAAATATAAGGCTCAAGAGAAGCATAAAAAGGTAAACAGGAAAGATAAATCATAAGGGATTTAATAAGGTTAAACTGTTTACATTCCTTCATGGAAAGATGATACTTGTAACTTCTAAGTACTTTGTCATTATTAGGACAGTTAGAAGGAGTATATATAGACAGAGTTCACAAGAATGAGTTGATTATGATGGGATGATTATCTAATATAAAAATAAATTTAAGAGGTGAAAAAGGAATGAATTGGGAGAAGGCAAAAGGGAGAGGTAGAATGGGGTGAATTATCTTACATAAAAGAGAAGTGAAAGAGCTTTTATAGGAGAAGAGAAGTTGGGAGAGGTAGAGAAGAGTGAGTGAACCTTATTATCATCTGAATTGGCTCAAATAGGGAGTAACACACACACTTAGTTGGGTATAGAATGTATCTAACTCTGCAGGAAAGCAGGAGAGGAAGTGGATAAGAGAAGAGGAGGCTTATAGAAAGTAGGGTATATTGGGGGAGGCAGCAGTCAGAAGCAAAACACTTTTGAGGATGGACAGGGTGAAAGAAGAGAAAGAAAGTAGGATAAACAGGGGAAAATGGAATGGATAATAGTAATCATAAATAAAGCAAGTTTTTCTGATAAAGACCTGATTTTATAAATATATAGAGAACTGAGTCAAATTTATAAAAATAAGGGCCATTCCCCAATTGATAAATGATAGAAGGATATTAACAGGCAATTTTCAGACAAAGTAAGCAAAGCCATCTGTAGTCATATGAAAAAATGCTCTTGATCACTATGGATTAGAGAAATGCAAATTAAAATAACACTGAGGTACCATCCCACATTCATCTGATTGGTCAATATGACAGAAAAGAAAAATAACAAGTGTTGGAGGGTTGCAGGAAAATCGAGACACTAATGATGCATTGTAGATAGAGTTTTGAACTGATTCATCCATTCTGTAGAGCAATTTGGAACTATGCCCTAAAGTCTATAAAGCCATGTATAATCCTTTGACCCAGAAATATGACTACTAAGTTTGTATCCCAAAAAGATAAAAAAAAACAAAAACAAAAGGGAAAATGACATATGTGTACAAAAATAGTTATAGCAGCTCTTTAAGTGGTAGCAAATAATTGGAATTAAGGTGATGCTTATCAATTGGGGAATGGGCAAATAAATTGTGGTATATGATTGTGATGAAATACTGTTGTGCTATGAGAAATGATAAGCAAGATGCTCCCAGAAAAACCTGGAAAAACTTACAAGATCTGATACATAGTGAAATGAGCAGATTTAGGAGAATACTATACACAGTAACACCAGTATTGTATGATGATCAACTGTGAATGATTTAGCTAGTCTTAGCAATGCAATTGTCCTATAAAATTTCAAAGGACTTATGATGACAGATGCTATCCATTTCCAGAGAAAGAACTAATGTAGTCTGAATGCAGATTGAAGGATACTTTTTTACTTTACTTTTCTTCATTTTTGTCTGTTTTCTTTTACAATTTGAACAATATGGAAATATATTTTGCATGTATAACCTATATTCAATTACTTGCCTTTTCAATGAGGGATGAGGGGAAGGAGGGAAGGAGGGAAAGAGGAAGAGAAGTTGGTACTCATAAAAGTGAATATTCACTTTTATGTTCCCCAACATATAATTGGGGAAAATAAAATATATAATAAATAATTTTTAAAGTTTGTTAGAATTATTCTGTAAATCAATCTGATTAGGATTTTTTTTAAAAGTTCCTTTATAGCTAGTCTCTATCCTTTCTTTTTGAGATTGGATTGTTAAAAATTTTCTATTTTCTATTTTGTTATTTTGAGTATTGTATGTATTTGAAGATAAATTCTCCATTTCTTTTGTGTTCTCAGTTTTATTGGTGTAGAACAATTTATAGTAAGTTATTTCTTTTTATATATTCTGACTTTGTTATGGTTTTACCTTATTCATTTTTGGGGGGATTTTTTTTCTGCCCCCACCTTTAAAATCTAGTTGGGTATTTTTTTTTCTCACAGAACTATCTTTTAGTTTTGTTTAGGATTTTTATAAACTTTTGGTTTCCACTTTATCTATTTCTCCTCTGATTTTCAAAATTTCTTCTGTACTTCTTTTGAGTTTGTTCATTTGTCAGGTTTCTAATTTTTAATGCCTATTTAGGTCATTAATTTATTTTTATATTGTGTCAGTGTTTCTTTTTAGGGATATAATTTTTCCTCTGATGGCTGCTTTAACTGAATCCCCAAAGTACTGACACATCGTCTTATCATTATCATTGGTATTTTTTTGTGGTCCCTGAATTGATTACTTTTTTATTATAATATTTTTGTAAAGGGTACATTTTGTACAGGGCAAGTTTTATGCAGAGGGTAAGCTTTTGCTTTTGAGGTGTGATTTGGAAACATAAATTTTTTGTAAATATTTGTTGACTTAATTAAGCTCAACAGTAACAACCTTACACATATACAAAGTAGGTGTTTGCCTCTGGGGCATAACTTGCCAACAGTAGACTCTCTTACAGATTTTTGTAAAATGTTGCGTTAAAGAATCTTTGCGGCATCTAGTGCAATATATTTACCCTTTTGTCATGCTACCAAACCCTGATATTATTTTATTAATGACATATTCCATTGGTAAAGCATTGCCCTCTTCTGGGCACTCTTTTTTTTAATGCAATGAATTCTGAAAAGGATAACAGATGACATTGCCAAAAACAAACAACAACAACAACAACAATAAAAAAACAAAATCTTTGATTCAGTTACCCTTTATTCCTCCCTGACACAAAGGACAGTATAGGGGATTAATGAAAAAGGTTAGTGTGGTGATCAAGCACAGAAAAGAGGTGAAAGGGGAAGCAGAAAGAAAAGGCTGGGAGGTCAAGAATAAACTCTGTATATCACAATTATCCTTTGAACAGGATTTGTTTACTTCAGGGCAGTCAGGAACAATTGTATATCACATCACATAGTGTACAAGATAAAAATTTTCCCTAAAAAATGAGGTCAGATTAAGTAGTGTCATCTCAATCTTCCTCTTGGGATAATAGAGTAAGAAGAGTCATCTCAATTTTTCTATTGGTGTGGGAAGAGGAGAATTTGATAGATCTTTAACTGTTTCCCAATATGCATAAAGCTAGAGGTTGCAACGTGACTATCTGTTCTCCCCTCGAGCAAAGTTTAGTTCTAGTTGGAGTGGAGAATTTTCAGGGATAATATAGAGTACAAGCTAATTTCCTTTTGTTCCCTAGTAGGGCACACAATTAGCATCTTCTGCATATGAAGTCAAAAATAGAGCTCATTAAGTTTCGCTTTTGCCACTTTGTCATTAAGTCTCTCCTTTGGGTCATATTTTTCTCTCAGATTTACAGCCACTGATTCTATTGACCTCCATAAGCAGGAACTGTCCCTGCACTGCTGAGTTTTCAGAAACCTTGCTACCCACAGTGGCTAAATGAGATGAATACCATAACCTATGATTGCCTCTGCCTGAAGCATTGTGTTCAGAGAAGGTTAGGACATAGTCTGGGAAAACACACATACATACAACGTCAATTTTTCTTTCAAATATTAGAAGGTAGACTTCAGATTTAAACCATGATATTCTTATGAAAAGAGATTTCTCAGTGTGTTTTAATGAGGCAATGTGACCTGGTACACATAGGGGATCACCCTGGGTAAATTCAAAATGCTAACTATGTGATTAAGCATGTAAATCATAGTTTCAGTTAAAACTACTCTCCCCTCTCTTTTTGAAGCTAAACCAAATCAGCTTGTGATGTGTTCTGTAGATTTTCAAATAAAGTTTTGTGGTATTTACATTTAATTATGTGTAAGATATTTTGTGCAAACATATTTCATTTGAGACTTGGTTGCTCATTCATTTCTTATTAGTTGTTTTTTGCTTAAGAAAAGGTATCAGATATGTGATTTAGACATCTTTTGAACCTCAAAGACAAGGACAAAAAAATCATTGTAGAAAGGCTGATACTAATATTCTCATCTGGAATTGGGTCATTGGATCACACATCCTCATAATCATCACCTAAAAAGAATTATCTTATGCTTAGGGATAATAGCTAGAGTTACAATTTTATTTAATTCATCAAGCATTTATTAAACATCTAATGCATTTCAGGAATCATTACCTGCTGGAGATACAAAGACAAAAATGAAAATAGACCCTTGTCCTCTAAGAGCTTATATTCTGCTGATCATGAGAAAGGATAGGGACTGAGTTGAGCAGATATAATCTACAGACAAGGACGTCTTAGACATGTGCTATGGGCTTAGGATACTTCTTCCAAATCACTTGCTGTGTAAGTCAATGAGAAACTCCACATTCTCTGAATTAGAATAACTTATCTCACAAATGTCTTTTGACGGTTCATAAGAAATGGTTGTTTCCATGTGAGACTTTGTGAAGCAAAACTTGGTGTATGAGTTCAATGCTGGGTACACTCTTTGAAGGCTATCAAGGAAAAGGGATTTTCAGTTTGGATGTGGTTCTGAGAATTTTTTAAAAAGCACTAATGAATTCTGCTGGTCTTCTAGGTCACTAGAAAAATTGTTCTTTGTTTTAAAAACCCTTTTGATTTTCTAAGAATAAATAATCAAGCCATCAGTTAAATAAATACTTCAAGAAGTTGAAAACATATATGTTTTTGCACAGAAGAATATGTTCAAAGCAGGATTCATTTTTCCTCCCAAATCCACTCCTCTTCTAGCCCTTCATATAGTTGTTGAGAGTACATCAACCATTCAGTCACCTGTGTTCGCAACTTCAGAGTTATCCTGAATAGCATACTACTTCTTACTACCTATATTCATTCAGTTGCCAAATCATAGTTATTTTGCCTCTAAAACATTTCTTCCATCCCCCTCTCTCAACCAACATGACAACCATTCTAATTTAAGCCTTCATCACCTCCAGCCTGGAGTATTTCAGTAACCTCCTGTTTGATCTCCAGGCCTCAGGTCTTTCTTTCAGTCTGAAGATGTTAATTCCCCACTCAAGTAGATCCCTATTCCTTCTAGGATCAAACACAATCTCCTCTGTTGGCATTTAAAGCTCTTCACAACCTGGCTCCAACAAACCTTTCCAACATTAATTCCCTTTATATGCTCCACAATCCAGGTAAATTAACTTTCTTATAGTTTCTCACACATCCCGCCATGCCTTTTCAATGATTGTCCACCATTCCTGGAATGTACTCATTCTCATATTCATTTCTTAGAATCTCTGGTTTCCTTTAAAGTTTAGCTCCATTGCATTATAATTGAGGTTTTTCCTGATTTTTCCCTCCTCAAGCTGTTAGAGCCTTGGCCAGACATCAGATACCTTGCATTTATCTTGCATTACTGAATGAAGCTATCTAGATACTCTCAAGTTAAAATAGGGTTGTGCCCTGTAGTGGTGTAGTGAATAGAGTGCAGAACTTGGAATCAGGAAGGTCTGGCTTTAAATGTGACCTCAAACATTATGTGACATGGGGCAAATCCCTTTACTTCTCTGACCCTTATTCATAAAATGAGAACATATATATATATATATGTCTCACAAGGTTATTGTGGGGGTTATCATTTCTAAATCTTAAAGTGGTATATAAATAACAGTCATCATCATCATCATCATCATCAACTGATATCTAATTGCATGCCCTGATCAGCTTCATTATAGCCTCAAAGAGTGAAGTTTAGAATTGTACAATTTAGAATTGTCCTGAGAGTATGAGATTCCCTGGGTTTTTCTTGCCATTTCAGGAGAGTGTTCAGAAGGCCAAGGCAAAACTATGTCCTTAATCTTGCACATCCACTTCTACCCATTTCTAACTAGTTATAATGATATAAAGAATTTATTAACTTTTCATTCATGTATCTTTCATTTAGTCCCTTAATTTTAGTCACTTGTTTCTTGAATTTAAATTGTTTGATGTTTTAATTGTATACATGTCTTATAAAGCAAGAAGGAGAATATGTATGATGTTTCTTATTTGGAAGACTTGGCATGCTTCAGTAATCATAGCTGACATTTATATTATCCTTTACTATTTGCAAAGTGCTTTATGCATTATCTCAATTGATCTACACAACAATCCTGAGAGGGAAGAGCCATTAGAAACTCAGTTTTACAAATGATGAACTTCAGTTCAGATAGTGAGTTGCCCACATAGTCAGTCTTCTTGACTCCAAGTCCAACCCTCTATCAACTATACCACCCTGACTCTTGTCAGTGCCAGACATACAGCTGGTGATAAAATGGATACTGGATTTGGAGTTAAGGAGACCTGAGTTCAAATTCCAACTTGGCTACTTACTACTCATGTGACCTTGAGGAACTTCCTTAATTTCTTTGTCACTTTTCTCATCTGTAAAATTAGATTGGATTAGGTGACCTCTAAGGTCCCTTCCAGTTCTAAATCTCTGAATGTATATCAAAATGCTTGCACTAGGACAGGGGTGGAGAACCTGCGGCCTTAAGGTCACATGTGGTTGGGTCCTCACGTGTAGCCCTTTGATTGAATCCAAAGTTTACAGAACATTCCTTTCCCCATCCCTACATTAGGATAACTCTTTTTAATGAAGATGAAGCATTTAAGAGGAAAAAAAGAGTGATATTTGAAACTGAGGTTATTAATATACTTTAGTCTTCAGATAAGGCCAGTCAACCTACCTTTGGCTTTCCTTCCAGGGTGCAGAGCTTACACAGCTATGTGGCCACTGTGGGCCAAATTCCATGGAAATGGGTAGGGAAACAGATTTTTTTTTTTCAGAAGAATCAACTCTCAAATTTATGAATAGCCTGGTAACAGAATCCAAACATACTAGCTATAGTGTTTGGCTTAGATCTGGAGTCAGCTGAATATTTCTATCGTGTCTTCTTTTACTGCTGTCTATCCTCTGTTTTGCAAAAGCTTTGTGAATTACAAGGAGACCTTTTCAGGTTGGGACATAGTTCCCCTCTTTTGTCCTTCTTATCGCAAACCCTGAGGACTTTGCATTTTGAAGCCAATAAGAACATGGAGTACTGGGACTAATCTTTATTATTTTTGCTCATCATGCAGGGGTTAGTGTGGTCAGAATAACAGTGTAAATCACTGAGTCAGAGAAAATATAATAATATTCTGTAATTTCCTCTTCTGAAGTCACCTGAACTTTATAATTTTCACAAATGGTCATTTCTTGATTTTGATATGAGGAAGAACATTATATTCAGTAACCAAATTACTAGAAACCAGCAGTTTGTGGAGGACAGATTCCCCAAAATAAGTAGATCCAGATTTCATTTCCATCACAGTCCTCCTGACAATGTGCATCCATTATACAGTCAAATAGAAGGCTGGCAATTCTTGTGGGAATGTAGGCAATATATCTGGTAAATTTGTTTAATTTCTAACCAAGTCCTTGATATCCCCCCAATTATTCTCTATTAGTCATCTTCCTTCCTTCCTTCCCTTGTTCCTTCCTTCCTTCCTTCATTCATTCATTCCTTCCCTCTCTCCCTCCCTTCCTCCCTCCCTCCCTCCCTTCTTGCTTCCTTCACTCTTTCCTTCCTTCCCTTCTCCTTCCTTCCCTTTCTCTTTCACTCTTTCTTTTTCTTTCTTCATTTCCTACTTCATCCCTTCCTTTTTCCTTTCTCAATTTCTCTCTTTCTTTCCTTCTTCCTTCCTTGTCTTTGCTTTCTGCCTTGATTACCTAGGAAAACTGTAGCTGCATAAAGGGGATCTAATGTGACCTTGGAAACACAACTGAGCAATTTTCTTCTTTGGGTTATATCTCTAATGTGAATATGATAGTGGCCACCTACTCAATTCTTTTTGTTTGTTTGTTTGTTTGTTTGTTTTTGGTGAGGCAGTTGGGGTTAAGTGACTTGCCCAGAGTCACACAGCTGGTGAGTGTTATGTGTCTGAGGTCACATTTGAACTCATGTCCTCCTAACTCCAGGGCTGGTGCTCTATACATTGCGCCACCTAGCTGCCCCTATCTACTCATTTCAATAAAATGTTTTGAGAATTGATTGTACAGTAAAACATAAAACAATTTAAACTACCCAAGAAGGAATACAATATATAATTTTATTTAAATAGCTTAGACCTCCTTCCTGTATCCAACACAATGTGTATGTTATCTGAGCACTTGGATTTTCGGAAAGATCTAAACATAGAGTATCTTAACTTTGGGTTCATTAACTTGGATTCTAAAAAAAATTGATAACTGTATTTAATATAATTTGTTTCCTTTGTAGTCCTAAGTATTTTTATGTATTAAAAATCAAAACAAAACATTATTCTGAGGAATCCCTGTGCTTCACTAAACTGCCAAAGGTGTCCATGATACAAAAAAAGTTACAAACTCCTAATCCAAAATATGTATTGGATGAAACTCAAATTCCACAAATGGGATTAATATTCCAATTGATTTTTTTTCCTTTTATGGCTGATCTTTTTTAGATTTTGTTCACCAAACTTAAAATATAAAAGAGGTGTACATTTCTGGTGTGGCTAGTGAGAGAATTTCCTTTAATGGATTATGAACTCTACATGTTTATGATAAGAGATTTCTTTTTTCTTTTCTTTCTTTTGTTCAATTCAGAAATGAGAAGGAAAATTATAAGTGCATGTGAAATAAAAAATAAAGTTTTGTTCATCAAAACTATTCATGTTATAAATAAATAGACTGTGATTACTTTCATTTCATTGTGAATGATAAGGCCTAATACCCAGTTTAGTGGAGAGAGCACTCACCTCAAGTCTAGGAAGAGCTGGGTTCAAATCCTAACACTAACAAATACTGGTTATGTGACATTGGGCAAATAGTTTAACTTCTCAGTGTCTTAGAGAACTTTCTGTCTTTAATTTGTAAAGAAGAGGATGATTTGCACTGATAGAGAAGTTCTTCTTCTAGGAGTTCCCTATTACCAACACAATCCCAGGTCCAATCCCTATTTCTTTCTATACAATGTAGAGATATATGCATTTGCATAATCTATCATCCTTTATTTTAATGTAGTTACTTAATAATACAAATAGGATAGCAAATGGTACCCATTTATCCATGATAAAAACTGTCCATCCAAGTTGTTCCTCATAAGACTGAAGATATTCCACAGGCTTAAGTTAATGAAAATGACCTAACTTTTATTTAGCTATTGTTTTACATTGTTTCATCATAACCTTATTTCAGATTCAGATGAATTTCAAGTACCCCATTTTTCTGAAGGCAGAATACAAACCTTAGCCAAAGTTTTGGGAAAACTAGAACCAGATTTAGTTTCTTTTGGTGTTTCATAAGCTTTATCCAAATTTTAATAGAATTCATTTCTGAGATTTTCATAGTTTTCTTCTTTAAATTACATGCTATGTCTTTCAGCTGAGCGCAGACACTCACAACATTAATCTTTCGCTTGTGGACTTTTCCTCCCTTTAATAAGGGTTTTATTGAACTGAATATTTTCAAGTGATTCCATGGACCACATCAGAAATTAATGTAGCCCTTTAAATGATAGATTTTTATGTCAGTATAAGGACAAAAATACTACTTTTAGATATATGTGGAAAGAGAGATTTTGTAGAACTTCACAACATTTACTCTGAAATAAAACTGTGTTTATTTAGAGCTGACTTGAAGTTGAAAAACAAACATCATAGACCCTTAAAAAGGAATAAAGTCCCCTGCTAACAAACTGGTGCAGTGATTGATGGCATTGTCTCTGTGGGATGGTGTCTTGAAACAACCATCAGTGATCATAATCACAAGTGTTGGGGAAATCTTTATTTTACTTATCCAAAACAGCTTTATAAGACTAAGAATGGAAAAATAAACACTAAAAAGGTACAAATATTAATAGGGAAACTGAGTAAGAAAATCTGAGATGGATCAAAATATGATCAATATAAAATTAATTTATTATGGAAAATTGTATAGGAAAAAGGATTTTAATTCAAAAGCAAGTTCATTGTTGATTGGTGAATTCTAATGAGCATAATGGATTTGCTGAAATAATGAAGGAAATTAATAGGGATCCCACCTTACCCACCAATTAGCTGTTCCTCAGGTACTTGAACAATACAGTGCTCATTAGGACTCTAGAGAGTGCAAATAAGATAAAAGAAGGCCTACCATTCCTTCATGAAGTATAGATTTTGTCACGGACACAAATTCTAAATTCAAGAAGTAAGGCTAGAGAAAGAGGAAACAAAAGAAAACACCAAGTCTAAAAATATTGAGGAACCCAGGATGCTCAAAATACAAATCTAGAAGAGAATCAGTCCTCATCCTCTAAAAGAAAAGCCTCAAAGAAAATCAACAACTTGATACAAGAAACTCTACCAGGATTCCTGGGAAATATGAAGAGGTGCTTTTTCTTTAAAAACAAACAAAAAAGATCACATGGTTAAAATCAGAGCTCTAGATCATGGATTTTTAATCTGAGGTCCATGAAGTGTTTTCATAACGATACTTCAATATAATTTGTTTCCTTTGGAAGGATGGAAGGAAACAAATATCTACTAAGGAATTCCTATGTGCCTACTATGCTAAATGTTTTATAAATAATTTTTGTTTGATCCTTGCAATAATCCTGGAATTTTCCACAATTTTATAGTTAAGGAAATTGAGGCAAATAGAGGTTAAGCTACTAGCTCAGGGTCACATAGCTAATAAATATCTGAGATGAGATTTGTACTGTGCTCCTCCTGACTCAAGATCCAGTGCTCTACCCACTGTGACATTTAATTGCTTCTGTAATTCTAAATATTTTTTGTGCATTTAAAAACATTATTTTGAATAGAAGTCCCTAGGGTTAACAAGACTAGTGAAGGGGTCCATAATACACACAGAAAGATTAAGAACTTGAGTTCTAAAAGAAAGAATATGAAGAGAAATGACAATTATAGGGCAAAAAATTGGGAGGAGAAGAAACAGAATAGTAAGGTATAAAACATTCCTCAAGTAATAAACATTTTCAAAATTAGATTGGGTCTATTGACAACACAAAATGCTAGAACAAAGTCAAAAGACTGAGGAAAAGAATATGAGAAAATATAAGGTTATTATCAAACTATTATTGGCTATTAAAATGATTAATGTTATCAGTAATCATCCCCAATTAGTAGTAATATTATTGGTAATTATTACTCAGTATTTTCTAATATTATTAGTAATTATACATTACTACTAATAATTTATAATTGATTTAAATCATAACAAATTGACCATTGTAAATAATTATATTGATAACATTCACAATATATTAATAATGGTCAATAGAAAGTATTTAATTATTAAATAATAATAATTGCTATTAAAATTACTGAATGGAAAACAGCAAAAGGAGAGATGATCTAAGCAGCATTGTACTAAGGACCTTGATCAATATGAAAGCCAAGGAATCATATGTCAAAAAAAAAAGAATGAAAGCTGTATTGTCCTATGAAAACTCAAGGGCATAGCAAAAATAGAAAGAGTTGACTAGGTACCTATTCAAAAACAATCCCCAGATAAAAACTCCTATGAACATCATAGTCAAAGTCCTGAATGTTCTGTTTAAAGAAAAAGAATATTTTAAGAAGTCAGAAATTAAGAGTTCAAGTAGCTCAGAGAAATAGACAGGAAAACTCTATACCTGGAAGCTTCCCACAACACAGGAGAATAATATTTAATATATGATATTACAGAAGAAAAATCAAGAATAACTTGCCCAGTAAAACTACATATGATCTTGACAGGGGTTAAAAAAGACCTTTAATGAAATGGGGGACTTTTAAATATAACTGATGAAGAAAACAAAAACTGAGTAGATATTTTAAAATGCAAACAAAAGAGTCAACAGAAGTATGGAAATTTGAGTAATTGAAAGGAACAATATTATGTTAAAGTGTCTTCATCATATTCTCATGGGGGAAAAGAAACAGGTTCCTCTCAGAACTCTAATGTCTTCAAAGGTCATAGAAGGCATAAATAAGACAGATGGTCTAGCAGCAGTTTTGTGATTTTTTTCTTGGTCTTAAGATAAAAAAAAGAACAGGGAAGGACAAAAGAATACACTAGAAAAGAAAGGAGAGGAAGAGGAAACTTATCTTACATAGCTGAGCTGCATCAGTATCCTATATGAACATGGAATAAAGGGTGAAAGGATAGGACTATGAACGCATTTCACTTTCATGTGGACCTGACACACAGGTTAAATTCAGGAAGCAGTTAGTCACAAGTAAAAAACAAAAACAAAAACAAAACAAAAAACTCTACCTTTGGAGGATGAAGTGTGAATGAGAGAATAAAAGGAAAGAAGCCTATGAGCAAAAATTGTGTGAGGGAAAAATAATTGTGGAACTGATGAAGATAGCATAAAACAGAAATCACTAATGTTGAGCACTACTGCTATTAGGTCTGTACTCCCAAAGAGAACAAATATAGAGGAAAAAGTCCCATATGTACAATCTATTTAGACCAGCATTTTTTTTTTTGCTATAGTAAAGAATTGGAAACAAAGGTAGTGCCCATCAATTGGGGAATGGCTGAATCATTAATGTCTTATAGATATAATGGAATATTATTATACTTTAAGAAATAAAGGCATATTTTAGAGACATCTTAGAAGACTTTAATATGAGATTCATTGAACTGATACAAAGTAAGGTGAACAAAAAGAACAATTTACACAGTAACAACATTGTAAAGACAAAAATATTCTGAGAAATTTAAAAACTCTCCTCAGTTCAATGACCAACCATGTATCTGGAGTATGGATGATGATGCACACTACCTATCTTCTGACAGGAATGATGAATCCAAGGCATACAATGAAACATGCACTTTTGACCAGGGCAAATATATGACTTTATTTAGCTTATACTTATTTGTTACAAAGATTATTTTTTTAATAGGGGAGGCAGAATGGACCTGGGAGAAACAGAAGATAGCAAAAATGTTGCCAAAGGAAAAAAAAAGGAAAAAAAAACCTAAAAGATGGTCATTTACATATTTCTAAAATGAAGAAAACATAACAGAAGAGAAACAAAAGAATGTCCAGAAAAAAACAGACAAACAAGATAACTTTGAAAGTAACATGTTGAATCTATTAAACACTTTTAAAATACACAAGATATATGTAGCAGATTCATAACTTCATGTGAAATTCTCTTTCTGTTCTACTTTATACATGACAATTATTTTTTCCATTAAACTCAGAATGAAATTAAAATGAAGGCAATGAGATTTTGTATCAGCAGTTTATATGAAACAAGCTTGATTTTAAGAAAATGACATTTCTTTAGGGACCCATTATAATGAGACAACAATACAAATACACATAATTAGTACATATAGATTGTGCAGGCATTATTATTGAGGTTCAATGAGGTTAGTCACTACCAACAATCACACATCTGGTAAGGGTCACATGGATATTAATAGTCAGAATGAGAAAGGGTACTCCCACTGCTAATAAGTAGATATCAATACAGTGAAATCTTTCAATATAAACATTTTTGAATTGTTACTTTTCTCCCTTTCCTTTCCATTTCTCTCTGTTCTAACATTTTTTATTGCTTTCATTTTTCTGTTCCATTTTCCTCCAATAAGTCTCAATTTCTGTTGTTACTGGTGGTACTCTGTAATGCATCTTTATTTCCTTTCCTCAATGTTTATTCTTTTACTGCAAGACTTCAATCAATACAGGTCTATTTTCACCTACATTTTAACATTTAGCATTACAGATTAAATTCAAGTCTTCATCTCTGCTCTCAAAATGCAATTTTTACTTTCTAATTTAACCCTGTCTATCTCATCCTTTCTAGTTCTAACATTTTTCTATTCCTTATCCCTGGTTTTGTGTGTGTATATGGTGCTGGATTGGTGCCTTTTTTTCAACTTCAAAGAGTACTTGTTTTTCTTCAGTTTTTTAGTTGAATTTCATGCCATTATTACTTAACAGATTAGTTTCTCCATTCAGAGACTAGAAAAGCTTTCTTGGATAAGTGAAATGAGTAAAAAATTTAAAAAGCATTTTACTATGTGCCAGACATGGTGCTAAGCACTAGGGATACAAATACAAAAAGCAAAACAGTCCCCATCCTTAAGAAACTTACATCCTAAAGGGAATAGTAACACTTATAGGAGAGTAGTGGGCATTGAAAGATGTTTGGTCTGGGAAGTAGCAATGGTGGTGAGTAGAGTCATAGAACAATTAACAGACAGATATTTTCCAGGAATGATAGTGTTGTTTTGAGTATGTTTTCTAAAGGAAGGGATGGAAAGGGTTGTGGATAATAACCCCATATTATAGTGGTATGGCTAAAAGGAAGCTAGAGTGTGATATTGTGGGTTTAGGGCCCCTACACATGGGGAACTCTCAATCAGTGTTCCTGTAGTACTTATGAAAAGCCAATTCCGATGCTCACAGAATTATAGCTTTAGAATTAGAAAGGTCCTCAGAGGTGAAATTCCTCATTTTATAATTGAGGAACCTGACACCCAGGGAAGATAAATGATTTGCCCAAGGTGAAACAGTTATTAGAGGTAGGATTTGAACCCCTATCTTCTGGCTCCAAATCAAGTCTGGTTTCCATTGCTGTTCTTGTTTAGGCATGGGTTGAACTAGAGATCTTCTGAGGTTCCTTCCAGTTCTAAACTTTTGTGATTGTGTATGACTCCAAATTCAATGCTTTCTTTGCTATATCATAGTTTGCTTTCCTGTTATATATCCAATGCATTATTTTAATGCAGAATCTAAGAGTGTGTAGATCCCTGGGTTATCATAACAACATGATTCCCTTTCTCACTTTACAGATAACAATCTGCTTCCCTCCTGCCCACCCCCCAAATAACATATATTTACTCAGAGACAAAGTGAGGAACTTTTGCAAAGTATGTCAATTTTGTTTGTTTGCAAACAATAATATTTAATGTTCCAATACATTGGGGAGATTCAGTAGTATATCTAGATTTCAGCAATTAGGGTTGTTGCTGGATAAATATAGGCTTATCTTTGTGAATATCCTTGTTATTAACAAATATTGTTGTGAAGAAATGAAATGGTGAAATGTGGTCTGGATCATTCCACTGGGGAAAAAGAGTATTGATTAGTAGATCAGTATACATTTGGTCAGAAGTGTTTAATGACAGATCATAGGGATCAGTATTTTCCCATTACATAGTATCCTTTCTTTTGATTTTTGATAATTTCATCAAATAAAATCTATTATATCTGAGATTTGTTTTTTGACCTGCTGATTATTTAGGATTAAATTGCTTAGTCTCTATATAAATTTAAGTCCTTTCTTCAATGAACTTTTATTGATTACAATTGTTATTACACTATTACCAGTAAAGGATATGTTTAACATTTCTTCCTACATTTATTTGTGAGTTTGTATGCCTTAGCATATGATACATTTTTCTAAGAATAGCATGCACAGCTGAAAAAATATAAACATTTTGATTTATAGCCAGAGGTCTCTTATATCTAACTTTTCTAAAATTCAATTTAGGTTTTTTAATCCTTCCTTCCTTCCTTCCTTCCTTCCTTCCTTCCTTCCTTCCTTCCTTCCTTCCTTCCTTCCTTCCTTCCTTCCTTCCTTCATTCCTTCCTTCCTTCTTTCCTTCTTTTGTTTTTCTTTTTTCTGTCTTTGTTGATGTTATTGTCATTATTGTTAATAGCTAGGATTTATATAGCACTTTAAGCTTGTAAGGACTTTATAATTATTATGTCATTTTTAGCCTTACAACAACTTTGTGAGTTTGATGCTATTATTATCCTTATTTTGAAGAAGAGGAAAATAATATGGACAAAGGTTAAATAACTTGCACAAGGTCACACAGTAATTATCTGAGGTAAGCCCTGTTCTACAGCTCAATCCACTATGCCATTCTCTGTTTATATTTTTATTAGTTATGTTTAGTCTTAAAAGGGGGTACATTCAATTACCCAACCATTATGGCTTTATTTTCTATTTTTTCTACATTTAAATTAACTTTTCCTTTAATTATATAGATAATATAATAAGTCTGGGTATAGTTTCATTGTCTATGATGTCATTAAGTCCAATATAATGTTTACTGTTTATTTCTTTTAACTATATCAATTTTTACTTTGTTATGATTGCTCTCCTATATTTTATGATTTCACTTGAGGTATAATAAATACTGCTTTGACACTTAAAAAACTGCATGGATATTTAGGTTTCAAATATGTTTCTTAGTTGTAACATATTGATAGATTTTGCAATCTAATCCTCTTTTGTCTAATCCTGCTATCCTTTTTTCTTTTTATGGGTGAGTTCATCCCATTCATGTTCATAATTAAGATAGTTACTTTTGTATTTCCTTTCAACCTATCTTATTTCCCCTCTCTTTTTTCCCACTCTAATTTTTATAAAAAAAAAAGAAGAGTGTGATCTATAATTGTAGCAATATATTTCAGTTCTATTGCTCCTTTTCTATTCACTCAGACTCCATTCAGTATCTCTTATCCTTTCTTTTTCCCCCTCTAAATTTCCCTTTCACAATCTATCCTCTACCCTTTCTCTGGCTCCCCTGTATCCTGGATGAATTTAATATATTTCTATATGTAGTTTTAATGTGCATGTGTGTGCATATTAGATTAGATTGGAGTTCAAGTAGTTTCCATTCTGTCATCTTTTCCTCTATGTCTTCTTGCATAACTACTTATGAGAAATAATAAGTTCCTCACCCATCTTCATTTCTTTCCTAGTGTCTTTATTTTTCCTTTCATTTTTTTCTTAGCCTAAATTGATTTGCCTTTCTACCATTCCTTTAGCTCCTATAAATGCGGTTCTAGTTTTTTTTTTCATCAGAAACATTTAGAAATGCCACCTAGCTGACCATGTCAGAGTGCTTTAGAGGTCCTGATTTCTTGTGACATTTCTGATCTGGGCATTGTTTATTCTTAGCTATTGCTTAAGCCAAAGACACATCATGATTTGTAGCTACTAGCTCACAGCCCCCAACCCCAGCCAAGGTCATACCAAATGAAGTTTCTGATTACCCTGGAGCTTTCTTGTTTCAGTTCTCTAGTTCCCCCAGTCTTAAGCACAGAGTTTCACTAGCTCTCAGTATCTCTGAAGTGTTTTTGGTTCCAGATGTTAAGATTCTGTCTTATTTATCTATCCTCAAATTGGCTTTTGAGGGATGGTATCATTGTCCAGCTTCTAGAAGTCTTTTTATATAATCTGGGGCAGGATGAAGACACTGATTGTAGTTTCCTTTTTGGATTTCTTTATCATTATTCAGTCTAGTGCTATTTAAACGTCTTTGATTAAGTACATGCATCAAAACTCTGTAGCTCCTGCATCTCTGTTGGAAGAATATGCCATGTTTTAAGATGAGTGCTGAGAAATTGTCCAGAAAAGGCCAACTAGGATGGTTAGGAACCTTGAAACCATATCATATTAGGATAAACTGAAAAAAGAGATGTGTCTAATCTTGAGAAAATGGTGGAGACATAGTTGCTTCCTGCAAATATTTAACAGCTCATTACATGAAGAGGGACTGAGCTTCTAGGAGGTAGAATTAAGACCAATGAGTGATACTATCAAGAAAGAAGAACTTTGTTCAATAAAAAGCAGAACTTTCTAATAACTAATATATTATGATGTGCTCAAGAAGCTTGCTTCTCCCTTAGTAAAATATTTTACACATAATGGACACTAATTACATGTATGCTGTGTGAAGCTAGTGAAAAATAAGAATGATTTAAAAATGGAATGGACTACCTCCTGAGGTAATGAGTTCCCCATTACAGGAAGTATTAAAGTATGGAGTCTTCTCTGTTTCTTCCAGCTGAAGTCAATCTCTCTCTTATATTTCTTTAAGAATTTTATAGGAACCACTTCTTTGCTCTTATCACATTCTCTCTTCCTTGTATCATACTTATTTTGGTACATGTTTCACCTATCAGTTATGCTTGAAGGAAGAGATTGTTGTCTTCTACTACTATATTCCTAATTCCTAGTACAGCTCCCTGAATATGGTGTACACTTTAAAAACATTAATTTGAATTGAATTGAATCCACTTGTAAATGATATTGCAAAATAGATTGATATATAAGGAAGATTTGAGTAAGTCACTTCTGAAGTCCTTTCTAACTTCAAGCTTATTTTATTTGACTACATTAAGAGAGGCATCATAGTGTGGTGGCTAAGATTTTGACTTCAGAGTCAGAAAGAGCTGCTTTGGTTTTCATATTACAGACAGTATGGCCCCGGACAAGTCACTAAACCACTGTGAAGTTTAGTTTTTTTCATCTCTAACTTAAGTACAATAATATTGGGATAAGAATCAAATGCAATGATGTCTACAAAAAGTGTTTTGTAAGAGTAAAAGTATTTCATAAATGGTAGAAATTACTATTTTAAAATATAATTTAGAAAATTTGATTCCATAAAAGTGTACTTATAGAATATTTTATGGAGGCAGCATGACATAGTGAATAAAATATTGATCTCAGATTCAGAAAGTTGTTGTTCTATCATGTAAGACTCTATGTGACCCCATTCAGGTTTTTCTTGGCAGAGATATTGGAGTGTTTTTACCATTTTCTTCTTCAACTCCTTTTACAGATGGGGAAACTGAGGCAAACAGGGTTAAGTGCCCAGGGTCACACAGATAATAAGTGTCTAAGACTATATTTGAACTTAGGGATATGAATCCTCCTGACTCCAGGCCTGGCACCCTATCCACTGTGCCACCTAGCTGCACCCAGATTCAGAAAGACATGGGTTCAAATTCCACCTCAAACCCTGTGAAAATGTCCTGACTTTTTGGTACTTCAAGTGGTTCCTTATGATTTATCTACAAAATTGTAGGCAGATTAGTGACTAGAGCTCCCTCATAGGAACTCCCTAGTCTAATTCTAATGAAATTATATACACACTTGCAATTCATAGTGTTTTAAACTTTGTAAAGCTTCTTTTCCTAAAAAATTCTGGGAAGCAAGGAGCATTAAGTGTTGCTATGCTATCCTCATTTTACAGATGAAGACACTTAGGCTCAAGAAACATGAATGACCTGTTCAGAGGCACACAGCCGGTGTCAAGGCAACCTTAAACCCAGGTCTGTGTCAGTCCAAGCTCTTTCCACTACAGTTTCCTACTGGCTTTTAAAAGCAAATGCACAAAGGGCCTATGTAAAGTCAGTCTTTTGTTTCCTTCCTTGTATTCCTAGAGGAGAATGGGATGTAAAAAGTTTTGAATAAAAACCCCAACAACCTAATGATTTTCCATGATTTGTACCCTAGAGTGTGTAATGAAGGGGCCCATTGGCAAATTTATGTGTTTATTATAGTCACATAAAGGTCAATATCCTTCCATTCTTCTTCTCTGCCCTCCCTGCCTCCTAAATAAAAACCGTTAATCACTAACACTTTCTGGATGATGTGATGACAGCTGTTACCAAAATGTCCTTATTCTCTATAAATTCATTCTCTTAGATGTGAAAACAGAGCTGTGAAACACAGCAGAGATAGTCCTTGTGCAGGAGAGAAATAAGGGGGGCAGGAATGAAATAATTATCCAAGGACAAACCAAGAGCCAAGTCACATTTCCCAGATTCCAAAAGAAGTGATTGAGAAGAGAAGGGTGTCAGGGAGGAGGAATTGGGATTGGGGGAGGGGAAGAGAAGAGAGAGTTCTCCTTCCCCCCTCCTCTTTTCCTTTTAAAGGAAAAAGAGCAGCCAGCAGAAACTAGATGAGGATCAACATGGGGTGAGGGTGGAGGGGCTAGCAACTGCTGAGACAGTCAATAGACAGATTGTTCATCACACATTGCCAGAAGATTAGCTGAGCAAACGGACAGACAATGCTGATTAGAGACTTGAAATGCATCAGTTCTTACAGGGAGGAACAAAGACAGACCAGATTTCTGAAATACAGCTCAGTTAAAGCAATGGAGCCCAGCTAGGTTTAGCACAATATTTAGATCTGAGAAATGGTGGCAACATGTAGATTTGTTTGTATTCACTTAATTTTTCTCCTCCCTGAGATAGCCTCAAGAGATACATATCTTATTTCTATCAGGGTCCCAAGGATAGAAGCTATACAATCACACCCCAGCATACTTCTGTCTCATAGGAGTTGGGTAATTCAGAAAACTGAATCTGAGAAAGCAGATACCATTGAGCTGTCACAATTTTACCTCTTTTTTTCTGTACCACTCAAATGAAGGAGATTATGCTAAAAGAATTTTTTAAACCAAACCATTTATTGTTTACCTAAAGAAAGAAGAATTTTTCAATTACAGAGCTATTGTACAACTTAGAAGATAGTTTTGTACATTTTTAAAGTAATATAATAGGGTAGAAATGTCTACTTTTTGTTTTTTGGGTCATTTTCTTTGACAAGCCCATGTGTTATTTGTCCATAGTATTTTCATTTCTATCTCACACTAAACCATAGTAGCCTTACCTCAGTTCCTTAAAAGTTAGTTCTCAATGTATTTTACTATGGTATTTTCATTATTTTCCAATCATTATTGATTGGGGTCAATCAATCTCCAAGCAACTAAAAAGCATAATGTTTTCATGTGACAGCAAGATTACCAAGATACCAGACATTTACACAGATAAATTGCCATTTTTGTAAAGTATTGCTGAATTGCCTAAGTATAGACTTTTCATTCTTCCAATTTTATATTGAAACTTCATCATAATATTCTCCATTTATATTTTTTTCTGGTGGAACTAGTCCATCAGTAAACAAGAATTTATTAAGTGCTTATTATGTTCCAGGCATTGTGCTAAATGCTGAGGATACAAAGGAAAAAAAACCAAACAAACAGACAAACAAAAAACATTTGCTACTCTTAAGGAGTTCATATTGTATTGGAAGACACAACATAACTATATACATAAAGGATCTATGCGATGTAAATGGAAAGTAATTTTAGGGGGTTGGGACTATAGAGAGGGAGGAATAGCCCTTCTATCAAAGGTGGAATTTGAGCTGAAGGAAGCTAGAAGGTGGAGGTGAGGAGCAAAAGAATTCCAGTCAGTGCAAATGCACAAAGTCTGGAGATGCAATTTCATATATGAGGAATCAAATAGTCCATTGAAGCTGAATTGTAGGGTTCATTTGTAGGTAAAGAAGTGTAGCTGAATTGTAGGGTTCAATTAAAGAGGAAGAAGGAATAAGAAAACTGGAATAGTAGAAATGGGCAAGGTAGTGAAGGGTTTTAAATACCAGAAGACTATATGTTTGATCTTAAATATAACACAAGAAGATTATTAAGTAGGAGCACGACATGATCAACTCTATACTTTATGAGTATCATTTGATTGCAGAGTGGAAAAGGAATGGGAGGAAGGAGGGAGTTAAGGCAGGGATACCAATTAGAATAAGGCCATTGTAATAGTTCAGGTGAGAGTGAATTAAGGTTGTGGCTGTAAGAGTAGAGAAGAAGAAGTTTCTAAGAGATGTTATATAGATATTATGCAGGTAAAAATGACAAGAATTATGGGCACCTTGATCATCCAATTAACTAATCAATAAACAAGGATTAAGTACCCGATTTGTGCCAGGTATTGTAGTAGATGCTGGGAATGTAAAGAAAAAATAGAAGACTCTCTCCTCAGAAAGCTATATTTCAATATATTTGGTTTTCTTTAAATGTGTAAATTACACATGTAAAATACACATTTTAATTTACACATTTAAAAATTTCATCCTGAGAAGGGGTCCATAGAATTCACTAGACTTTAAAAAGGGACCTGTCACAAAAAAAGGTTAAGTACTCCTGAACTTGAGGAATGTTGTAGAACACTGAGTTCTAAATCCCTTTTGAGGATTTATAGGAGGACATGGAAAAGAATTGTATAAGATGAGAGAGGATGTAGGACTGCAATCAGCATTCCTGAAAAGAGTTTCCACAGTGAGGAGGTGACATCTTCATCAAAAATTTGAAGCATCAAAGAGACTGAGGTACTTATTTTGGCTTGGTCTATAGATATGGGAATCATTGGGGTAAAAGTTATAATTGACCTCATGGGAGACAAAGTTATTTGCAGAAGATGAAGGTGGGAGTGAAATTCAGGGTTGAGGAGAGAGGAGATGGTTTGGATAGAGTAGAATTTGATAGAGAATCACTCACCGAAGAATAAAAGGGTTGTCTTGGACCAGTGTGGGTCCATTTAAGGTAAGAAATGAGAATGCTTAGTGGATCCAAACTACATTATTTTATAGCTTGTTTCAGTAACATTTAGAAGCTTGGGAGTGGAAATGGATAGCAGGGTTTCTTGGTGGGAAGGAGTCATGTTCCAGGGTAGAGAATTGGCAAAGTCCAAATACCACAAGGTCTAGGAAGCAAGAGATCAAGGGTGGAGTATAGTGTCTTTTGGGGGAAAAAAAGATATATTGCTTTGGTACAATGAGTTTTTCCAAACAAATATTTTAAAACTCACTGAATGAAGTATATTTCCTCAGGAAAAGTGTTATTATAGGATCTTTACAAAATAAGATATGTGTCCTTCAACTGACAATATAGTAATAACATCAACCACTGTATTTGATTTGAATTTTGTTTCTAAAATTCCATGTTGACATTACTTGCATTCTTATATTTATGTATGTTGTTCTTTTGATTCTGTTCTTACTCTTCATCACTTCCTATGTCTTCCCATGTTTCTCAGATTTCTACTTAAACATATAAATAGAATTCCTTATATCACAGAAATATTGAATTACATCCATATACCATAATTTGTTCAGCCATTTCCGAATTGTGTTTCAGCCATTTGTTATCAGAAGAAATTGCTATAAACATTTTTGTACATATGGGTTCTTTCTTCAATAACTTTTTTCGGATATAGTCCCAGATTTTGTGGCTTTGTATAATTCCAAATTGTTTTTCATCATGATTTAACCAATTTACAGCAAAACTAGCAGGGAACTAAGTTGTGTCATTTCACATACCATACACAAATGAGTTTTCCCATTTTTTTTAGCACTTTTGCTAGCTCAATTAGAGTATTTGGATCTCATGGATATCTTAATTAGCATTTTTCATCTATTTGTGGTTTTGAACATCTCTAGAAATGACAGTTTGTTGACAGATTACATTTCCTCTTTTGAAAACTTTTTATAACTTTTGAAGACTTTTTGGTCTATTGGTAATGGTTGGTTCTTGCTATTATGTATTTAAAAAATGATCCTGCATAAATGTTAGATGTCTGACTTTTATTAGAAATATTTAATGCAAATATTTTTACTTAATCTTTATCTTTTCTCCTTATAATTACATTGATCTTATTTATGAAAATGCTTTAAAATTATATTTCAGTCAGAATTGTCCCTTTGTATTTTATGAATTTATATCACTTGCCTGGTTACAAAATCTAACCGTATCCATAACTGTAAATAATTTTCTCTTGTAATTTTTATTATATGACTTTATATTTATTCAACTTATCCATTTAAAATTTATAATATGAAGTATATTATAGTGATTAAGGTCTATTTAAAATATGTATTTTCCAATTTTTCTAGTGGTTCTTGTTAAAGAATCTTTACCCAATAAGTTATTGTTTGGGGTTATCAAATGCTGTCAATTGTTTTTTTTTTATGAAGTCTTTTTCACTAATCTATGTTTCTATCCACCACCCCCCAAATCCAGGGTCAGATAGTTTTGATAATTATTGCCTTATAGTACATTTTTAAATGCGGAAGAACCAAGCTACCTGCCTTTTGTTTTCCCCCTTTTATCCTATGTTATCTTTGAACTTTTATTCATCCAATTGAATTTTGTTGTTTTTTTGTCTAATTATCTAAAGAATTTCTTTGATAATTTGATTATTAAAGCATTCAATCTGTAGAATGTTTGGGTACTATAATTTTTATTCTCTTGGTATAGGCCAATGAAGGACATCTCTCTATTTAGTTCTACTTTTATTTCAGTAGAACTATTTTATATTTATAGTGTGATCCTGTTACACTAATTTTCTGAATGAAAATGTAATCATATTTGGGGATTATGAGATCATTATTGCTTTGGAGAGAGTAGTTTCAATTGATAAAAGTATATTACCCCATTCCACTATTTTTCTTATATTTTTATCTACATTGACTTCATTAAGTTGTATACAATCAAAATGGCTTATTTTTCTATATCTTGCTTGGTTAATAATTCTGACCCCACCCATAGTTGTGAAGTGTATTTCCTTCTTTTTTCTATTTTTATTTTTGCAATGTGACTGTTTATACATTTTCTCATGAGGTGTAAGGTATTGGTCTGAGCTCAATTTCTGATAAATTGCTTCCACCCTTCCCAGCAGTTCTTGTAAAATAAGGAATCTTTTTTCCAGTAATTTATTTTATTGTATGTTGAACACTGGATGGCTTTTTTATTGTCTTAAGCTTTTGTTTAACTTGTTTATTCCAATGTTTTGCTTTCTTTTTTTTTAAATAAAGACCAACTAGTTTTGAAGAATGCTGCTGTATAATATACTTTGAGGTCTGATAATCTTCATTCCTACTTTTTTCATGATTTCTCTTGAAATTCTTTTCTTTAGAACTTTTTTTTAATTTTTAACATGTGTTTTTAAAACTTTGGGTTACAAATGTTCTCCCTTCCTCCCTCCCCTCCCACCCTCATTGAAAAGGCAAGCATCTTGATGCATGTTGTAGATGTGTAGTCATGCAAAACCCTTCCATAGTAGTCCTGTTTTGAAAAACTAAGTATATTTTCCTTCATCCTATCTTACACCCCATTTATTCTATTCTCTCTTTTGACCCTGTCCCTCCTCAGAAGGGTTTGTTTTTGATTATCCCCTCCCCCAACCCCTGCTCTCTTGTCCCCTTCCCCCCCTTATTTTCCTGTAGGGTAAGATAGATTTCCATACTCCATTGTGTATGTTATTCCCTCCTTAAGCCAAATTCTATGAGAATAAGATTCACTCATTCCTTCTCACTTTCCCTCATTTCCCTTCCACTGTAAAAGCCTTTTCTTGTCTGTTTCATGTGAGATATTTTACCCCATTCTCCTTCTCCCTTTCTCCTTCTCCCAGTATAATCCTCTTTCACCCCTTAGTTTTATTTTCCAGGTATCACCCCTTCATCTTCAACTCACCCTGTGCCCTCTATCTATCTATCTATCTATTTATACATACATATAATTTTTCCCTCCTACTACCCTAATATTGACAAAGAATTCATGAGTTATAAATATCATCTTTCCCTGTAAGAATGTAAACAGTTCAACCTTAATAAGTCTCTTATGATTTCTCTTTCCTGTTTACCTCTTCCATGTTTCACTTGAGTCTTGTATTTGAAAGTCAAAATTTCTATTCAGCTCTGGTCTTTTCCACAGGAATGCTTGAAAGTCCCCTATTTCATTGAATTACCATTTTTTTACCCTGAAGGATTATACTCAGTTTTGCTGGGTAGGTGATACTTGGTTGTAGTCCTATCTCCTTTGCCCTCCAAAATATCATACTCCATGCCCTGTGGTCCCTTAATGTAGAAGCTGCTAAATCTTGTGTTATCCTGATTGTGTTTCCACAATACTTGAATTGTTTCTTTCTGGCTGCTTGCAATATTTTCTCCTCGACCTGGGAATTCTAGAATTTGGCTACAATGTTGCTAGGAGTTTTCCTTTGGGATCTCTTTCAGGAGGTGATCAGTGGATTCTTTCAATTTCTATTTTGCCCTCTAGTTCTGATGTCTAGGCTCTTTTTTTGATCATGGCTTTAAGAGTCCAATAATTTTTAAGTTCTCCCTCCTGGATTTATTTTCCAGGTCAGTTGTTTTTCCAATGAGATATTTCACATTCTCTTCTATTTTTTCATTCCTTTTGATTAGTGTTACAGTGCCTTGATTTCTCAAATTGTCACTAGCTTCCAATTTCTCCATTCTAATTTTTAAGGAAGTATTTTCTTCATTAAGCTTTTGGACTTCCTTTTCCATTTGGCCAGTTTTGCTTTTTAGGGCATTCTTCTCCTCATTGGCTTTTTGGACCTCTTTTGCCATTTGGGTTAGGTTATTTTTTAATGTATTATTTTCTTCAGTATTTTTTTGGGTCTCCTTTAGGATCACTCTCAGTTTTTCCTCTACTCCTCTTACTTGCTTCTCAAAATCCTTTTTGAGCTTTTCCATGGCCTGGGACCAATTCATATTTTTCTTAGAGGCTTTGGATGTAGGAACTTTGGCTTCATTGTCTTCTTCTGGTTGTATATGTTGATCTTCTTTGTCATCAAAATAAGATAATATAGTCTGACTCTTTTTGCACTGCTTGTTCATGATCCCGGGCCAATTATTTGAGTTATAAACTCTTTGTTAGGGTAGGGGTCAGTTTCCAGTGTGGAGAATGCACTGTCTCAAACTTCAGTGGTTTTGTTCAGCTGTTTTTACAGATACTTCTAGGGACCTGTACATTTTCAGTTCTTCCAAGGTGCTATGATCAAGGATGAGGTGTTTACTCCCTTCCTGGCCTGTGCTCTGGTCTATGCGTATTCTTTTCTGTCTTGGAACTGTGAAGACGGTTCCCTCTCCACAGCCATTATAAACTCCACTGAGCCATCACTTCTCCTTGCCCTAGGACCGCCACCCAGAATTGTGACCCAGATTGAAGCACAGGCAAAGCAAGAAAGTCCTGTACCAGCAGAGAGATCCCTGCAATCCCCACTCTGATCAGCCACTAGATTCCCCTTCAGTCTGTGGGTCAGAAGCTCAGGAGGCAACCACCACCCTGGGGCCATGCTCGGGAATGGGGCTGGAACCCCACTGTGTTTCTCTTTCAGCACCTCAGAGACAGATTTTTCCCACTGACCTTCTAAGTTGTCTTTGGCATTCATGGGTTGAGAAGTCTAGAAACTGCCACAGCTGCCAGTGATTCAGTCCTCTGAGACCTGCTCCAGGATAGCTGAGACTGGCACGCCTACGCCAAACTCCACCCTCTCCCCACCTGGAGCAATATACGTTTCTCATCAACCATCCAGATTGTTTTTGGCTGGAAATTTGTTTCACTCTGTCTTTTTGTGGGTTCTTCTGCTTTAGAATTTGTTTAGAGCCATTTTTATAGGTATTTGGAGGGGTTTGGGGGAGAGCTCAAGCAAGTCACTGCTTTTACTGTGCCATCTTGGCTCCGCTCTCCTGACATCTTGGCTCCGCCCTCTTTGAAATTCTAAACCAAATGAATTTGGTTATTATTTTGTCTTGTTATATTAAGTATCCTCCTGATATAGCAATCAATCTATAAATTAAGATATTGTAATAATGTGTATTATATTGGCATGGCATAACTATGAGCACTAAATAGCTCTCTGAACATCACACTTTACATGTGCAAAGTGTTATGTCATTGTATGTATATAAATTTGCATTTATCTTGGTAGCTCCCAGATATTTTGTTATTTTTTCATTATACTGAAGTGTATTTTTCTTATTTTCATTTGTTTCAGATTTTTAGTACTATGTAAAAGTGCTGCTGATTTAAAAATGTTACTTTACATCCATGCACTTTCTTGAAGGTACTATTACCTCAGTTTGTTTATTGATTCTCTGGTGTTTTCTGTGTATACCACCATGCATGCCATCTGCAAATAGGTTTCATTTCATCATCTCCTTTCTGATGTTTACATATTTAATTTTGTTTTTTTTTTGTTATTGCCGGAGTTATATATATATTGTGTGTGTGTGTATGTGTGGTGTGTGTGTGTGTGTGTGTGTGTGTGTGTATTTAACTCTCTGCTCCTCTGAATGACTGGTGGTTCTTGGAATTGTTGCACTGTCACTTCAGGAAGTCTTGGAGAATATCTTGTAATAATTTAACCTTCTTCAAGAAATTTTGACTTGATTTCCTTTGTGTAAAGAATTTATTCATTGAGATGGCTCCTTTCTTGAATTATTCATTTCTGCTCCTTAATTTTTATTTGTTTTTATTAATCTCTGTGCTGATTTTTCTCTGGTGTCTTTTCTTTAAACATCCTTACGACCATCAATCCTTTCCTTTCTTTACTTCTAGTGCTGCTGTTGCCCTGCCTCCCACCCCAGCCCTTTTTTGCCTGTTCTCTTCTCCCTTAGACCACTGGAGTTGAAAGCTATCTTTAACCCTTGAGTAGTAAGGAATAAAGCTGCAGGGAGACTTCTGTAGTTGAGTCTATTTTCTACTTTTCCCAGAACAACATTTTTTCAGGTTCATCTTCTCTCAGTGACTGACTTTGTTCAGTTCCTTGGCTGACATGGGCGGGATTCAAGGCCCCCAAAGCAAAAAACATTAAGGAAAGGTCATCTGGGACTCAAATAAAGGTAAATTTCAATAAGCCTTTGCAATTAAGTCTCTTTTCTACCATTCTACTACTTTTTCTTTTGGCTTCCTATTCCATCCTATGTAGTATTAAATTGTAATGAATACCTCATTTCTGGGTCTTTCATTTCTCTACAAGATCCCCCTCTCTCTCCTGGGTCCAAACAACTCTACAGATGCCACTTTTTTCTTCCTCATGAGCTTAGCAACTTATTTGATCCATGATTCTTAACCTACTATGTGAAAAGGTCTTTGGGATGCTGCCAGAGAGTTAACTCCAAAAGTCAGTGTCTAAACTTGCAGTGTCAAGAGATATATCATGCTGCCTTAAGGCCAGAGTAATCTTGGGCTATGTGAAGGAATTTGGGGGAGTGAAAAATATCAGGAACAATTGACCAATGAGATAAATTTCAGGGTTTTTTTTGTATGAATTACAATGTGGAGAATTCTTTATTTTTTCTTTTTTCCATTGTTTTTTTTTTCTTGGTTCTATAGTTCCATTATTGGAAATTTTTCTTGTTTACTAAAGTATAGGACTAGTAATGATATTACTACCTCAATGAATATGGTAACTTTTTGGTCATAGATCCAAATTTCTTTCTCTAAAGGCTGGAATAATTCCCAGCTCCACCAAGAGTGAATTAGTGTACCTGTTTTCCCACAGCCCTTCCAACATTTATCTTTCTCCTTTTTGGTCATCTTTTCCCAGTCTGATAGGTATGAGGCAGAACCTCAAAGTTGATTTAATTTCTATTTATCTAATTATTAGTGACTTGAATCAGTTCTCTCTGTCTCTGTCTCTGTCTCAGTCTCTCTGTCTCTCTCTCAAATGAGACTTTTATCAGAGATATATGTTGTAAAGATTTTTCCCTTCTAATTTTTACTATATTATGTTTGCACAAAAACCTTTAAAATGTTATATAATAAAAATTACACATTTTTCTTTGTGTGATCCCCTTTATCACTTGCTCAGTCATGAAGTCTTCCTTTATCTTTCGATAAAAAAAGAAATTCCTTCCAAAATTTGCTTATCATATAACTCTTTTGTAGTTCAATTCCTTATATATTTGGATCTTACCTTGTTATATGACATGAAGTCTCACTCTAAACAATTTCTTCTGACTAATGTGACATTTTTGCCAGCAGTTTTGGCATGTTTTTTGCAGTTTGGGAGCAGCTAGATGATGCAGTAGAAAGAAAATCTGAATTCAAATCTGACCTCAGTTATTTATAAGCTCTATGACCCTGGGCAAGCCTTTTTACCTCTATTTCCCTCAGTTTCTCATATGTAAAATGAGAATAATAATAGCACTTATATCCTGGTGTTGTTATGCAGATGAAATGAGATAATAATTGTAAGATGTTTAGAACAGTGCCTGGCACATACTAAGTATTATATAAATGTGGCAACAATAATCATGATTGTTGTGCTGGTTGTTATTAAATAATGATCAATTCCTATGCTACTGTGTTTGTTGATTTTGTATGTTGTGTTACTTAATCTGTTCCACTGATTTCTCTCTTTATCTTTAGTTCATCAAAACTCATCTTAAAATGTTACACCAAGAATAAAACACAATATTCCAGGTCTGACAGTGGCAGCCTACAACAGGACTCTGTTCTTAAGTTCTGAACAATCTGATTCTCAATGAAGTCTTCTGTTGTATTAGTTTTTTGATAGCCATTTCACATTTATCTCATAAATGGAATATAAGTCTTCTAAAACTCATGGATCTTTTTCAGTTGAACTACTGTTAAGCTATGTCCCTTCCATCTTGCATAGATGATTTTTTTTGAACCTTGAGTGTCAGACTTTATTTTTATTTCAAATTAATTATCCTCATTTTAGATTCTGCCCACTATTTTATCCTACTAGTATCTTCTTGATCCCAACCAATATATTAGATATGTAGTTCAGCCTTGTGATGTTCCAAAATTTGATAAGAATGAGGATTATACCTTCAACTTAGCCACTGGTTAAGGAGATGAAGCATTCTTGAGCCAGGCCAAAGTCATTGAGGAAGATGATAGATATGAAAAATGGGGAGTGTTATAGGAAGATAGTGTGGACTTAAAAAGGAAGTTTGTTGAATGATGTTGACATATCAGTAGTCTAGAATTGGCAGAGGGATGTAAGTATTTCGTCAACTCTTTCTTGTATCTTCAGTCACATGTTCCCCATTCCTGAAGAATCTGAAGAAGTCTGTTAGAGAGACTTGTAAGAGAAGTAGTTAGTTTGTAAAAAGGGTGTTCAGTCATTGTTCAGTCATGTCTGATTCTTTGTGGCTCCATTCGGGGCTTTCTTTTTTTTTTGAACACTCTCATTTATTTAATTTTCTGTTAACATTTTTATTTGCATTCATTTATTTTTAAAACTATTCAATTCAATTTGAAAAGCATGGATTTAGTGCCTACTATGTGCTAGGCACTATGCCTGGTATACAAAGATAAATGCCCTCAAAGAACTTCCATTCAACTGAGTGGAACCAGCATATGTACAGGTAACCAGAATCATAATGCATTTATATAGCATGTTAAGGTATGTAAAGAGCTTTACATATGCTGTGCAATTAAGTATAAAATATAAACACAAGAAATAAAAATCAGTTTCAATGGGAGTGAGCTGTAACGGTTGGGGGAAGCCATTAAAATACATATTAGGATATAATTACTTTGTTTCCAAAAGTATCTTTGACATTTCAATTATCCACTTTAAAATACCATTATATAACCAGGCATTTGTTATGCAGAAAGATCATTTAATATAGTTAAAATATCAATCAAATATTTTTAAATGATTTATAAAAGCATTTTATATTTTATAAAATCATTTTTCAGGTATACGTTTAGTCAGTCAGCAAGCTTTTGTTAAGCATCTGTTACATGCCAGGGATTGTGCTAAGCATTGGGGAAATAAAGAAAGACAAAAACAGCTTTTGTCTTCAGAGAGCTTACAATTCAATGGGGGGAGACAACATGCAAACAAGATTTATTGGGTAATTTGAAGGTAATCTCAGAGGGACAGCATAAGCATTGATGGTGACCAAATAAAATAAGTATAAAGTATGGAAAAACCTGTATTTGAGCATTTGCTATTACATACATGACCATCAGAGAACATAGATAAGCATATTACCTATTAATATCATTTTAAACTTCCACTATATTTGAAATTAGGGAGCAGGGAAGGGAGGAGAGATGGAAATAATTCTGTTCAATTTAACAAAAGTTATTAAATACCTACTATATGCCAGGAATTGAAGATACAAAGAAAATAGCAAAGCAATCTTTCCACAGAGTTTATACCATTTGGGGTTTTCTTGACAAAAATTCTGAAGTGTTTGCCATTTCCTTCTCCAGCTTACTTTGCAGATGAGGAAACTGAGGCAAACAGGATCAAATGACTTGCCCAGGATCACATAGCTAGTATGTGTTTGAGGCCAGATTTGAACTTGTGAAGATGAATATTCCTGACTTCAGGCCAGATACTCTATCCACTGAGCCACTAAGCTACCCCCATCTAGGGTGTTAATTGTGGCTAAAGGAAGAAAGGAAAAAGGAAGTTGGGAATCAAGTTGGACACACATTTTAATAATAGGAGAGAAGGTAAGAGAAAACTCTTTCCAACACTGGAAAGGTAAAACTTCAATCCAACCTTTGTCTAAATTAACCAAAAGTTCAGAATGAGTAGCATATGAATTCCAGATAGATCCCCTTTTCTCAAGCCAAGCACACTTATTTGATGACTACCTCCTCTTTCCTAGGCTGTACTATTTCCCTCTAGCACAAGTCCCACTATCTTGCTCAGCCCAGCTAATGAATAGTCAGGTCCATCTCTTTCTCTCATGGTCAAGCAGAAGGTTCTTACTTATATTTTCTCCTCCACTTATTCTATTTTTATTTCTCTAAAAACAAGATGTTTCTCATTTTTCTCATCTCTTTGCCCAAGAACCTTCAAATAAGAATCAAATTCAAATTATTCTATCTGGCTTTTGGGTGCTTCCAATACCTGACCTCATGTTACCTATACAACAACACTACAACATAGAATATTAGAACTGGAAATGGGTTTGTGGGTCAATGTTTCCCAAACTAATTTGTCTGTAAAGAACTTTCTGGCTTGAAATATACTGATGGAGCCAATAAAACATTCTGGGAAGAATGAAGCAAAAAATGAATTAAATCTGTTTTCATAGCTCCAAATTTCTGTAAGTACTTTTGAAACAGTAAAAATTTCATTCTTACTATTTGATAAGGAAAACATTTCTAGAATTGAAATTTTTCACAGAATTCTTATTTACATTCTGTTGAACTCTCAGATTTTATGGAACAATTTGGGAAATGCTAATTTAGTAAAATCCTCTTATTTTATCAACAAGGAGATTGAAGAGAGGTAGTATGATTCATCCAAGGTTCCACAGATAGTATTTGGACTAGTATGTATTAGATTTCAGGATTTGGTACTCTACCCACTACAAACTATGCTCAAATTAATCAATTCATCAACAACATTTATTAAACACATCTCATTTGCTTGGCCCTAACTGTGATAGGCAGTGGGAACACACAACTACAAAGATGAGGCAGTCCTTGCCCTCAGGTAACTTGCATTCTACTAGTGTTCTACATCATGTTCATAGTTAAGCAAATATGGGAGAGATCCAAAAGAAATGTGTAATGATGGTTTTTTGGGGGGGGTTGGAGTGTATTACCAATTGGTAGTAGCAGAGGAGGGTAATTGCCTAATTTTTCCTGAGCATTTGTTATTTTCACTCCTACATATTTTTCATTGCTTATACTATTATACCCTTTCTTAAAACACCCTCTCCCTTCATTTATTTCTACCCATATTTTATATCCTAACTCAAGTCCAATCTGTTTCCTGATGACTCCAAATCATGATATTCTCTCTATTTTCTAAATCAGTCTGTACACTTTGTCTATACTAAACAATTCTCTTTTTACATCTCATCTTATTTTCTAATAGACTATATTGTACAGTTTGGCATTTCAATGTTTATTGTGTTATTTGCCAATTGTATGCATGAACGTATATGTGTATATATACATATGTGTATATAATTATTTCTCATTAAACCTTAAGCTTCTTGTAGACAAAAACAATGTATATGCTTAACTTGTTCAATGTATATTTAGAGCATTACTGGGAATATATGAAAACAGAGAAGAATCATAGGATCGTAAATTTAGAAAGGAAAAGAAACTTAGAGGTCATCTAGTATAATTCTATCATTTTATAGATGAAAAGAACTGAGGCCCAGAGAAGTTAAGGGACTTTGAACCCAAGTCTTTTCATTCTCTTTCATTGAATCACAGAATTTTAAAATTGAAAAGAACCTCAATAGTCATCTAGTGCAACTTGTGCCCCTAAAGGAATCCCCACTATAATCTACTCAAGAATTGTGATCTGGCCTGTACTAGAAAACCTCAAATAAAAGGAAAGCTACTTCCTTCCAAAGGCACCATTGTTAGAATTTTTTCTCACATCAAGCTTTAATTTGCTACATTGAAACTTCTACCCATTGCTCCTGGTTCTGCTTTTTGGGGCCAAGGAAAATATGTATAATTCTTCTTCCAAATAATGGTGCTTTAAATACACAAATACAACTATCATATCTCCTATGAGTCTTCTGCTCTCTAGATTAAACATCCCCAGTTCCTTCAATGAATCCTTATATTATATGACTTGTGGCCCTTACCCTTCCTAGTTGCTTTCCTCTGGGTACTGTCCTGCTTATCAATGTCCTTTCTTAACCGTGGTATCCAGAATTGAACTCAGGATGTGGTCTGACCAGGACAGAGTACAGAAGTACTTTGACCTTTTTGTTCCTGGAAGCTATGTATCTCTTAATAGAGCCCAAGATTACACTAGTTTTGGCTGCCACATCCTACTGCTGACTCATATTGAGCTTGAAATCCATACCACAATGTGCTTGTGTTGGTAAAGTCTAACTCTTTCAGCCTAGAAGAGATCAGGAAACAGGTTTAAAGAAAAAACCAGCCTAGAAGCTGTCATATTTAATATTTGTGTACCTAAAATATGGAAGATACTGCATTTTATATGTACATATATGCACATATGTATATATATGATATATAAATGCCAGAATAACAACTTTATATTCCTATATTGGATTTTATCTTGAATCTTCATCACTACAACAATTCTGTATCCTTTGCATGAAAATGTCTGCATTCCTTTAATCTAAAAGTATGGGTAGTAGTAAAAGTAGGTAATTATTCTGAGGGAAGATATGTTATTGAAAAATATTGATGAGACTAGTACACATTTTGGAGACTGAATAGAATGTTGGTGGAACTAATTATTTTTTTAAATTAATATCTGCATTTGTTTTATTATTTTAGTTACATTCAGGATCCTATCCAACATTTCCTCATCTTAAGGTTATTAATATTTATTAGGTGGTTATATGCACTATCCTGGGAAAGGAGAGAATTGGCCCCATTTTGAATGGGCTTAATCAAAAGGGTTATTAAATACTAACTAGATGAAAACAAAGCAAAACTCCAGAGTTCTTGAATAGGGATATTGACTAAGGAAATTTATGCACAGATAGATGATGTAAAGTTGCTGGACAAAACTAATAACTTTGTAACCCAGAAAACTTAGAGAGCATTGATTCAGAGACATAGAATATAAAGCAATCCTGCAGATAGCCTACTGAAAATTGCGTTGGCTTTCTAAATTTTTGGCAGCAATTCACATAACTATTAATATTAAAGCAATATTCTTAAAATCTAGATCATATCCCCTCAACAACAGCCTTGTGCGGCTAAATCATTATTATCTGCATTGAACTTATGAAGAAATTGGGAACCAGAGAAGTTAGATGACTTGTACATGGATGGTTACATAGCAAGTCAATGTAGAACAAGAGTACAGAAATATCCTTCATTCTTATCAGTAAGGGATCCAAGCCATATTGTACCACAGGTACAGAGATTATGTTTAGCAGTTAGCAAATATCCACTTGCTAAATTTTGACTAGCACTCTTACAAGGATTGAAATGACCTTGTTTGCAAACCAAATCACTTAACTTTATTTCCATACACTCAGATTTATTTATAACTCCCTCTAGTGCTCTCTTGTAAGTTGTACTTTTTTTTTCTCTGAGGCTATATGAAATTTATTATGCATGAAGTCCACTCTGGACTTAGATTATATTTTATCTACCTTATGACAAGAATTAGTCTTCAATTTAAAACCTTTGTGCAACAAAGATTGGGCTCCTATCTTAGGGAAAGGAGAGAGCTGACCACTTCATTTTGAATGGGCTTCATTAAAAGGACATATTACATATCAACTAGATTAAAGAAACAAAACCAAGAGCAGAAGTGACTTTCTCAAGGTCCTTCAGCAAATTCGTGCTGAACATTAAAACCTTTCTTACCTTTGGTGCAGTTCTCTTCCTCCTATACTAGTTCCATTGCTGTAGTTAGCATTAAAAATTTTGTGAACTTCTAAGTGCTACTTTATTGTTATTTTTCAAAAGAATTTTAGGTTTATATATTAAAAAAATTCTACACAGAAATTTTCAACTTGACCAATTTTTAGAGGTATATCTGTATCCTAGGTTTACATCAACTGATTTTAATAAACTTATGGACATTTAGTATTTCATGCTGAGTAAGGAAAAGGGGTTTTTTGCATTTTAGCCTGCAAATGTTACCAGGCCATTATACTTGAAGAACAGTTTTAGCTAGATTAGATTGGGCTAATTTTATAGACAATACAATTTATGGATGAATCCAAGTGCTATTGATCTCAGTAATTATAATTATTGTTTTTATTCCTACTCATCCTTCAAAGCCCAGTTCAAATGCCCCTTTATCTACAAAACCTTCCTTGATCCCTGAGCTGCTTGAAATCTCTGCCAAATCAAACTCCCAGGAAGCAGCACAGCTCTTAGACACTCCTCTAGTCTTCATATTTTAATTGGTATTATGATCACTTCTATACATGTCCTATCCCCTTTAGTATGGGGGCTGCAACTTTTTTAAAACATTAACTTTATATTTGTCCACTAACCAGCATAGTGATTTGCATATACAAGGTGATCTTTGTTGAACTAATGCACAATAGTAGTCTAATGGTAAATATAAACCCAAAGCATATGGGGGAGGGGTGTTACAGGGAGGGATAGATATTAGATGGTACAATGGAATAAAACAATGTTAGTAAATTAACCATCTTGCCAGAGATAGTTTGCTCTTTGATAAATTTAATAAAACAGTGAAAACTTATTGCTAATATTACACTAAGGAGAAACAACCTAAAAACATGTATTTCAAGAAACAGTATGTGCTGATGCTGAAACTCAAGATTGGCAGCAATGAACATAAAGTCGGTGAGCATCAGTGTCTGGGTACTTTTGTCTGCACAAGTTCTGTATCTGCCTTTTTTAATGTAATTTTTAAAAGAATTTAAAAGAAAAGAATTCTTAAAAACACCAAAGAAATCAAGCATTTCATATGCAAAATAGAATTAAAAAAAAAACTGTTCATGAAACCAAATCTCTTACAGAGCTTATTTTTCCTTTTAAGTGTTTAATAAGTTCAACGTGTAATTTTCAAAGCTATCCTGCCTGTCTGTATTTCCTTCTGGCTTTTATTCTGTTCTCCTATGTTCCTTTGAAAATGCTTCAATTACCCTCTTTTTATTTTTCACCACCGTATTCTTTCCCCTTATTAGGAGAAGAATTAAAATTAACTACCAAATATGCATGGTAAAATAAATTCTGTGTTGGCATCTCTAAAAATGTATGTTTCATTCTGCACTTTTACTTTTCCACTTCTCCATCAGGAGGCACATAGCATGCTTCAATATTAATCCTCTGGGGTCTTGTTTTGTCATTGTATTGATCAGAGTTGTTAAAACTTTTGAAGTTTTTTTCTTTACAATGTTGTTATTGAATAACAATTTTCAGTGGTTCTGCTGGTTCTGCTCCTTTAACTCCACATCAGCTCATACAAATCTTCCCAAGTTTCTCTAAAACTGTGCCTTTTATTAGTTGTCACAGTTGATAATACTCAATTACATTCATAATTGTAATATGTTTGGTACCCAAGAACTAGGTACCACCTTAGTTTCTAGTTTTTTTTTTCTATAACAAAACTGCTATAAATATTTTTGTACATATGAGTCTTTTCCTTTGGAGTATAGGCCAAGTAATAAGATAAGTTACTGATCTGCATCAGTGAAACAAGTGTCCAGCTTTGTAAAGACCTGGGCATATATTTTACGTGATAGCATATATATATATATCTATATATCTATATATATATCTATATATATATATCTCTCTATATATATATCTCTATATCTATATATATATGTATGTATGTATGTATGTATGTATGTATGTATAGAATTAAAACCTACTAAAATATATCAGTAATGGTATTATACAAGTAGCTTATAATCGGTAGGTTTAAAGACTATCTTAATCTGAGGAAAATAAAACCACTCCCTAATGATAATTTAATACATGCTCATGGTGCTTGAGGAGTTATCCAGAGTTTATAAAGAATACCATATGACAAAGTAGTACTTTACTGTCCAATGCTTGCTGAATAAATACCTTTTTCTTCATTTTGACTATTTTCATTTCTGTCTCAATTCATAAATCCGAAGTTGATGACACCATAAACTACCAATTACATTTCATATGTTTAAGTGCATCCTAATGAAAGTCACTGTAACTAGAAAATGCAGAGACAATGGCCAGGGGCTTGGAAGCAGGTGGCCTTATCAGTTTCAATAGAGCCATACCTCCTCAATTTTAAAAGCTAATCAGGTTTGGTCCATTCTATTTGGATGAAAGAATAACAGACTCTCAAGGTGAGTTGTTTCTCTGTGATGGCCATAGCTTCTCCTAATGAGGCTGTGTACTGAATAGATCTTTTCTGAGGCAGAAAATCTTTAATAATATTTTATTTGGAACATTTTTATATTTTATTTCTTATGAGGAAACCTAGTGGCAGTTGTCTGCTCTGTTATGTGGGAGAATAACCACTGGGTATCATTCTTGAACCTGTTAGTTTGTTCCCTGGGGCTTCATTGAATACAAGGAAAAACACTAGCCTACAGCCATCCTGCCCCGGGCTGTAAAGTTGTCAGATCTCATAAGCTAAGCAAAGTATTTGGGTCTGGCCAGGACTTGGAGAGGAGACCTCAAAAGGAAAAAAAAAAGTCTGTGGAACACACATCTGTTGTGCACCAGATGGCAGCTGTTATTTCATCTCCTGTGGAACTTTTCCCTATAATTCTTGTTGCATTTCTTTTACTGCAGTGTTTATGGGTTTAAAGAAAGGGGAAAAAAACCAAAGCAAAATATTTTGGAAAAAAACTAAAGTGAATGTAGCATTAAAATGGAGGTTTTCACAGTGTCTCAGCTCAGGATGTGCTGAGTTAAGGTTCCCACAGCAATCCTATAAACTATGCAGTGTGCAGTACAATTGGAGCACTCATTACATAATCACAAAACCCTGGGTAATGTTACATACTGTTCAGCAGATAAAGGGCATACAATAATGGAAGGGAACTGCACTTTTTCATCTAATCTGAAATGTACAGAGCATATTGTATTACTGCAGAAAAATACACGATCATGAGGTAAAATATACTAATGAAACACATGCATGCAAACCAAGGGTGCAAGGTGAAGACTACTTGTATTGGAAAATCATAATGATTTTCTTCATCTTTGTTGAGAGGCCTCCATCTTAATTTAGCATTTGTTTTTATGGTAACGATGTGTTTTGGAAAACCCAGATGTCTTTAATGGGCTTGTAAAAAAGGTATTTAGTGTCATCTTGCTAATTGGCATCAGTGGCATAGCTATGGTGGACCATCATTGTCTTTTGCTTTTGAAAAATGAGACTCCTGACCATGCTATTGCCTAGTTATTTAAATGTTGCCATAGAGGCTAATTTGTGGCCAATAGTTCCATCCACATTGATTGGACATAAAATTTGTCCTTTGGGCTGTGACTGCAGATGCTGTCTTTAAGGCTTGATAGTGTTGGAGCCTGGGGAAATAATTTGTGACATTTGTGAGCAAACTCAGCCAGTCGATTTCTGACTGCTGAAATACTCCTTAATCTGTGATTTGACAATCTATATTTGTTAAGGGCCTACTGTGTGAAGCACTGCACTATACGAGAAAGTCACTTCCCTTCAGGAGCTCACAATAATTAGTTAATGATGGCAATACTATATTTGTAATAACTACACCATGTGAGGGGGAAATATAAATGGGTAATTTATTAAGAGGGATAGATAACAGATGCATCACCTCTTTGCTCCAGTGGTAGAGACACAAAGTCAACACAACTCAAATAAGTCCCTCAGAATCTATGATCCTGTATCGGTGGTATACCCCATGTTCCTCCAGTGTCCGTGCTTAAAGAGTACATGGACAAGAATCTTATTCCATCAGGTCATGAATGGCTTGTGAGTTTTATTGCTAAAGGAAATACATTAAAGAGATCATATAACCTTAGGAGTATTAAAGTAGAGGGAATGTTTCATTGTGTACTAAATCATGTCTTTCACTTACCTGCAATAATACTTCCCTTCCTTGGTTTGTAAAATATTACTACTGTGATATAATGTGTCTTCCATGACAAATTTAGGACTATAGTGTTGACATGAACACGTTCTTGATGAAGATCTTGGAAGAGCCTTGACTCCACTATGTTGCTAGGTGTTTTATCGGTCAGATAACAAACAAGTATTTATTAAACACTTAATATGTACAAGGCACAATGTTAATCATCGGGGGTTTATATATCTACTTATTTATTTCTGTCACAAATCTAAATATCATATATGCATATAATATACATATATATATAATATATAAACACTTTATCGATATATGTAAAACAACAAGGTATATACAAGATATAAACAGGATAGGTGGAAGACACTTTCTGAGGGCAAGACATTAGCTGCTGGTGTGGGGGGAAAGACTTCCTTGATCTGAATTTTGAAAAAAAAATACCCAACAAAACAGAGAACGTAAGAGGTGGAGGTAAAGAGTGATAACATCCCATGCATGGAGGACTGCTTTTTCAAAGGCACAGAGATCAAAGATTACATTTTGTGTGAGAATATAGCCCAGTATTGTTGGATGGCAGAGTATTAAGAGGGAAATAAGGTATAATAAGACTTAAAAAGGCAGGAAAAGACCAGGTTATTAAGGATTTTAGCTTCCAAACATGATTTTATATTTGATGCTGGGGGTAATAGGGAGCTACTGGAATTTATTGAGTGAGAGAATTACATGGTTAGATCTGTGCTTTAGGAAAATCATTTTGTCAGCTATAGTGGAGGATAGATTGAAGTGAGGAGAGACTTAGGAAGACTAACCAGAAAGCTCTTGCAATAGTCCAGGGAAGAAGTGATGAAAGACTCTGCATTTTATTTTTCTTCTCTTTTGTGGCTACATTTCTTTCTTTTTTTTTAAACTATTTATTTGTTTATTTTTAGTTTTCAACAGTCACTTCCATAATATTTTGAGTTTTAAATATTCTTCCCCTCCTTCTCTTCCCTTCCTCCCCAAGACAGTGTACAACCTGATATAGGCTCTACTTACACATTCATATTAAGCATATTTTCACATTAGTCATGATGCAAAGAAGAATTAGAACCAATGTGAGGAACCATGAGAAAGAAGAAACAAAGCAAAACAACGAAAGAAAAGGATAGCAAATAGTATGCTTCCATCTGCATTCAGACTCCATAGTTCTTTCTCTGAATGTGGATAGCATTTTCCATCATGAGGCTTTTGGAATTGTCTTAGATCCTTGCATTGCTGAGAAGAGCTAAGTCTATCAAAGTCAATCATTGCACAGTGTGGCTGTTACTATGTACAATGTTCTGGTTCTGCTCACTTCACTCAACATCAGCTCATATAAGTCTTTCCAGGTTTTTCTGAAGTCTGCCTCCTTATCATTTCTTATAACACAATAGTATTCCATTACATTCTTATACCACAACTTGTTCAGCCATTCCCCAATTGATGGGCATCCCCTTAATTTCCAATTCTTGGCCACCACAAAAACAGTTGCTAAAAATATTTTTTGTACATGTGGCTCCTTTTCCTGTTTTTATAATCTCTTGGGATACAGACCTACAAGTGGTCAAAGGGTATGCACAGTTTTATAGTCCTTTTGGCATTGTGGCTACATTTCTTGAGAAGGCCATCTACAATTGCTGCCTTCACTTGCTTCCCTATTTATTTTTTCTTAAGTCTCTACAGCCTAGATTCTAATCTCATCATTTAAATGAAACTGCTCTCTCCCAAATTTCCATTGATGTCTTAATCCTTAAATTTAATGAACTTTTCCCAATCGCTATCCTTTTTTGACCTGTCAAAATATTTTGACACTACTGATTGCCCTCATCTCTTTAATATTCTCTTCTATCTACCTTTTTATGATACTATTCTCTTCTGGTTTTTCTCCTACCTTTCTGACCACTCCTCAGTTCTCCTTAACTGGATCTTCATTCAGCTCATGCCTGCTAACTCTTGGTGTCTCCTAAAGCTCTTCTTCAATATTATTTTTCTTGGTAATCTTATCTGTTCCCATGGATTCATTGAAAATCTCTAAGGAGATGATTCTCAGATCTACTTATCCAACCCTAAGTTCTCTTCTGATTTACAGTTTCTCATCTCCAACTGCCTATTGAACATCTTGAACTAGATGCACACAGATATCTTAAACTCAATGTATCTAAAACTGAACTCATTACCTTTTGCCTCAAATCTTCTCTTCTTCCTATCTGTCCTTTTACTGTTATGGGTACTATCATCTTTCCAGGCATTCAGGCTCGAGGTGTAGATATTATCCTTGACTCCTTACTCTCTCTCACCACCCATGCCCAATCTGAAGCTAAATTCTGTTGATTCTACCTAATCTCCTCTGAAACTGCCACCGCCCTCACATGTAAATACTCTGACACTTAAATCCTTTCTTTATCTGATCTCCTCCTACTTCTCCAGTCTTCCTGTATCTTACTCCCTCTTTGATCCAGTGACATTGGCCTCCTTTCTATTCCTTGCACAAGACACTCCATGACTTTGGGAATTTTCACTGACTATCCTCCATGCCTGGAACTCTCTCTTGCCTCATCTCTGCCTCCTGAATTCCCTGTTTTTTTGAAGTCTTTGCTAAAGTCCCACCTTTTATACGAAGCCTTTCTCAACCCCCAATAATGTGAATATCTTCCCTCTGTTGAGTATCTCCAACCTACTCCATATATACTTTATTTGCATGCATCTGTTTCAATGTTGTCTCCCCCATTAGACTGCGAGATCCTTGAGAACTCAAGAATCTTTTTCCTTTCTTTTGCCTTTCTTTGTATTCCCAGCACTAAGCATTGTACCTGGCACATACTAGGTGCCAACAAATGCCTTTGTTGTTGTCATTATTGTTGCTATTGTTATTGTTGTTGAACTAGAGTGGTGGCTGTGTGAGTGGAAAGAAGAGGACATAATCCCTATAATTATCCTCACTCTCAAAACTCAAGTTGTTTATGCTATTAGCAAACATGTTTAGTAATTGGAGCTGGGAATGGTAATGTAAATTTATATTTTAACCCCTTAAACAATTTTTAAAAATGAGAACTTCTCAGTTCTTCCTGACTTTCCTTCTTACCTCAGTCATAAAAATAGTCATTCTGTGGGCTCCCTATTCATTGGCCTGCTTGGGTGGTAGCTAAGCTTATTTTCATGATTAAATTTGAAAAAAAATTGGAGGGCTCTAACACAGTTGAGTCTCACAGGGATACTAGTACTACTGCTGTATAGACCTAAAGGTCTAAGATTCAATCTAAAACTGAATGTTGCTCAATATTTAAATGCAAACAACAACCTAGTAAAAGTATCGTATTCTGAAAGGGAAGAAAATGCTTCCCATTGAATATTGGGGTTGAAGGAAGCAAAAGTTACGTGAGATGTGTGCAGAAGAATTAAAAAGGCCCTAAATGGATATCAAGAATAGGAAAATGTAGGTGGAGATGAAACAAAGGACAGAGGAGAAAAGAAAGTTGACAGGAATTTTTTTAATTACACAGTATGTATCATTATATCAAATAACGATTTCCTTTAGGAATGAAAACTACACTCTGACCTTTTCATTTCCTTATGTAGGGTAAAATCCCCTTGGATCCACTGTCCTTATACTGCATGTGATCAGCATTCTAGATAAAATTATAGTCCTGTTATTGACAGTGGAAGTACATTTTTTTCTCCATTCATAGTACATTAACATAGTATCTCATAGCATAAACATAATAGCTATTCTTTTTAATTGCTGCGACTATGCACATTAATTTTGCTGAATGATCTAAACACATACAACTTAAGCCTGTTCTTTAATAAGAGAAATTCCCTTTGAATGTTATGGGAAATACTTGTTTATTTGAAGTACCCTTAGGCTCCTTGCTAACACATTGATTGTTACCTGCTGTGGGCTTTGGCTTAATTATTTCTATTTATTAATTTGCATTTATCTTAGTTGTCACAATCAACTCCATTTCCAGCATGGAACAGGAAAAGGAGGGAGTGAGTAGACAGAAAGAAAAAAGATACTGATTAATGTAATCCTTTCACATGTTAGACTTGAGCATAACAAGTTATTTAAAGAACATCTGAGAAAGGTATTAATAGCAAGAATTAGACAATTATGTGCAAATATACAGATAAGTTGGCAAGAAATAGTATCTTAGAAATTCACAAAGATTTATACTAAACTGTGGAGGTGAAATACAGAAAAATGGTGTCTCAAATTGTGGGGGAAAAAAGATAAGTACTATATGGCCTTTTAATACTCTATAATTGATTTTCCACTTACTATTAATTAGCTTCTGCTTTTAACAAACTGTTTATTCTAAGCCATATCATAACTAACATAAATCTTCCCAAGTGCCTGGAAATTTTTGTTTTGCTGGTTATTGTCATAAGAGAATCTTTAAAAAAGTCAAAAGAAAAAACAAAAAAAAAACATTATAGAGGTTTATTTTGGTTTAGCACAAGTAGGCAGGGAGCTTTTTGGTCATGAAAAATCTTTTATTCTATTGTGTTATTCTTAGTTTCAAGTAAAATGTTGTGGAATATGAATTTAATGTTGTCAGTGTTAACTGTGATTTTTAGTTGTTAACAAATTTATAGCTGAATGGTTTGAACGACCTCAATCAGAACTGCCTTTTGATTGCTACACTTCCCCGTGCCTGTAAAATTGGGGTCACCCTTTAGACAAATTGAGCCCTTTCCTGTCTTAAGTTGAATTATGTCTTTGCTTCACTTTGGTCAATTCCAATGTATCTTGTGATTGACTTTTTGGAAATCAATATCTGTGTGGGGTTAACAAATGATTTATGCCATTTATGTCATTTCAATGACCCAAAATATATTTTCTGTAATAACATATAATAGGATTAGAAAGAACTTGTTGAATCAACTGGTCCAGCATCTTTGTCAGAAAGGGTGAACACTGTTCCTTTTTTTTTTTTAATGAATTTAGCTGAATGTTCCCAGAGAATGGGACAGAAAGATCTAACTCAGTAAACTGTTCTTTGGATCTTGTCTTAGGTTTAAATAACATTCCTAATATCTGTAGGAAAGATCTTTCATTTTAGCTTGAGTTAAACTCCAGATTTCAATTTATATTATAAGCCCAGGAATAGTACTACTTATAATTGCATTTACTCTTCATATTGCCATCACTCATACTTTCATTCAGTTGGTTACTCATTAAAAAGCATCTATCTAGAAGAGAGGAGAATTTCCAAGCTCTACTACTATTTGGCCCCAGACATTTCCTGGCTTCTTTTGTTTGTTTACATCAAGAGAAGATAAGTCAGGATATGACCCCAAGGGGAGTGACTCATTGACAGCCAATCAGGAATCCAGGAATGAAAAGATCCCCTTCCAGTTGGCAAAAATCAGTGTTTTAAAAATAGATTTTGAAGAAATGGTTTGTTGGCTCTGTCATTGCACCTGTAAACTCTGATTCATTCCTTCCCAAAACATGTATTTGCTTTTCTGAATGTACAATAAAGATATACTTTTTGTCAACTTAGACTAATTAATTCTCTCATTTCTTTAATGCTTAGAAAAATCATCTATATGTCACTCCAGTATGTTTATTTCTAATAAATTTTCACTAAAAATCTGGCTAGCCAATGACATTGATCTTATTTTTCCAGTATTTTAATCGAGTTATCAGAATATAACCTTTACCAGATTCATTTTCTGTATAAATAGAATTAATAGTGTCACTTCTCTATTCACAAGCTTTTCATTTTTTCTTACCATTGCCTGCCAAATAAAATACAAGTTCCTAATCTGACATTCAAGCATCTTTTCTGCATCTTTACCCTGCCTTATCTTATACTACTCCCCTCTAAATGCGTTATGTCCCAGCTGGACAAGTCTATTTAGCATTTTAGACCAAGAGCTGGAAGAGATAGTGTTGTCCAGCCCTCTCATTTGAAACACGAGAATAGTGAGGTCAAGAGCCTATGACTTAGCCAAGGTCACACAGGTAATAAGTAGCTGAACCAGAATTTAAACCTATGTCCTCCGACTCCAAATACTTGTTCTTTTCTCTCTTTTATGTTTTCTCCTTACTTTTGCTTACACATGTTCAATACTTTCCTGCCTCTGCCTTGGTTCACTCTATTTCCTATGCCTAGAGTGCCCTTTCTTGATCTCTTTTCTGTGAAATCCTGTCTGTTTCAGCTCAAACATTAGCAACATCATGAAACTTTTCTTATTCCCCTAACATACGTGAGTTTTCCTTCCTCAGGCTTTACACAGTTCATTGAGCTTGCCTAATAATAATAAAAATAACAACAACAATAGCTAGGTATTTATATAGTGCCTACTGTGTGCCAGGTATTGTGCTAAACACTTTACAAATATTATCTCATTTGATCCTCACCACAGCCCTGGGAAATAGGTGCTATTATTATCTTTACTTTACATATGAGGAAAAAGGCAAACAGAAGTCAATATTTTCATACTTTTTGTGGAGATAAAAAGTACTATATGGCCTTTTAGGAGGCAGCTAGGTAGTCCAGTGGATAGAGTGCCTGGCCTTGTGTCAGGAAGACTCATCTTTCTGAGTTCAAATCTGTCCTCACTTAACCCTGTTTGCCTCAGTTTCCTTATTTGAAAAATGGACTGGAGAAGAAAATGCCAAAGCATTCCTGTATCTTTGCCAAAAAAAAAGAAACCCTCAAATGGTATCACAAAAAGTCAAACACAACTGAACAATAACATATGGCCTTTTAATATGCCCAAAGTCATACAGCTAGAAAGTATCTGAGGCTTGATTTGAAATAAGGTCTTTCTGACTCAAGGTCCAGTGTTCTATCCACTGTACCACCTAGATGACATGTTAATCCTAGATTATGGATTATGTTATGGATTATAATTGTCATAGACTTTTATAATATTAAGTATTTATGTGTTTTATTCTCAGTAAGAAAAGAAACTACCCCCATTTTATATTATCTGACATGAATATCATTGTTGTCAAGCCATGCCAAGGATTTGCTAGAAGCAATGGCAAATTCTTTTAAGCTCGTTTGTCACAAGATTTAATCAATTTTTGACTTAGTTTCTCCAGTGCTTAGCACAGTGATTTGCACATGGCAGGCACTTAATAAACATTTATTGGATTGAATTCTCCTTGCTAAACTGTAAACTTCATGGGGACAGGGATCATGCTTAATTTTCTTCATATTCTGAATTCTTTGCATTTGCAAGATACTTCCTAAATAGTCAATGAATAAAAGAATGATTTCAAAATTTTTGTTCAGACCAACTCAATTCTGTAAGTGGTATCAACTTTAAAGCATCTTCTCCAGTATCTCTGGAAAGTTCAAGACTCATAACCCCATAATTAAGTAGGACTTCTTCTGCCTCTTAGAAAACCTTCATGAATTAGGTTAGAATTACATATAACTTTTTCCCTACAAATTGTCTTAAAATGAGTATTTTTTTAAGGAAACAACAAAATCTAGAAAGAAGGGAAATGGTCAGACTAATAATAGAGTGAGATTCCTCCATGAAGTGATACATATTTTTAAACTCTTCATTGGTACATGATCTTTGCTTTGATCAGGTCAAATTGAAATTCCTATTCAACAACTTCTTTGCTATAATACCTTATGTGGTCTTGCTAAAGGAATGCCTATTTCTTCTGCATTTACTATACATTTCTCTGACATATTCACCTTGCAAGCTCTTTCTTCTATACTGGATGCAATTATCTGGGGAATTGGACTCTAGCCAGGATAGCAGATTTGATGAAACTACAACAAAAAGGACAAACAGGTGGCTGAAAAATATCCAGGGACAGGCAGTTTACTAATCATTTGGAAACTGCATCAGTAACCCATACCTGTTCTCTGCAAACATTTGGAAATAGTTTCTATCTAAAATAGGACTTCATCACCTCGTTTAGATGAGGTTAACCTTAGATACATCTATACTGGGTATCAGGAAGATCTGAGTTCAGATTCTACATCAGACCCTTAATAGTCAGGTGATACTGGTTTAGGATGCAACTTATAATAAATAAGGTACTTTGAGGACCAGAGTAGTGGATGTCATCATAGAAATTTACAATTATGTAAGAAAATAGTTGGGTCACATAATGAAAGTGAAGGACAAGTATTGGAGAGCATATATGCTCAGCAAGTTTCTGTGTGATATCAAGAGTACCTGAGTAGTGCTCCCAGTACCTTGGGTATCCTTCTGTACCCTGCCCTGGTGATCTCATGGGAAGACAGGGAAGAGGCACAGATGAGTGTCACTGAAGGAAACATCCATACTGATGAGATTAAAGATCCATCTGAGTGTTTGAACTTTTAGAAATACAAAAGCATAGTCCTATGGTACTCTTCCCCAATCACACCTCATCTGGAGGATTTTGTTCAGTTCCTAAAATGATAGTATAGGAGTGGTGTTGTAAGTTCGGCAGCATTGAGAGGTGGGCAACCAGAATGGTGAAGGACTGTTCAAGTTCATGCCGTATGATAATTGACTGACAGAATGAGAATATTTAGCTTAGAGAAAAGTATGTTTATGGGAAAGTGGAGAAAGGGAGATATACTTGTCTTCAAGTAGATGTAAAGTTGTCTCATGTGAAAGAATTGAAGTAACAAAAACTTTATTTATAGAACACATGATATTTGTATATTGATCCTCAAAGGACTAGGTAAAGTTTACTAGGAGAGATGATCATCACTAGGAAGGTAGCTACCAAATGATGAAAACTTTTGGTCATTGGACCATTGATAAGGATAATATTTTCTAAACATTATGAAGCAAGACTTTTTATTAAACCAAAAAATCGGTACTTTCCTCTATATTCCATATAAAAATCTATGTAGATAATTTCCTTAGCTTGTATTTTATTCAAATAAAATTGAGATTTCATTATACTTTATAGCAAATTTTAGACATGTAATAAAATAATATAACACAAATATTTGTTGATAGAATAGTTTAGTTTTCACATTTATACCTTATTAAAATATTAATCATACTATCATTGCGATTGGTAGGCTTGTTTTTCAGTGCCAGGTTTCTCAAAAATGTGTTGTCATTAATGATATTGCTACTCATAATTCTTTTTCAGCCACTAATTGAGGCTGGTATTTTATCTTTAAGGTAGTTTCAGAAGAAAACCTTATTTCTAATCAAACTGATTGTGAATCCCAATGGTAAATATAATGGATCATGTTTTCTGAACCTAGATTTTTTTTTACTTTTTCTCTGTATTTCTATTACTTAAACCACTTTTATTTGTTTTTATAGTACTTTCAACTATACCAATAAATTTTCTCTTCAAACCAGCTATATACTTATCCATCACAAATGAATATTACTATATATGGAGATGATGTAAATTTAAGATAGATTTGAATCTTTTGAAAACTTCAAAGTTTTTTGTCATTCAATTTTTTAAAGTTCCATTTTTGAAGCCTGTTTTGTGTATTTCATTCAACAACACAAATTAGCTTGAAAAATAAACATATTACATCACTTTTAACATCCATAAAAATATTGTTATCTTTGAATTCCATAGTTTATATTCAAATTCAGCAATCAGTGTGGTGACTCACACCAACAAATAGAGATGGCAGAAGAACATGCTTGCTTTGAGATTTGACATGTGTTGATTCAAATTTGACTTCCTTTGGGCATACAGTATTATATAATAGTTGAATTGAATTGAATTAACTTTCATTTGTGAATTTTAAATCTTAGTATTGCTTTTTGTTGACTTTGCTCTGAATTTTCTTTTTATTGTTTGTGGATATGAGAGCAATATTAGGGAACAAATTTCATGCCCTCTGGCTTCATGCCCTCTTGTCCCAAGGGTCTTGCACCTCACAGTTGGAAAAATTGTCCTAAGGCATCAGGCATTTCCAACTTCATGGGTGAAAGAGATCCTCTCAACAACTCTGTGAGGTAGGTGCTATTATCCTCATTTTACAAAGGAGGAAACTGGGGCAGAGACGGATTAAGGGACTTACCCAGAATCACAGAGCTAATGAATGTCTGAGGCAGAATTCAAACTCAGGTTTTCCAGACTTCAATTATAGCACTGATATGCTGCACCAGCTAGCCATTGATTATGGGAAAAACAAAACAAAACAAGCAAACTTTGATTCAGTAAATAATTCTAGAAATGAAAACAAATTTTTGATTCAGTAAGTAATTCTTGAACTGAAGTATCAGAGCTTTGATAAATTGAAAGGATATTACTGAACGATTGAAAAATAAATGACTTCAGGAGAGGAGGAAAACTATTCCTTAGATACACACAAACACATAGCAGAGCACCCATTTCATTATGATTCTGGTGTTTGAAGGAAGAGAACTGAATTTTCTATTTTAAGAGTAGGTTGAAATTCATATGAAGTCAGAATGGTAAGCTCTTTAAATAGAGAATGTGCATTGTAGATGAGGCAATTAAGCTGACCATAATCTAAAAATTACTGAGATAGAAAATGCAAGGATTCTAAGCCAACCTGCTTTCAGTTTCAGCAGGGAATTTAGGAAATGAATGAGATCTATTGGCCAGCGTGATTGTGTTATTGTCAGACACTACAAGGGGTCAACAAAAGAAGACCAGGGAAAGAGATTAATAGCAGTCACCTATTTGAATGGAGTACCACTAGAGGTTCTTCTTATCTCCCAAACATCTAGTTCTTTTACCTACCATCAAGCTACGCTCTGTACCCCTTTTTTATTGGCATGCACCAATAGAATCACCCAGGGTTAGAGAACAAAATTGGAACCATTATCAGTGAATGGATTCATTTAAAATTAGTATATATTTTTACAAATAGAACTAGTTTTTTTTTAATGTTGCTCCATTAACAACTTTTTTTTTTGACACATTAGCATGAATGAGGTTATCAGACTAAGAAGGAAAGCAGAGATCAGAATCCTAAGTATCTAGAATATAAGACATTGTCACAAGCTTTTGAGACAAAAGTACCTTGGTATTAGGGGAGAACATAAGAGCACTTGGAACCTGGTCCAATCCAGGTTTGGACCTGACGGTATCTAAGGTACTTTTCTTCTCTAAATTTATGTCACTATGGCTCTATGGAAACTGTAAAGCCAGTATGTTCTGGAAAGGTGTCTATACTAGGTTGTTTGCATGTTCCTACCCTGTACACTATCAGAACCACACAATAATAACATAGTGTGGGATGTTCTAGTGTTCCTTGGGGGCACCAGAATTTTATAAATCTGTGTTCAACAAAGGGAACATAAAGGCATCCATAATCATAATGCTAATTAAATACACACATAACAAAAAAGTAATGGTAGAGCACAGAGAAGCACATGTGGGTTAAGACTATGATACTCATAAAAATGGGAAATGCTATTTTTAATGTTTCAAAAATTGTATCTAAAACAGGAAGCAAATATTCTCTGACCCACATGGTCTTGGTTACACTGCAATACAAAATTGTTCTTGTTTTTTTTTTTTTAATAAAGACAAACCAGAATCCTACAAGAAGAATAAGCAAAATGAGAAAAAATGTTTGGAAGATTAAATCTCTGAAGGAAAAGTGCAAATAATGAGAAAAATTTCATCTTGAGAAAAAAAAAGAAAGGAAGTCATGAAATCTGTCTGATAATTTGAAAAGAGATATTTAGGAACAGGAAAGGCACTAATTATTTTTATTAGTTAAAGTGCAAGAAGGAATTACATTAACTGTAATATAAAATATTCTGATAAAATATTAGTGAAAACTTTACACATCTTAATTAGAAAAAAGCAAGAAATTAACTAGGTTGTCAAAACAGTTTTGTAGAATGGTTTTTAGAAGATATATGTAAGGCTAAAAAAATAAGGACAGTCAATAACTAGTAGGGAAACAATTACAGCAATCCTACCATGATATGAGGGAGTAGAATTGAAGCCCTCTAGACTATGAGATTCTGTAATTTCCCTCTCTTAATTCAGATTGATAGAATATTCATAAACCATACTGATTGCTTCATCATACTGTTAATTCTGGTGAATAAGAAGAAAGAACAAATTGGAAATAGTTTTTTAAAAAACAGATTTTTACTAGATCCATTAAGTTGATAAAAGCCTTTTTTTTTTTTAGGCAATTGAGGTTAAGTGACTTGCCCAGGGTCACACAGCTAGTAAGTGTCTAGTGTTTGGTCTGAGGCCGGATTTGAACTCAGGTCATCCTGACTTCAGGGCTAGTGCTCTAGCCACTGTGTCACCTAGGTGCCCCCCCCAATAAAAAACTTTTCAATAAAGCATAGAAGACTTCCTGGCCAACTTCTTACCAAGTTGTTGGTTCTTTGGCCATCATCCGTATTTACATTTCCCTCCCACTGGAATTTTGGACCCTGCCCCGGTTTCCCTGGATCTGATAGTTGAACTTATGCCTGATTTTGTAGGAGCCCAGGGTTCCACTTTCCTTCTTGGCTAACTCCAGGGTCTATGGTCCACCTTTGCCATTCCTCTCTTTCCAACATGCCTTTATCTGTCGTCTTCCTCCATTAGAATGGACATTCCTTGTAGGAGGGTCTGTGTTGCTTTCTTGTTGTATCCACAACACTTAGCTCAGTGCCTCCTACTTGGTAAATATTTCACAAATAATTTATCTAGCTATATAAGGCATTTCCTTATTGCTGATAAAAACATTATTCACTAAATTGAACAGAGTGCTTATTTTTAATGGACCTCAACATACTTTGCTGTTAATCAGGTGGTTCAATATCTATTACAAGATTATTATTAAGACTTCAAATTGAAGGTGTGTTAAAGATCACAACATCACAGAACCTCAGGGTCAGAAGGTCAGAGATCTGAGATCGGAGGTCAGAGATCATCTAGTCCAACTTGTACTTGCATGACTCTACTAGTCCGACTCTCTCAATTAAATAAAGGAGGAGATTGAGGCTGAGGAAGATTAATATACTCATACATATTTTATATATAGTGCTATGTTATCTCCCCCAATAAAATGCAACCTCCTTGAGGGAAGGAACTAGTTCCTTGTCTTTTTATTTTCAACACCTAGATCAGTGCCAGATGCATTGTAGAAACTTTAATATATACTCATTGATTTAATTAACTGCAGTTTAATCCCAGTTTTTCTGCTTTGGATCCACAGATTTTTCTAGGACATCAGAGTCCTCCTTAGTTCAGTATTAGATTGTCAGCCACATTTTACAGATGAGACAAAGAGAGAAATGCCAAGCTCAAGAACATACAAAGAGGAAGATTTGATTAAATGGAAACAAAACAAAACAAAACAAAACAAAAAAAAACAATTTTCCGGGGCTTTATCTTGGGTGACCAGTCTTTTATTCTGGTCATGAAAATGCCCTGCAGTATAAGGCAGTCTAATATTTTGAGCCCTAACCCTAGCTGTAATGAAATCCTCTTCCTTTCTTCTCTTGTCTTTCCCAGTGCCCCTCCCCCACTTCCTACTTCACTTAGTCTGTGGCCAAGATGTCAGCACTCCTGTATTGGTGACTGAAGTGTCCCAGGGTGTTTATCACTGTCATATTGTGATGGTCTGTTTATAGTAGCAATACTTTGTTTCATCTTTCACACACAGGCATGGAAATGAAACAGCGTGTCAAGAAATCCAGGTTGTCTTTATTCTAAAGAGCGTGTCGTCTCTTTAGGGAACAACAAAACACAGTAAGTAGCTTTTTTTTTTTTTAAACTTCCAGCTTAAGATAATGTAGAAATCTGGCCCAATGAAGCATACTGGGTGATCTCTTTTGTACCCAGCACTGGAATGGTTAATTACTCTGTGGTTTTTCTAGGAAGACAACAATGAAAATGCTCTCCCCATTGCATCACTACCTAAAACCAAACTGACAGATCACACTCCTCAGCTGAAACAGATGGTTGCTTATGGGGCTGACAATGCTAATGTAAACTGTAGAGGCTTTCATTTGGTAGTGCGGCTCCTGAGAGGTGAAAAGAACACTTTCCTTCAGGGAAAAAAATGAAAAGGAAAAGATAAAAAGAAATGCAGCATGCTGCTGCCTCCTCTATACACCACCACCTAGTTTCCAATCACAGAGACCTGCATGTAGGGGAGTGAAATGTGGGTCTGTGTCTTGGCAGAAACACAAAGCAAAATGAGCTTAGCAAAGCTGAGAGTGGACAGTGAACAGAGAGAAATGATCCTACTCCCACCTCTGCTTTTGAATTATGACTGTTAATCTTTTTTAAGCATTTATTTAAAAAAATAATAAGCAAGGCCTTGGAAATATATTGGAAGTCACAAAAGCAGGATTGACTATTCAAGGATCTAGGAGTGCAGATGGGATTTATTAAAGAAACAACTAAGATAAGCTATGTTTAGCTTGACTATGTCACAGTTGAGCAAAGGTCATAATAACTGACCATGTATCTTTTCATAGGATCATAGATTTAGACCTGGAATGGCCTTTAGAGCTCACACACCTTACTGTACTTACTGATGAGGAAAATGAGGCCCAGAGAAGTTATAACTTTCCTCAGATCACACAGCCAATAAATGTTAGAGGGAAAATTTGAATCTAGGTCATATGAATCTAGACTCAGTCTTCTATGCATTATACCATGCTATATGATACCCATATTTTGACAGAATGAGAATGCTTGAGAAAGGGGATGACCAGAGGACAGGCCTGGGATCAGGACGACCTCTGCTCAATCTTTGCCCACAACAGATACAAAATTTGTGACCCTGGATGAGACAATTAATTTCTCAGTGTTCTAGAAAACTCTCTAAATGCCAGAATGACACACATCTGTAATCACTGCTCCTGAAGAGGCTCAAGCTTGTAGATTTTTTTAGTTTGGAATTTCTGAGCAGCAATGGGCCAAAACTGATTAGGTGTATCAACTATGTCTGGCAGCAATATGGCGAGTCCCTTGGACCTGGAAGTGGGGACTACCAGGATGCCTAGAGAAGGGGTATAAGATAAAAATTATTCTACCAGCTTAGGTAGGAAATAGAACAGTTCAGAGCTTCCATATCCATCAGTGGTAGGCTTTAGCAAGTGAGTGGTTGCAGTACTTTCCGTATGGGGAGAGGCCCAGTCTCAAGAAACAAAAACAAAACAAAACAAAAACAAAACAAAACAAAATAAAAAAGCCAATGACTTAGTTGGCTCTAGAGAAGTGGCTAAGACCATCAGCAATATAGAAACTTGATTTGGGGAATTTCCACCCTGCCATACTGACGAAAACATAGATCTGAACACACACACACACACACACACACATACAATTCTTTAGGGGAAATATAATACAGTAAAAGTTCCCTGGATGATGGATTCAGGAAATCTGTTGGTAAGACCCAGCATTCCTACTTATTAACACTATAACATTGAAAAAAATCATTAATCTTTCTGAGCCTCAGTTTTTCCATTTGGAAAATGGAATTGATACTTGTGTTGCCTATCTTTGTGTGTTTTAAAAGATAAAATGGGATAGTATATTTAAAGTGTTGCATAGGAGTATCATTTGAATTACTGGGAATTAATAAGATCTTCAGAAGAGAGGGTATATATAGAGAACATAAAGGTTCCAGAATGGAGCCCATGACAGGGAACCCCACAAGTGGGGCTGTAGGTTAAAAAATGAATGATGATCTAGCAAAAGAGCCTGAGGAAAAGAAATAGTCATACAGATAGGAGGAGAATGAGCAAGCCAAGGGAGGAAAGAAGGTCCAAGAAGGGAGTCATCAGTCAAAAGTTGAAAAAGGATCAAGGAGAATGAAGATTGAGAAAAGGCCACCAGATTTAGCAATTAAGGGAGTAGTGGAAACATGAAAAAAATCAGTGTCAGTTGAATAACAGGATCAGAAGACAGTGGGGTCAAGAGTATAGATAGGGGTTTGACATTGACAAAAAAGACATTCAAATGCAGATTCCCTGACTCCACTGCCCCAAGCTAGGTCCTCTGACTCATCTGATTCATTTATACTGCTATTTCTTCTAACATTCTGGCCTCCCAGTTTATGCATTTGAATCCCACCTCTGATGTTTACTATGTGTGTCTTTAGACAAGTCACTTACCCTTCATAGGCCTCTGTTTCCTCAATTGTAAAGTAAGGGGTATGGATTAGATGGATTCTAAGATCTCCTATAATTTACATCAATTATCTTAAAATCCTATGAAATGTCACTCCTCTATGTGTCTGTGCATGAATGTATGTGTATAATTTTATTCTACTGCAATATCAATGAATCATTGCCTGCCTCTTCCTGGTCAGTCGCTTATACTTTTATTATATTTTTTATTCTCTTCACAACTATATGAAAACTTTTCTTCTCCTACATCCAGTATTCAATTCTTAGATTTATGATTTTAGCATTTCATTAATTTCTCTCCTATATTATTGCTTTCCCTTTTGGTCTTCCTCATCAACTATTTACCTGGGAGGTTCTATTAATCTACATTGGCTCAGCTTTCTTCACTAAATATTTGAATACTTCCTCCCATGCTCTCTCCCACTTTTATCTCCATACCCAGTTACACATCTTTAACATCCTCTTTGACAGTTCTTTGTTTGATGCTGCTCAGGTACGCCGACTGAGGCCAAGATGTACCATGTACATTCAGGGTGTTTAACAATTTCTTTTTGTCTGTAGATGCTATTTCTTCCCAAATATTTCCTCTGTATGTAACATTGCTTCTTGGTAACTTATTGTTCATAACTCCTAACTTGATGATTGTTGTTGTTGTCAAGACAACTGACTTGATGGTAGATGGATGGTGGCAGCTCTCCTTTCCTTCCTTCCTTCCTTGTTATTTGGATGGACGTTTGTCAAATAGTATTGCTGAATTATATGTGTCATACAGCTTTACAGTCATCCTTTTCCTCAGTACACATCTCTATAACTTGATAATTTTGTCTCATTCTATCTTCAACACCTTCTTCTTCAGTCAACTCTACCAATTTCTAGTGCCTTGCTCTGCATAATGTGTTTTCTAGGCATCAACAACAAGGGTAAGATAATCATTTGCTCCAGGGCTTACATCTTGAGGGATATAGAAAATAATATTTCCTTCCATTAGATTTCCATCTTGATAAAGGTGTCCTTTGTATATAGGTTCGATTGGGGTCTGAAGATTGCTGCCAATAGGCAAAATATAACTATCATGGACTTCCCCTCACAGTATGGAGGCTCTATCCTTCTTGCTTATAACAGTCTGTTTAAGAGGAAAGTCCTACCAGATACAGTGAATTTCACTACCCTTGATTATTTTCTAATGCTCTTCATGTATCTGATGTTATTTAACCAGTTGTTATAAGAAAGTGGAACTAAACTTATTGTTTTGCTTATCTTCAAAGGGTAAAACTGGGATCAATGGATGGAATTTTCAGTGAGGCAAATTTCAGCTCAAAATAAGGAAGAACTCCTTTAAAATTAGCAGAGTAATCAAAAACTGAATGAGTTGCCTTATGAGTTTGTGAATTTCCTGTCACTGGAGGGATGAGATAATCATAGCAGGGGCTAGATAATCACTTGGTGGAACTAAAGAGCACATTCAGACTGGAAGACTACCATCTTGATTTGTTGTAGATAGGCACAGGAACCCTGGAAGTGGCAGCATCTCCTAGCCCATTTTTCCTGCTTCCAGTCCAGTTTTCATGGTCATCATCCAGAGAAATACCTTTTGTGGAGGAGGAGTCAGTCATCTCCACAAACTGCCACACATGAGACAGGCAAGTCAGCTGAGCTGAAGTAGTGAGGCATGTTGAGGAGAAGATAAGAGGCAGCATGTGTCAGGCCAGTCAGACCCACCACCATATTGATCCCATCTCCCCTCAGATCCTGATGGAGACAGCCCAGGAACTTGAACCCAAGAGCCTTGGGAATAGCAATGCTTCTAGCCTAATGCCTCAGCTATCATCTTGGAAAGCAACCACTGTGGAGAGGCAGCTTGGTAATTGCTCCTGCAGGTGCTGTAGTCGCATCTACTGAAGACCCAGAAAAGAAAGTTCTTGCTGCTAAAGTCTTGGTATCATTAAACAGTTCAACAGCAGAAACTGATAAGGCTTTATCAGTGGAAATGACATTAAGGAAGAGGCATTACCTTCTTCTCTGCTATTTCACTCTAAGGTCCATGGAACATATTCATCTGACTTTCAGCTGAAACTTTCCAGATATGTCTCCCTCATTAGAATGTGAACTCCTTGAAGGCAAGGGTGGTCTTAATTTTCTATTTGTATCCCTAGCTTTTAGCAGAGTGCTTTGCACAAAGTAAGTGTTTAATAAATGCTTCATTCATCCTTCCCCATGCTCCCTGCAGCACCTATCAATAAAATATGCAGGGCTAAGACAAATTTAGTCTCCTGTACTAATGTGCATTGCTTGTTTTGGTAGGTTTACATCTGGAAAGAGGAAATTTTGAATATTTTGAAATTTAAACATCATCTCCTAACTTCCTGAAGCAATTTTTAAAAATGATGAGTCTATGTCTGTATTTTTTTTAAGTTTCTCCCTCCCTGAAAACTTTGTCTTGGAAACATTAGCTTGAAGGGTAGTCATCTGTCTGGGCTGATTAGAGCATACTTTTGGCTTGAAGGTTGAAGGCAGGGTGAGCTGGCCTCCAGAGTACTGTTGTTCTGTGAATGTATGGCATATCTCTGTCCCTTGAGTTTATGCTCACCAATTCAGTATTTCAGAGAATGGAATACAGATCCATTTTAAGGCTCTAGGGTTGTCAAATGATAACAAAGGGTAAAAGTTTTTGGTAAATAGCTCTTGTTATTTTCAGCTCCCTAAAATGCTTTGCTAATATTGACTTCAGCTCTCTAGTGGCCATCTCCTTTTGCAAAAACTATCCTTCATTTGAAGATAGGAGTAGACTAGAAGCATTGGGCATCATAAATAGCTTCTTACAAGAGCCACAAGAAATCTTATCCCTACTTTACTAACAAAAAAAAAAAGTAAGGCAGAAGGAGTGTACTCTATTTGCTCAGGATCCTGATTTCTACAACTAGCTAATATTTGAATTTTTAAGATGTCATTATTAATGAATTTTTGTGGGTCATGGGACCACATCAGATGACTGAACAATGAAGTTTAAAATCTCAGAAGAATTTGATTCAAATAATTGAGTTACAAAAATTCAAGTGTCAGCATATAACTTATTTTTAGTAGAAAAACAAACCAGAATCCTTAATTTCTAAGTGACCAAAATATAATGACAATTAATTTGTTCTCCAAATCCTTCATGAAAGTCTTTCTGCAAAACTAGGCATAGACCAACATCTTACACCATATATCAAGATAAAGTCAAAATGGGTACACAATTTAGATATAAAGGCTAATACTATAAGGAAATTAGGAGAGCAAGGAAGTTTACCTGTCAGATTTATGGAGAACAGAAGAATTTATTACCAAACAAGAGATAGAGAGCATTATAAAATGCAAAATGGATAATTTTGATTACATCAAATTAAAAAGTTTTTGCACAAAGACAATGTAACCAAGATTAGAAGGGAAGCAGAAAGCTGGAAAACAATTTTTACAGCCAGTGTCTCTGATAAAGGCCTCATTTCTAGAATATATAGAGAACTAAGTCAAATCTATAAGAATAAAAGTTATTCCCCAATTGATAAATGGTCAAAGGACATGAATAGGCAATTTTCACATGAAGAAATTAAAACTATCTATAGTCATATGAAAAAATTCTCTAAATCACTGTTGATTGGAGAAATGCAAATCAAAACAACTCTGAGGTACCACCTCACACCTATCAGATTGGCTAACATGACAAAACAGGAAAATGATAAATGGTGGAGAAGATGTGGGAAAATTGGAACACTAATACATTGTTGGTGCAGTTGTGAACTGATCCAGCCCTTCTGGAGAGCAATTTGGAATTATGTTCAAAGGGCTATAAAACTGTGCATGCCCTTTGACTCAGAATTACCAGTTCTAGGGCTTCATCAAGACCAAGAGATCATTAACATTGGAAAAGGACCCACATATACAAAAATATTTATAGCAGCTCTTTTTGTGGTGGCCAAAAATTAGAAATTGAGGGGATTTCCATCAATTGGGGAATGGCTGACCAAATTGTGGTATATGAATGTAATGGAATACTATTGTTTCATAAGAAATGATGAGCAGGTGGCCTTCAGAAAAACCTGGAAAGAATTACATGAACTGGTGCTGAGTGAAGTGAGAGTAGGAGAATATTGTACACAATAATAGCAACAATGTGTAATGACTAACTTTGATAGACTTAGCTCTTCTCAGCAATGCAAGGATGTAAGATAACTCCAAAAGACTAATGATGGAAAATGCTGTCCACATCCAGAAAAAGAATTGTGGAGTCTGCAGCTGGAAGCATACTATTTGCTTTCTCTCTCTCTCTTTTTGTTTCTTCTTTCTCGTGGTTTCTCCCATTGGTTATAATTCTTCTTTCCAACATAACTAATATGAAAATATCTTTAATATGAATGTATATGTACAGTCTATTTCAGATTACATGCCATCTTAGGGTGAGAGGAGGGGAGAGAGGGAGAAAATTTAGAACTCAAAATCTTATGGAAGTGAATGTCAAAAACTAAAAATAAATATTTTTTTTTTAAAAAAAAGTCTTTCTGAAGTACTTCAACCTAGTGTGCAGGTCAAAGATATGGAATCCCTAATGGTATCTCACTGGAGCACAAACACTGGTAAGTCTAAACTGGAAAGGCTTCAATGACTAAAAAATTTGGACTCTTTAGTATCATAACATTCAGTTATAGGTCTAGTTTTATTTATATTTTCTTTACTATTATTTGTTCTAGTTCAATACAAACATTTTTTACTTAAACTATTTTTTTTTTGACATTTCCATCCATGCTACTGAGGAAGGATATCCTGTACATCCCAGTATGTCATTTAGTATCAGAACCACTATTAATCATTGCATTTGTTCTGTGTACTTTTGTCTTCATTTACATTTTTGTAGTCATTATGTATATCATTCTCCTTTTTCTGCTCTCATTACCCTTTATTTGTACATGTCTTCCCATGTTCCCCTGAATTCTTTATGTCTGACATTCCTTAAGTTGTAATGGTATTCACATTCCTATATCACAATTTCAGTATATTGCAAGTTCAGACAGTCCCTAATTGATGGATACTTTGCTTCCAACTTAGGGCTACTACAAAAAGTGCTGCTAAGAATATTTAGTTATATATGGGACTTTGATTTTGTGTCTTTGATGACCTTGGTGGCATATGCCCAGGATTGGAATTGCTGAGTCAAAAGATCTACACAGTTTAGTAACTTTTCTCTCATAAATCCAAGTTGATTTTCAGAACAATTGGACCAATTCACAGATCTAACAACAGTATATTAATGTGACTGTCTTTCTACAGACTATCCAACACTGAATCTTCATATTTAATGATTTTTGCCAGCCTGATAGTTATAAGGTAATACTTCAGGATTTTTCCCAATTTCCAGTTCTTATTGTTAGTGTTTTGAACATTTTTATACTTGTGGATATCATGAAATTCTTTTGAAAACAGTTTGTTCATCTCTTCTCAGCAATAATTATTTACTTGCTCTTCATCTTACAAATTTGTGTTAATTCCCTAGGATGTCATATATTTACTAGAGGTGTTTTCTATGAAGCCTTCTGCCACCAGTTTTTTTTTTTCTACAACTGCTAACATATAGAGGTAGGTAGGTGATATTAGTGGATAACAATCTAGACTTGGAATTAGGAAGACTTAAGTGTGAATCTAGCTTCAGATATTTACTAGCTCTGTGACCCTGAGAAAGTAATTTCATCTCTCTGTGCTTTAATTTCCTCTTCTGTAAAATGCAGGGGTCAGACTTAATGGCCTCTAAGGTCCCTTCTAAATCTATGATCTTGTAATTCTATATATTTCTTCTCACTGACTTTGTACAAAAGCTTATTTTTAAAAACAAATCATTGGAATCACCTATTTTAACCTGTGATAGTAAAGTCTCACCCTAGCTACATGATAGGTACTTCTTTCTATTTCATATTTCTTTAATGCTGTGCCTTTTAACATTTAGGCCACTTAAATATTTGGAGCTCAATATGGTACATGTGGAGGTGTACTGGATACTGGCTCAAGACAATGGATCATTAAATATAGAGACTGAGCATTTATACCTTGGAAATTGGCAATTACTACAAATCACATCCTGATATATTCTTTTGTTGAATGTCCTGACTTAAAGTGATGGAGAAAATATTAATAATGTAGATTAAACTTAAAAGTAGACAATGAATACATTTTCTTTTTTCTCAGAGAGTTTGTTTACCAGTTCATTTACCAGCATACCACTGGGTACGTGATATAAAGTAATAGTCTATACCAGACTTGCACAACTTGACAGTAGGAGGGGCCAAAATTAAAATACACTAAACTTCTTAGGGCCACAGATAGGTTTTGAGTAGCTCACTTTTCAAGTAAAGGTATAATTAATGATTAAACTATTTTGCAAATAAAACATATTAAAAAAGGAAAATTTCAATTAATATCAATTAATTACACTTATTGCTTAAGATTTTTATCATAAAATTGCATTAATGTTAAAAAATTACTTTGCTAAGTGGTACAACTTTTAATATATTTTTCAGGTTTTCTTAGTGTTTACATTTAGGTAATGGGATGTACTACATTTGTCAGCAATCACTTTATCATACTCTGGAATCATGTTTGAAATCGATTTCTTTTGAAATCTAAAAAATAACCTTAGTAGCTGCCTCATTTTCTGTGTTTGCTTTCTTGAAAACCCATTGTTCCCAAGTGAGATTTTTCAATGATTTGGACACTTTAATTTGTTTTTCATTGATGTCCAATTTGCTTAAGTCAGGATGTTTTGATTAGAAATGGCGACAAAGATTGTATTCCCTTCAGAATGGCTATTACTTCTTGGCAAACAAGGCACGCTATTTTATCCCTTGTGTAAGTAAACAAGTATCTATTTGCCCACTCCAGATTAAACACTCCATGTTCTGATTTGATCTTCTGTTTCTTTTTATCACCCATTTTACAAAGTCACCCCTAAAACTCCAATGTTAGAACCAAAAAATCTCTATAGCATCTGTTCACATATATAGAAATACTGGACTGAGTGTCTTACCTTGGAGAGAGTGTCAGACACTCCTGTAACTTGGAGGGTGGCCATAGAATGAGAGGGGAAGAAACCCTCATGTTGTTGCTGCTCATCGCATAGCGGGTGTCAGCTGCATTAGCATGTGGCTGCACTAACTTTGTCCTGTTCAACACTAGTAATGACCGAAAACACAACAAAAAGATACAACTCTCACTCCTCTCAGACTAGAGATAGACTGACAATGGTTGGTTGCTGTGGGTCACATGATAAACAGGAGAGAGTGCATAGTGGCAACCCACCCACTAAGTTATATGATGGGCACAATAGTGACTAGTGGAAGGTGGGTTAAGCAGGGCATGGATAAAGCACACATTACATCTTTACTTTCTTTTACAACCTCTACATTTTTAATGGGCTTCCTGAACTCCTTTGGCAGGCCACAAGGATCCCATGGGTTATATGTTGTGCAGACCTGGTCTACACTCATCTTCCAGAACCAAATTTCCTCAGAAATTCTTGGTAAATAAAGATGCCTTAACCAAACCAATTTTTTGTCTGTTTTTTGATTTATTGAATATTTGGTTCATGTGTTTACGTCCATATAGTACCAAGTAAGTTTTATGTTTACTCTTTTATAATATGGTTTGAGACACAATTATTGAGATAATATTCCTTTATTTCTTTTAAAATTTTTTATATTTTGTTTTCAAATTACATGTAAAACAATTTTTAACTTTTTAAAATTTTGAGTTCCAAATTCTTTCTTTCTTCTTCCTCTTAACCCAATGAAAGCAAACACTTTGATATAGATTATACATATGCACTCATGTAAAACATTTCCATAACAGCCATGTTGCCAAAGAAAACACAGACCAAGAAAAACTTTTAAAAGTTTTTTAAAAAGTATGCTTTGATCTGCATTTAGGATCCATCAATTGTTTCTCTGGAGGTAGATTAGCATTTTTCATCATTTGTCTTAGAATCATCTTGGATCATTATTTTGCTGAAGATAACTAAGTTGTTAACAACTGATTATCGTGCAATATTGCTGGTACTATGTACGATGTTCTTCAGGTTCTGTTTCCTTTGCCTTTCTTCAGTTCATGTAACTCTTTCCAGGTTTTTCTAAATCATCCTGCTCATCATTTCTGATTATTCCATCATAATCATATACCATAACTTGTTGAGACATTCCCTAATTATTTGGCATGCCCTCAATTTTCAGTTCTTTGCCACCACAAAAAGCTGCTATAATATTTTTGTACAAATTGGTCCTTTCCCATTTTCTTTACTCTCTTTGGGATACAGACCTAGTAATGGTATTTCTGGGTCAATGTATACAGCCTTGTTGTTCTCCTTTTCCAATCTTAAACCAATCAGCTTTTCCATGTTCAGTTCTAACTATTGCTTCTTGGACTACATTCAGGTTCCTCAGGAGACAAGTAAGATGATCTAGTACACCCACGTTTTTGATGACTCACAACATTTTGTTGTGAGCCATGCAGTCAAAGGCTTTACTGTAGTCAATGAAGTGGAGGTAGATTTTTTTTTTCTGAACCTCCTCTCCTCACCTCCCCAGTGAATGTTAGTAGTTTGGTCTCTCATTTCTTTGTCTCGTTGAAAACCAGCCTGATCTTCTGGTAATTCTCAGTTCACATATTGCTGAAACCTAGCTTGCAGAATCTTAAGCATAACCTTGCTGGCATGTGAAATGGGAGCAATTGTATGTAATTTGAACATTCCTTGGCATTACCCTTCTTTAGAATGGGGACATAAACTGATCTTTTCCTATCCAGTGTCCACTGTTGATGTTTCTGGTATATTGAGTGCAGCACTTTAATACTATCAACATTTAGAGTTTTAAATAGCTCAGCTGGAATTCCATCACTTCCACTAACCTTATGGTTAGTAATGTTTCCTAAGTCCCACTTGACTTTATTCTCTAGCATGTTTGGCTCTAGATCAGTAAACCATGCCATTGTGGTTACTGGTGATGTTAAAATCTGTTTTTTTTTTTTTTTTTTGGGCAATTGGGGTTAAGTGACTTGCCCAGGGTCATGCAGCTAGTAAGTGTCAAGTGTTTGGTCGGAGGCCGGATTTGAACTCAGGTCCTCCTGACTTTAGGGGCAGTGCTCTATCCACTGCACCACCTAGTTGCCCTTAAGATCTTTCTTGTATAGTTATTTTGTGTATTCTTGCCATCGCTTCTTTACCACTTCTGTTTCTGTTCAATCCCTATCATTTTTGTCTTTTATAATGCCCATTTTTGCGTGAAAAATTCCCTTAAATGTTTTTGGTTGCTTGCAATATTTCCCCCTTGACCTGGGAGCTCTGCAATTCAGCTGTAATATTCCTTGAAGTTTTCATTTCTTTCAGGAGATGATCATTGGTTGTAGGATATCAGGGTAGGTTTTTTTTTTAATAATTTATTGAAAGATGATGTCTAGACTCTTTTTTTTGAATCATAGCTTTCAGATAGTCCAATAATTCTTAAGTTATTTCTCCTTGATTTGTTTTCCAGGTCAGTTGTTTTTTCCAAAGACATATTTTGCATTTTCTTTTTTTTTTTTTAACATTCTTTTTGTTTTTTAAAAATTGTTCCTTAATATCTCATGTAGTCATTAGCTTCCACTTGACCATTTCTAATTTTTAAGGAATTATTTTCTTCAGTGAGTTTTTGTATCTCCATTTCTGTTTGGCCACTTCTCCGTTTTAAGGACTTCTCTTTGGTGGATTTTTGTGCCTCTTTTACCATTTGGCCTATTCTGTGTTTCAAGGTGTTGTTTTCTTCAGTATTTTTGTCCCTCCTTTACCAAGCTGTTGACTTCAGTTAATTTTTTATATCTTTTCCCATTAGACCAATTCTGCTTTTTAAAGAGTTCTCTTTGGTGGATTTTTATACCGCTTGTACCAAGCTGTTGAGTTTCTTTCTGTAATTTAGCCTTGCAACTGCAATCTGGGACAACATATGGGCAATGAAACAGAGTCCCTCACCCAATGCCAGCAAAGAGTCACCTGCAATCTATTTTTTACTAGCTGTCTGACCACCTTATGGTCTGTGGACTGAGAGCTCTAGCCCCCATGCATATGTGTATATATATATATATACACACACATACACATCTACATATACACACACACACATATATATATACATATATATACACACATACACACACACACACACACACACACACACACACACACACATATATATATATACACACCTTTAAGTGCTGTTGCTGGCTTGCCAGGGTGGTGGTATCTGTGTTGCACTGCATTCCACTCATCAGGCAGACCTTTCCTACCAACCTTCTAACTTGTCTTGGGCTGAAAAATTGTTTCACTCTAACCTTTTGTTAGTTCTGTCATTCCAGAATCCATTTTAAGCCATTTTAAAAATATTGTTTGGAGGAGAATTTAGGAGAGTTCAGGCAAATTCTTGCCTTTATTCTGCCACATTGGCTTTGCCTCCTTCTTTACTTTTTATTATTTCTTTTTTATTTACTTGTGATTTTTTTTTACCTTTTGTTCCTCAAAATAAATTTTATTACTTTATCTTCTTTAATGGAATAACCCTTTAATAATTTGTTTTGTATAGCACTAAATTTTTAAATTAGTTTAAATGATATAATATTTCATATTGTATCGATATAATGCAACCATGAATATGAGGAACCTCTCCACTTTTAAAAGTATATTGTAAAGGACAGCTAGATGGTGCAGTGGATAGAGCATTGGCCCTAGATTCAGTAAGTCCTGAGTTCAAATCTAGCCTCAGACACTTGACTCTTACTAGCTGTGTGACCTTGGGCAAGTCACTTCACCCCATTGCCTCACCAAAAAAAAAAGTTAATCTAACTTCTGTACAAAATGTCACACACCAATATTACACATGTACATGCACACACACACACAATGTTGGTAGACCAAATCCTGCTATTTCACTGATAAACTAGGATTTTCCAAGCAAATCATACAACAGGGATAATTTTGTCTCCTCTTGTCCAAGACAAGCTACCTTTACTTTCTTCCTCTTATCTCACTTCAATAGATAGCATTTATATTATTATATTAAATAATATTGGAGGAAGATATCATCCTCATTTTGCTCCTGGATGCTTTAACTGTATCTTCATGGCAAATGAATCTAGTTCTTGTTCATACAAAATTATATACATCTAAATATCCATATGTGTATGTGGATATATATGTGTATTAACATATACCCTTTGAATTATATTACTAAAAGAATCTTCCATTCCTATACTTTTAAAGGTTTTATACAGAAATTAGTGATGTTTTTGTGGAAGGTTTTTCTTACATTTGTTTGCAGAATTATGTGCATTTCATTTTTATATTATTAATTACATTGATTGTTTTACTTTTTTACATGTCTGGCACAAATTTAACTTGATCATGCTGAATAATTTTGGGCATATATTACTGTGGTATCTCTACAATATTATTTTAAATGCATCAATATTATGAACAATCAGCCTGGAGTTCTCTTTCTCTATTACTGCTCATTTTGAGTGTTGACAAGATGAATGTTTCATAAAAGTAGTTGAATATAGTGTTTGATTTCTTTTTCTCTTATTTAAAATGATTTCATTAATACAGCCATTAATTTCTTTTTGACTGTTTGATAATATTCAGTTTTGAACCCTTCCCAACCAACTTACCCCCTTCCTGTGGCTTACATAGAGATACAGATTGTACTGGTGATTCCATTAATATAAGGAATTTCCAGACAAGTAAAACTTCTCTTCCAAAGGTCAGTTTCTTCTCTGCAACTCTAAGAGAGACACCAAAAACACTGAAAGGTCAAGTGTCTTATCTATGATCACACTAGCATGTGTGGTAAGAGACAGGATTGAAACTTGGTTTTCTTATCTCTGAGGGCAACTCTATCCACTAAACTAATAGTTCTTATTTTCATAATAATAATAAGACATTATGTTACATTAAAAAATCCCTCCCACTTCTAAATACATATCTGAGTGAGGCCAGATTTTCTTTATAGGCTTCAACCAAAACAAGAACTCAACAGATTGAATGCTGAACCATATACGAGAAACTAACTGTTTGGTTAATAGCACCTTGAAACACAGAATAGGCCAAATGGCAAAAAAGGCACAACTGTTAAGTCACAAATTAAAGACATTTGCAAAAATGCATAAATCAATCTTAATCTTCTTGTTTTGGAAAATATAGTTATTTATATTAAAATATGCTTTTATAATAACACATACTTAGTTTATTATCATTTTAAAGTTTAATTAGTAAATACTGTTTTTAAAATTATCAGTTTAATTTGTAATAAGGCAAAGCTTGGTACAAGAGGCATAAAAATCCACCAAAGAGAACTCCTTAAAAAGCAGAGTTGATCAAATAGAAAAAAATATAAAAAATTCACTGACGTCAACAGCTTGGTAAAGGAGGCACAAAAATACTGAAGAAAACATCATCTTGAAACACAGAAAAGGCCAAATGGTAAAAGAGGTACAACTGTTATGCTACAAATTAAAGACATTTGCAAAAATGCATAAATCAATCTTAATCTTCTTATTTTGGAAAATATAGTTATTTATATTAAAATATGCTTTTATAATAACACATACTTAGTTTATTATCATTTTAAAATTTAATTAGTATATACTATTTTTAAAATTATCAGTTTAATTTGTAATAAGGCAACTATACAGATATATCCAGGAGTATGCTGCAGTCTGCTTAAACCTAGGAAAACTCATTTTAAAATTTTCACTATGAGCCTTTATCAACCTCAGAAATCAGTGAATGCAACAACTCAAGGCTTGATTTATCTTTGTAGTGTTTAGAAGTAAGAAAATGATGGAGAAAATGTTAATAATATAGATTAAACATAAGAGTGTGTTATGTGTGAATTTTTTTCAGAGAGCCCATTGTTAAACATTTATCAGTACATCACAGGGTGCAATTCACATAAACAAAAACTCTTTGATGTACTCAATAATATTTAAGAGCCTAAATGGATCCTGGGATCAGAAAGTTTGATAACTGCTACACTAAAACATATAGCCTTTTAAAATATATAGGTTACTCAATTTATGTTTCTAAGATTAGATTGTTTAAGATGTCTATTCTTTCATTATTTAGATGTTTTCTATTTTGTAGGCAATAACTCATTTTCTTAAATTCTTGTTTATAGTGATTTCTAATAAATATTTTGGCTTCATCAATTCATGTTAATTTTTAAATTTTGGTAATTTGAATTTTCTCTTTTTATAAAATGAATGGTTTGTTAATTTTGCTATTCTTCAGCTCTTTTTTTTATGATTTCTATTTTTTTAAATTGAATTTATTTTTCCCATGATTATCAAAAATTCTTCTTTTGTGTAGTTTTTCATTAATTAATCTTTTGAGTTTTAAGGTTTTTTAATAGTATACTTGGTTCATTAATCCTCTCTCTCTCTCTCTTTTTTTTCAGGCAATTGGGGTTAAGCGACTTGCCCAGGGTCACACAGCTGGTAAGTGTCAGGTGTTTGGTCTGAGGCTGGATTTGAACTCAGAATCCTCTCTTTCTATTTGATTTATGTTTTCAGTGATACATTTTTCTTTGATGATTTCTTTAGTTTTATCCCCCAGATTTTGATATTTTGTTCCATTTTTTTCTTTTATTTTTAATTCATGAAATAAAACAAGCATTTCCATAACAGTACAACAAAAAGATGATTGTACATGAAACAGCAAATCTCAGTGGATAGAGCACTGGCCCTGGATTCAGGAGGACCTGAGTTCAAATCCAGCCTCAGACACAGACTTACTAACTGTGTGACCCTGGGCAAATCACTTAACCCTCATTGCCCAACCAAAAAAAAAAAAACCAAAACAGCAAATCTACCATGCACATCTTGCTATTCCTTTCAAATACTTAACAAAGCTATCATGTATTTTTTTCTTTTCTTCCCCCCCCCAGAGATGGCTACCATTAGACAGAAATAGGTATACACACACACACACACACGCAATATTATTCTTTACATACTTCTATATATCAGTTCTTTGGCTAGAGATAGCATCTTTCTTCATATATCCTTTATAATTACTCTGGGTATTTATAATAGACAAAATAACTTATTCACTCAAACTCATTCTCTTTTTTTTCTTTTTCTTTCTTTTTTTTTTTTGGTGAGGCAATTAGGGTTAAGTGACTTGCATAGGGTCACACAGCTAGTAAGTATCATGTGTCTGAGGTGAGATTTGAATTCTGGTTCTCCTGACTCTGAGACCAGAGCTCTATCTACTGCACGTTAGTCTCTGTTTAGGTCTGTGTTGATAACTACTTTTGCTTCAGTTTGTATGGGAAGCAGCATAGCAAGGTAGATAATGAACCAATCCTGGATTCAGTTCTGATTTCAAGTCTTACCTTTGACAGATATTAGCTCTCTAAACCTGGGCTTCTCAGTGTCCCCAGGCAGTTGCTATTCTGTGTTCATAGAGGGAATTTCTTCACTGTTGAACTTCTTATACTAATGAAATCACAAATCAAGACCAAAAAATTAAAAAAAAAACAGGTCTGCTTAATAGCTTAGATATTTTTTAAAAGCCTTTTTATGGTTTACCTTTATCCTAATAAATGATGAATTCTTTTGGGACACTAATGCATTGTTGGTGGAGTTGTAAACTGATCCAAATATTCAGGAGAACAATTTGGAACTATGCCCAAAGAGAAATCAAACTGTGCATACCCTTTTATCCAGCAATAACACTGATAGAGCTATATCCCAAAGAGATTTTAAAAAGGAGGGGGTGGTAATGACGTCCATGGACAAAAATATTTATAGCAATTCTTTTTGTGGTGTCAAAGAATTGGAAATTGAGGGGATGCCCATTAATTGGATAATAGTTGAACAGGTTGTGGTATATAAGTATAATGGATTACTATTATGTTATAAAAATGATAAACAGGTAGATTTCAGAAAAACCTGGAAAGACTTATATGAAATGATGCAAAGTGAAGTGATCAGAAACAGGAGAACATTGTACAGAGTAACAACAACATTGTTCCATCATAAAATAAGATTGACTTATCTCTTCTCAGTAATACAATGATCTAAGACAATTCCAAAAGACTCACGATGGAAAATGCTATCAACAGCCAGAAAAAGAACTGATGTAGCCATGTAATAGATTGTTAGGTAGGAAAGGATATTTTGTAGGGCTTTTTACTATTTTTAAAATTACTACATGTAGACACCTGCCTACTCTGCCATGTAACTTCAGCCGGGGTAAATTCCACTGTGCAAAGTTATGTCAGAGTTAGAGTTAGAATTTGAAAATCTTCATTTCTGACACATTCTAAGTTTAAGGAAAAACAACCCCTTCCTCCTTCACTCTCTTCCTCCCTCTTATCCTTCTTCACTTCCTTCTTTCCTCTCTTCCTCTTTTCTTCTCTTTCTCCTTTCCTCTCTTTTGCCCTTTTGCTATCCATCTTCCCTCTCCTTCCTCCCCCCACTGCTATTGAGAATGCTGCTAGTAATTAAACATTTCTGAAATGGTGAGTTCCAAACTTTTTTAAGTGTTAAAAACGAAGTTGTCATACCATTGAAAGATTGGAGAGTAAGGACTTTTTGCATTTTATCTTTTTTTTTTTTCAAATCTGATAGCTCTATCATACTTCAATGGAAAGAAGGAACATTCTCATCTTTAAAAATCACTATGCTAATTTTGAGTGAAAGTTGTCTATAAACCACAAACCAGCTTTAACTATAAAAGTTGTATTTCCATTAAAATACTGATTTTTTTCCTCTTGTGTGAGAAAAAGCAATGAGATTATGGATTAAAGATATCATTTAGTCACAAAAGAGCTTGGACTGTCATGCCTTTCTACTTGTATCCTCAACATTTGCACACAGTAAACACTTAATAAATGCATTTGATTTAATTAATTAATTAATTCATCCAATTAGTTTTTTTTTAACTTTATAGGCTCTACTTTTACTTGCAGATGTAGAGAGTGCTATGTTACTATGCTCAGTGTTCCGAATCAAAATGTGTGTTTACAAAATCACTATTTACATCCAGATGCCCCCTTTGTAGTTTTGAAAATAATGATTTGTGTTTTGTTTTTCTCTTTAATTTGTGAATGTGTATATGTGATTGTGTAGAGGTGGGAGTAAAGAGTAGATTGCAATAGAAATGCATTTTTATTTTATTTCTGTAAAAAGCATCATTCCTAGTTTTAAATAAAAAAGAAAAGAAAAAATGTGTCTGTCCCATTACAAGTATAGTTTTATTGGGTGCTGTTACTCTGGTATCATCTCCTCTTTCTGTAATTACTGTACCTGTCTTTTCCCCCATCTTTCCTTTTGCTGCCAAAGTACTTCCTATCTCTTCACATTTAGTCTTATCTCTCTTTACTTATTTCTTTCCCACACAATTTGCTTCAGATTGATGGATCCTTTCATCACTCTGATGCCTGGGGTATAGCATCACATACCCAACTAACTGTCCATTTACTGCTTCTCTTTGCTGCTAACATTTTAAGGAAAGGAGAACCCTCTGATTATGTTTTAATACCTCTGTCCTCCTAATCACCCTTAAAAAGATAAAAAAAAATCTATGTGGGTGTGGTTGATATTTTTATTTCATGCAATTGAGAAATCAAAATACCTGATTAATTTCAGCCTAGAATGGAGACCCAAAAAATGATCTTTTGTATACTGTCATAGTACTGTGTTAAACGGCTTTTAAATTAATACTGCTGGCTAACATTGCAGCAAATGGATTTTGCTTGGGGGGTGAAAATTGTGAAATTCATTCTCTTGTACTGATTACTAATTATTATTGTCTTTATACCTCAAATAAATTTAGTTCTGAAACTATTAGCCTTTATTTGGCTTTAATATTACTTATAAAATTCATCTCCATGGAAAGAAACAAAGATGGCATGCAGTATCCTATAAGATCTTTCTTATGATATTCATTTGTGGGGTACATTTCATTTTATTCACACTGCAAAGTATTTTTGTCCTGAAGATATAAAGTTTATATTCTCTACCATTCATATATGTGTACTTACATAGATAGGGAAAGCAGAGAGATTTTCTGGAGTATGAAAGTGTAAAATGAAAGTACCTTCATGCTTCTGTTCTACTCTGAACATCTTCTTTATTTCTGTTTTGGGCAAGATGTGATATCTCTATTTTGGAGAATGCTGTATATCCCTTTTACAGGAGTGATTCTTTTAATGATACCAAGTTTTTAAAACTTCTACCAATTAAAACTCTCTGGTAGAGAATTATATTTTAGCCCCCAAATTATTTTACACATAGTTGACTCCCATCTCATTGGGAGATCAGAGGAATCCCTGGAAATCCCTATAGCTCATTACCAATCTATTGCTTTTCCTTGTTTGCTTTTTCAAATACATATACATGTATCATGCACAGGCACATACACACACACACACACACACACAGAGTGCAGCTGCTTGCTTCTGCCATGGACTTGGAATTTTTGTTTCCTTCTTCCATCTGCCCTTTGTGTAAAGAAATTCTGCCTGAATAATTACTTGTCTGTCCCCTTTGCTCATTCCCAATATCATCATTCTTCAACCTTCTGTTTCCAATTAGTTCTTATCTCAAATGGCTTATTGGCATCAATCTGTTCTCAGCATCACCAAAGTGCATACAACTATCCCCTGGACCATGGGGGACTCCAGATAAGGTGTAGGCTTGCCAATCAGCCCTCCGCAGTCTCCACAGTTTCTTCTTTTCTAAGGAAACCTGAGATCAGAGGTGGTACTGAGACGTGTCATTGATATAGCACACTTTGGGGGTAAAATGACATGCATGAGCATTGCAGGGACTGTGGAAAGCCTGTGAAAATAGCCATTGTTGGACATCTGGTGTCAGAAAGAGGTTTTCAAAACAAGTGTACAGCGTTAAATCATAGTATAGACGGCTTCATGGCAGCTGTCTACTGCTGGAGAGGGTATATTGAGACATTTGTGAATGAGTGCACTTTCATGCTGACAAGGCATTTTGCTGAGTGCACTCTTGGGCCACAGGAACATGGGTGAGAGTGGACAAAGAAGATCAGCATTTCAAACAATTTAACATGATTTAATTGATGGAGAGAAGATTAAGCAGGAAAACAGGGGTTGCCTGGGCTAGTTAGCTCAGGTGGTTAAAGAATGGAGGGAATGAGCCCAAGGTCACAGGTTGGATCCCCATATGGGCCACTTAGCTTTGCCTAGGAAATTTTTTTTTCCTCTAGCACACGCAGTTTTGTAAATATGTGCTGTTTGACACAAGGGGAACTGGTGAGAAGAATATGAATGACTCAGTAAAAAAAATCATAGAGTGAAGAAAATACTTTATATACCACATTTGACTAATTCTGGGTCAATATATTTATTGTAGTTCAAAAAAAATTGATCTCTCAATAATGATTTTGAATACCAACAACTGTGATGTATACTCTCTCAGGACAATTCATGTAGTTTTGTTGTCATAATTTATATTTAAATCAATTTCATTTTGCTGTTTTTGAACCAAATGTTTCTCATGTTTAATCTTAGGCAAGTCACTTAAACTTGATGGACCTTATTTTCCTCATCCATAAAATGAAGGGTTGGATTCATTGGCCTTTGATGTCTCTTCCAGCTCTTATCTACATCAATAGACCTTCCATGCCAAAACAGACATAGAAACTACAGAGGAAAGGACATTGGTTGAAAGCTTGACTCTCTAAACTCTTTTCCCCCTCCTCCTCCACTAAATAAATAACACAAAAGGAATGTACCAAACGATATTTGCAGAAATATATTCCTTCCCAGGTATAAAATTGTCTTAGAGGAATTATAAAGCAAATATAGATAAATTCTTCAATTAAGAAAAAAATTATTTTATCAAATTTATCCAAAAACATCCCTCCCAAACAAAACAAAGAAAAACAACTTTGTGTTTAAACTCTTTGTAAAACACCATTCCTATAAGACACCTGCAGCTTTACGGGATGTTATTTCACAGTTCAGGCTTGGCTTGCCAAGGGTGGGAAGTGGACTGATTGTATGAAGTGGTGGTGCATTTAGCAATTCATTGTTAACTCACTTCCACAGAGAACATCAATGAAGTTTTCTCACAGCAGCAGCTAACAAATAACTGGTTTTGTAATGTTGGCTTTTTTTAAAGTTAAAACAAAACTGATTTAAACAAAAGAAAATGCAACAAAGTTCTTCAGGAGCTTTCTGTAGAAAAAATCCTCAGGGTAGCTTTCATCAAAAACCTGCCAAAGTTATATTTTAATAAATCCTTTGTGGGGTAAACTAAATCACAGGATCATAAATATTGAACTAGAAGGGATGTAGGTTGGAAGTACATCCTGTTTAATCTCATTTTATAGATGAGAAAACTGAAGCTGAGAAAACTTAAGTGACATATCCAATATCACATAACTAATAAACATATGAGGCAGGATTTGAACCCAGTTCTTCTTCCTGATTCTAAAACCAACCAGTACTCTATAAATCCTACCTGACTCTTGGACACTCTCTCAAGTATCCCTCTAAAGAAAGAAACATACATAGAGCATATGGAAACAGCTTTCTTTTACTAGTTTTACACCTATCTTTCTGATTTCTTTGACCATTCCCAAGAAAGCACAAATAGGACTGGGACAATCTGTGTGTGTTTGTTTTCTTGAGAAAAAAAAAAAGGCATTTGAAAGAACAGGTCTCAATGACTGAAATCAATTATAATCAAAAGATAGTTCAAAATTCTAGCTAACAGTCTTTTGTGGAAAGAAGACAAAAATCACTTTTTAAAAGCATCAACTTGGAGCCTTTCACTTTTTGCTTAGGGAAGGTTATATGTGCGTACATACATACTTACATATATATGCACATTTTTTGCTTTCTTAGGGGCCCCCTAGGAAGTCACTTGAATGAGCAAACTGAGAAGTGTCAACAAAACCTATATGTGTATAATGTATGTATGTATATGTAAGGGGTCAGCTAGGTGATGCAAGGGATAAAATGCTGGGCTTGGAGCCAAGAAGACTCATCTTTCTTAGTTCTATCCACTTCACCACTATGCACACACACACACACACACACACACAAAATCTCATTGTATCCTGCCAATAACTTTGGGAAGTAGTTGAAATTTTTTGTACTCATTTTGGTGATGAGGCAGAGAAAGGTTAAATGACTTGGTTAGGGTTATGCAGCCAGGAAATGTCTGAGGCAGGATTTGAATTCATGTCTTCCTGACTCTAAGTCAAGCCTTCTAGCCACTATATCATTTGACTACTTTAGGAAAAGTCCTGCAAGTGGGTCTTTTCAGATGTCAGGAACATAACAATAAGTGATTATTAATCAACTCGAGTTCTGCTTCTGACTGTTGTAAGCTCTCTAATAGTACATGACAACTGTGACAGATTTGATTGCATTCCTATTTACTGGTCACTTCCATTCCTTCCTGATTCAGTGTTGTATCAGTCACTGAAACCAATAGGATAAGGAATTTGTTTAGATTAGATAAGGGCATAGAAGGAAAAAGAAGGAAGGAATGAAAGGAAGGAAGGAAGGAAGAAACAAAGGAAAGAAGGGAAAAGGAAGGAAAGGAAGGAAGGAAAAGAGGAAAGGAAGGAAAGGAAAGGAAAGGAAGAAAGGAAAGAAAGGAAGGAAGAAAGAAAAGGAGAATGGAAGAAAGGGAGAAGGAAGGAAGGATCTCTGAGGATTTCTGTATGTGTCACTCTTTTTCAAATGTGTTTCCTGTAAACAACGTATTGTAGGATTATGGTTTTTAATCCAATCTGCTATACGCTTCCGTTTTATGGGAGAGTTCATCGATTCACAGTCACAGTTATGATTACTATCTGTGTCTTTTTCTCCATCCTTTACCCCCTCCTGCGTTTACGCTTTTCTTTCTCCTTTCTCCTCCCCTCCAATAGTGTTTTGCTTTTGACCACCGCATCCTTCAGTGCCACCTCCCTTCTATTATCCCTTTCCCTTTTCTTCCCCTTTACCCTTACTGCTTCTTCCCTCCCTTCTATCCCCCTCCCTTTTCTTTCCCCTTTTCCCTCCTACTGCCTATAGTGCAAGTTAGAGTTCTATACCTAACTGATTATGTTATTCCCTTCCTGAGCCAAATCTGATGAGAGTAAGGTTCAAACAATGCTCATCCCCCTCCCTTCTTTACCTCTGCTCTAAAAGGTTTTTGTGACTTTTCCTGTAATGTAATTTACCCTTGTCTGCCTCCTCCTTTCTCAGTACATTTTCTTAGTTCAGACTAATCCACTTACTTGGATTAACCCACTTGATTAGATTTTTTTTTATCATTACATCAAAGTCAAGTTATATCTACCCCCTTTATGTATGCTCCTTTAACATGGTATAATAACAATACAGTTCTCAAGAGTTGCAAGTGTCATCTTCCCTTGTAGGGATGTAAGTACTTTGCCCTTATTAACAACATATTGTATCTTTCTGTCTCATTTACCTTTTTATGTCTCTCTTGAATCTTGTACTTGAAGATCAAATTTTTTGTTGAACTCTGGTCTTTTTATCAGGAAGGTTTGGAAGTCCCCTAATTCATTGAATACCCATCTCCTTCCCTGAAAAATCATGCTCATTTTTGCTGGGTAGTTAATCCTTGGCTGCATTCCAAGCTCCTTTGCCTTACGGAATATCATGTTTCACGCCCTACAGTCTTTTAATGTAGATGCTGCAAGGTCCTGACTGTGGTTCCATGATATTTAAATTGTTTCTTTGTGGCTACTTGCAGTAATTTCTCTTTGATCTTGTAATTTTGGAATTTAGTATTATATTCCTTGGCATTTTCAATTTGGGATCTCTTTCAGGCAGGGAGCGGTAGATTCTTTCTATAGTTATTTTACCTTCAGATTCTAGGACTTCAGGGCAGTTTTCCTTTATGATTTCCTGAAGGATATTGTCCAGGCTCTTTTTTTCATCATATTTTTCAGGTAGGCCTATAATTTCTGATTTCTTTGGCCATTCCCAAGAAAGCACAAATAGGACTGGGACAATCTGTGTGTGATTGTTTTCTTGAAAAAAAAAAAGGTATTTGAAAGAACAAGTCTCAATGACAAATCAATTGTCTCTCTTGGACCAATTTTCAAGGTCAGTTGTTTTATCCATGAGGTATTTTAGGTTTTCATGTACTTTTTCATTTTTTTATTTCTGTTTGACTGATTCTTGCTCTCTCATAGAGTCATTAGTTTCCATTTGTTCAATTCTAATTTTTAACATATTGTTTTCTTCTGTTAGATTTTGTACTTTCTTGTCCAATTGGTCAATTGTATTTTTAAGGGATATGTTTTCTTCAGTGTACTTTTTTTCCAATTGGCCAATTGTACTTTTTAAGGACTCCTCTACCTCTCTCATTTGACTTTTAAAATCCTTCTTGAGCTCTTCTAAGAAGGCTTTTTGGGCTTCAGACCAGTTCATATTCTCTTTTGATGTTGCAGATGTGGGTTTGATGACAATGTTGTCCTCTTCAGAATTTCTGTCTTGATCTTCACTCTTCTCATAATATGAATCTATCTTACGTTTCTTTTTACTCATGGTGTTTCTTTATTCCCTGGCCTTTAAAGAAATTATGCTCTCCTGATGGGGAGCAGAGGGCACTGACCCAAGCTTCTTGTGTTGCAAGCCTAGGTCTTGGTCACTGACTTTGTGTGCTGGGGCCTTTTATGTTGGCAATTGGAGGCTGTAGGGTTCTGGCAGCTTATCTGGTGTTGGGCTGGAATCAGCAAGGCTGGGACTTTCAGGTAAATCTAGGTTGCCTGCTTTTCCTTTCCTTTAACTTTGTTTAACTCCTTTTAGATAAGTGTTGCCAGGTGTTTGTCTGCCTGGGGCCCCTTGCAGTGCTGCCTCCCTGTTGAGGCACTGGGAGACTCCTTTGCTGTAGAATGCTGAGTCACCTGGTGGTTTTCTGAGCTGGTTTCCAATGGTTCCCTGCCCTCACTGAGGCACTTGGAGGTCTAGCTGTTGGTGTCTGTCTGCTTGACCACCTGGGCTTCAGGATCTCCTCCTGGTTGGCAGTTGGGGACTGTAGGGTTCTGACAGCTTGCCTGGTGTTGGGCTGGAATCAACAAGACAGGAACTTTCTGGCAACTCTGGATTGCTTTCTTCTGCTCCTTTCAGATGAATGCTGCAAGGTGCTTATCTGCCTGGGGCCCTTTGTAGTGCTGTTTCCCTTATTTTTGCAGAGGCACTGGGAGACCCCGCTGTAGAATGCCGAGGCACTAGAATCTCCTCCTGCTGTGCTAAAGTGGATCTTTTCACTAGCTGGCTGGCAACTCCCGGGTTCTGTACTGCTCCCCTCTCCCCAGGGTAAGAGGGGCCTTTCCTGTTAATCCCTCTAGCTACCTGGGCTACTGCACTGCTGCACCCCATCTTTCTTCTTGTTCAGCTGTTCCAGGGTTTTTTCTAGGGTGATATTTTCTGGGTTTTCAGAGGTTGATGGGGAAGGGTGAGAGCTACTACCTTTTACTCCACCATCTTGGCTCCTGAAAGCAGAAATCTCTGAGGATTTCTGAAGTAAGCAAGAGCAGCTGGATGGTATCACCAACCCTAGGTCAGCAAAAAGCTTTAATCGTGGACTTGAAGATCTAAAAGGCAGTAAAAACAATGGCAAAAAGAAAAAATGAGTATAGAAATTCACACTTGGACATACTATTCTCCATGGACATAACCTTCAATAACCTGTACTCAATAGCTCTCTTTTATTTGTGTTTAATTTTCCTGGTTGCTCTCCTAAATTATGAAATCAACAAGATTTGCTTTTGACATTCTCCCATTTCCATTTTATGTATTATCTTCCCTACCCACACCTATTCCCAAATGGTCTGGATCTTAACTGAATAAGATGGTATACTCTCAAGAGAATTTGAATTCCAATAGGAAATTCTTGATGACAGAAATATTTTTTAAAATAACATTTTCCCCCAATTACATGCAAAAACAATTTTTAACATTCTTTTTTTAATCTAGAGTTGCAAATTATCTCTCTTCTTCCTTCCCTTTCCCCCTCCTTCCACTCCCCTTTCCCTGAGATGGTAAGCAATTTGATATAGGTTATACATGTGCAATTATGTAAAACATTTTTGGAAGAAAATTCAAAAGAAAGACAAAGAAAGAAGGAAGGAAGAAAGAAAAAAAAGAAAGAAAGAAAAAGAGAAAATAGTATGCTTCAGTTTGTAGTCAGACTCTTATCAGTTCTTTCTGTGGATGTGGATAGTATTTTTCATCATGAATCCTTTGGGATTGTTTTGGATCATTTTATTGCTGAGAATAAGTCATTCATCATAAAATATTGCTGTTACTATATGTAGTGTGATCCTAGTTTTGCTCAATTCACTCTGCATTAGTTTATGTAAGTCTTTCCAGGTTTTGACAAAAATATTTTTAAGACTCAATAGACTGAATCTTTAAGAATTTTATTTCAGGGACCATGATTGTGCGCCTTTGTAAATTCCTTTGCTTTGTAGCCCAACCAAGTGTCTTCGATAAGACTAGTTCTTTAAGAAAGAGAAGTGTTTTGAGAAATGTAACACTAACCACAAATTTTCAAAAGAATAATCATGGGTCACCAATCACAGACTTATATCATTTTGAAATAAGTTTCACAAATGCAAAGTTAAAGTTGTTTCTGATGGTTTAATAGAGTCTTACAATATAATTACTTAATCTTGTTATCTCTCTTTACCTTGCTGTGAACTTAGGACCTAATGTGCTATGTGAGAAAATGGCATTGATACTTAACCTCCAGCTGGGAAGAGTGAGTGGGCCTGACTGATAAAATCCACATAGAAGAAATGTAAATTAATATTTAATAAAATTGAATTGAGTCCAACAAGTACAATACTTAGCTGAGAATTCAATAAGAAAACCAAATAAAAATTCCTACCCTCAAGAAGCTCATATTCTAGTGGGAAAAACAACAAGAACCTCAACAGGTTCACAGAAAAGTAAATATAAATTAATTCCAAGAGGGAATGAATGAAAAAGCATTCATTAAGCACTATCTATGTGCAAAGTATTAAGTTCTGGAGACACAAACAGAAAAATGGAGACAATCCTAGTTTCTCAGAAAACTCATATTCTAACAGGAAGAAACTATACATATAGTAGGTTTGAAATGCAAATAAGATGGAAAGGCCTTTAGGGAGCGGCAACAAAGCTGCTCCCTAAAGTAGTCATTTTCACTGATAAAATTAATTTTTTTTTTCTGATAGTGAAACACTTGTCAGGGCCAAGGACTTTGGTGTTGAGAACTTTGTTTTCTAAGTCTTCGGTAGCTATTGTTCTTGAAGGGGGTAGGGGCTTTAAGTATCTGCAAAAGAAGTTGCTAGATCATATTTCTACAGGGTGTGCTTCCTGGAATGGTAGCTGCAAGGAGCTAGGCTAGATGCAAAGCTAGTAGTCTGGGGATATTGCTATTCCTAGTTAGTGGCAATTGGTCAGCAATTGGTATTGGTGGTAGCAAGGAAGACAGGCCCCTTCTCCACAGGGATTGCTCTCTTCATTAATGGCAGTGCAGCTAGGCAGTAAGCAAGACTGGGTTCAGGATGATCTGTCTTTGTTAGGATTTGAGGAGAGATGGTGGTTGAGATGATGGTCATGGTTTTACTCACCTGGAATGTGCTCTCCCCCTACCCCCCGCCACCCCTTGCCCTCTTTCACATTAACTTGTTGCTTTAGCTAGGCTGGCTTATGCTAACAAATAATGGTTTAATTAAAGAAAGCCTTGTGTAGGAATTAACATTTGATCTGAGCCTTGCAAGGATTCCAAGAAGTGGAGGTGAAGACAATGGGAGACAACTTGAGCAAAGGCTGAGAGGTAGGAGAGATAAGGCTGTCTAAGACAAATGGAGAAGACAATTTGGCTGCAATGTAGAGTACACGAGGAAAATAATAAGAAAGAAATATGAGAAGATATGTTGAAGCCAGATTGTGAACAATGATGGTGATCATAAAGAAATAGCAAAGTCAAGAAGAGAAGGAGAAAATGAGTGCCAGAGAAAATGAGTTCTATTTGGGATATGTTGAATCAGAGATGTCTATGGACCACATAGAGTGAGATATGCAGCCAGCAGTTGGTGATTTAGGACTACTGCTCAGAAAAGTGGAGCTTTAGCTGCAAAGTGATGATAAATGATCCTGAGAGAGCTGATGAGATCATGAATATAGAGAGTATGGGGAGAGCAAAAAGAGCCCAAAACAGAGCCCTGAGTTACACTCATGTACAGCAGGTGAGAAAAGGATTATAACTAATAATAATAATAATAGCAAAAAGTATGCCCAAGAGAACAATTTGGGGGGAACAGCATCATGAAAAAACAGGGAATAAAAAAGTACTTTAGGAATGATAGTAGTCAACAGCATCAAATGCTGGAGAAGGGTGAAGAAGGATGAAGACTGAGAAAAGACAAGACTCAGAATTGATTATTAAGACATCTTTTGTAACCCTGGAGAGTTAGTAGTAGAGTTGAAAGTCAGATTGAAAAGGGTTGAAAAATGAGTGGGATATGAGGACATGAAGGTGCTGATTGTTCTTTTTTTCCTAGGAATTTAGTTTTTTTCCTGATTTTAGATTGGAATTTAGAAAAGGGAGGATATGCATATATGTGTATGTATGTGTGTGTGTGTGTATTTGTGTGTGTGTGTGTGATATAGCAGGACAAGTGAAGTTTTTTCTAAGGTTGGGGGAGGATTTGGACAAATTTGTAGACAGTAGCAAAGGAGTCAATAGATAAAGAAAGATTGAGGAGTAGAAAAAGGGAGAAGATGATTGAAAGGATAAATTGCCAGGAGAGTTAGAAGGGTATTGAAGGAAGGATAAAAATAAACAGTCAAACTTTAGCAAGGAGGAATACCACTTCATCAGAGACTGAAAAAAGGAAGAGATGATGAGGTATTGAAGTATAGACATGGAGAAAAAAGTTAATGGCAGATGAGTTTGATTGAGAGGAGGAAGAAATGGAGTAGAAGGGTTGAGGAGAAAAGAAGTTTGGAATATATTTAGTGGGGAGTACAACAGAGAGTCAAATAGAGAAAAGTAATAGAATTGAGTAAGTGTCCAGTTGTGATTAGAGAACAAAAATTTGCACTGAACTCACATAGTTGTGTGACTCAAAGGATCACAGATTTAAAGCTTGAAGACACCATAGATCTCATCATACCCAACCCATTGATTTTACAGGTGGGAAAATGGAGGCCTCAGAGAGTTCAAGTACTTTGCTTGGAATGATACCTCTACCAAGTGTCTGAGGCAGTATGCAAACTTACATCTGTCTGACTCAAAATCTAATTCTCTGTCAATTATACCATGATGGTTCTAGAAGAAACTAAAGGGATGAGAATACAATAGGAAAAGGCAAGTGATGGAGAATAAGAATCTATCATGGTGTCATGGAAAGGAATGGCCTGAAAGAAAATGAGAAGCATGGAATTTGAAGGTGGGGAACATAACACAAAGCACTAGTTGACTGTAACCAAGTTTTGAGTTGGGCAATGTGTAGCCTGATAGGAGTAAGTGCTTGGAGTTTGTGGTGGAGATAATGACTAGCTTTAGGAGGAGTGAGGAGCAGAGAGAGATGGAAGGACAGGAAGTTGTGGTCATATGGAGGCACTTCAAAGTGCTAGCTGATGGAAGGGCAGCATTTGTGGATGATGATAAATTAAGATTATGACCATCATTATACATGTCTTAAAATAAATATATAGATTATAGATATTGAGAAGGTTGATAAATTGAGAAGTCAACTTAATGGGGGGCATCATCATAAATAATGAAGACCCCATACATAAGATAAGAAGAAGCTAGGGTAGAGAGGAAGGTTGTGAGCTAGGTGCTAAACTTTTTGAAAAAGGAAATGAAAATGATCTGGGACTGGTATGTAACTGCCACAAAAATCTTCATAGAGTGATATAGCTGTATGGAATGAAACTAAAAAGAGGCAAGATTGCTGCCTTATGGTGGAAAGGGAAAAGTCTCCAAGTGGCAGTAGGGAGAAAGGACTCTCCCTATGTTCCCTCCCAGCCTGAAACAGGAAAAGGAGAGATGAGAAGATGTATGTATTTAGTACAAGGAAAGGAAGATAGGCATATAAAGAAGTCAAGTTTCTGTGATTGCAAGAGGATGAAAAGAATATGTTAGGAAGAGTTACAATATGAAGAGCAGTTTAAGAACACAGCTAGTTCATTATCATCATCATCATCAACCTTGATATAGTGCTTACTATGTGCTAGACACTGTGCTAAGCACTTTAATATGATTATCTCAGTTGATTTTCATAACAATTCTGGGAGGTAGGTGCTATTATTAACCCTATTTCACAGTTGAGGAAACTGAGGCTGACAGCCATTAAGTTATTTTCCCAGGATCACATAGCTATAGTAAGTGTCTGAGGTCAAATTTGAACTCAGGTCTTTCTGACACAAGATCCAGTGCTCTATCCACCACCCAACCTAGCTGCAACCTAGTAGGATTAATGTGATTTCCAATAATGTAAAATTCAATTTAGTGCAAAATATAAAATGATGCCAGGCAGCATATAATGTGAGCCAAAATTCAACTAATATGATGTGTGTGAGCCAGTTGAGGTTTGGAATGTGCCACTAGGTTGTCAGTCTGCACTTATCTATCATCATGTGGAGATGTGATGTGCTACTGTCTACCGTATTACTAGTGGTTAATTTTTTTAAGAGCCCATTACATTGTTGTCCTTGCAATATTTTTCCATTTTGTTAAAAATGGACAAAAATATAGAAATAGTAGTTGAACAGCATGAATATGGCCATAGTAATTCTAAAATAGGAAAAAAAAGTTTGTATGTCTAAATCTATGGTGCAGAATATTATAAAACACACAGGTGAAATAAAAGAAAGAGGTGAATTTTCACTCTCTTTGTGGTGTGCATATGATTACAAAGAATAGAGGTGTTACAGGGATAGAAATGGAGCATGCTTTAGTTGCATGGATTGAAGATCACAATCAAAACCACATTCCTTTTAGCAGAGCAGCCATTCAGGAAAATATTTCAAGTTTGTTTTTGTGAAAGAAAATGTCAATGAAGTAGATTGTGAAAAAATTTTTACTGCAAGGGTTGGTTGGTTCGATCACTTTGAAAATCAAGTTCAATTGCTTAATGTTATAATTATTGGAGAATCAGCCAGTGCAGATGAAGATGTGGAAGCTAAACATCCTGATGTTTGGGAGAAAATACTGGAAGAAGATGGATACACTTATCAACAAAATGTTAATGTAGATGAAACTGGCTTATTTGAGAAAAAAGATAACTTGGGGTACTTACATTTTGAAAGAAAATAAAATTGGATTTAAAGTGGAGAAGGATTGCTTAATACTTTTCTTGGAAGGTAATACAGAAGGGGGTTTTAAATTAAAATCAATGTTTGTTTATAGGTCTCAAAATACCCACACTCTGAGAGACTACAACCATTGATTGTTTCCAGTTTTCTTGGCAGTCAAGTAAGAAAGCATGGATGACTCAAGTTATTTTCAAAGACTGGTTTTTAAGTGATTTCAACCTAGCTATTGAAAAAAAATATTGCAAAGACAACAATGCTGTGTTAAAGCATTACTGATTTTAGGTAATGTCCCAGGTCATCTAATGACACTTGGTTCATTTTGTGAAAATATGAGCACACAAATACTCTGAGATGTGGATAAAGCTTTATGTAACTACCAATATATGAACAAAGATTTAAAGAAAAAGACAGTGAAGCCTATGCTGCTACAATATTTTTTTTGTCTTTTTTTTTTTTGGTTGGGCAGTGGAAGTTAAGTGACTTGCCCAGGGTCACACAGCTAGTAAGTGTTATGTGTCTGAGACCGGATTTGCACTCGGGTCCTCCTGACTCCAGGGCTGGTGCTCTATTCACTGTGCCACCTAGCTTCCCAGCTACAATATTTTTTAAACAGCAATAATGATGTTTTTGTCTTGTCAGTATAGGCTTCTCTTTATGTATGATATTTAATTTTTTGGGGGGCTAGGCAATACAGTTAAATGACTTGCCCAGGGTCCCACAGCTAGTAAGTATCAAGTGTCTGAGGCCAGATTTGAACTCAGGTCCTCCTGACTCCAAGGCTGGAGCTCTATCTACTGCACCACCTAGCTGCCCCTATGATATTTAATTTTTAAAAATTGCTTTATAACTACTCTTATTTTGTCATAAATTTGAATAAGAAATATATTTTTATTTTTTTGCTGTTATATTACCTTAAAAAGATCGAACTCATTAAAATTTTATTATGTATTTCTATTCTGCTAGAGACAATTTTTTACATATAATTATAACTTCAAATGTGAAAATTCAAATAGTGTGACAACTTCATGGAATTCACTATTCTGACTAATTAGGATTTTGAACATGATTCTGAAGGGCAGAATAGAAATGAAGGTTGGAGTGGGATAGGGCCACTTGAGGGTTATACCTGAAGTAGATGAGGATGAGGTAGCTGGGAGCTCTTAGGGGACTGAATTTTTGACTTTGTTTCTGAGTCATGGGACTTTAGCAAGAAGGAAAAAAAGAATCCGTTAACCATAGGACAGTAGATTTTCTTTTTCCAATGCACAATGATAGCTGTATTTTAGGACTCAGCTTGGTCACTGATGGGGTTCTTTCCCACATGAAGGAGGGTAGTGGTGGTGTGGGGCTCTTATCCTTGGAAGATCTAGATGACCAAAGAATGAGAGGCCTAACTTCAAAAGGCTGATGTTGAAAATCTTCTTCATTGTTTGTAAAGGGCTGAGGCATTTATGCACCTTCCCTCACTTAAGCCTAGGGCTAAATCCTTAAGTCTAAGATTAGATGTTGATTTGATTTCTATCTTCAGTGAGGTGTCAAGAGAGCTCTATGTATAAAATATATCCTTGATGAAAACACAAGAAAGAAAGCCGCATGTTTTCCACAGTAGCCTGTCTGTTTTAGTGATGAGACTAACTCAGAGACTTGGAAAATAGACAATTATGCTGCATCTACTTTTGCTGATTAAAAAAAAAATCATTTACAGTAAAAGCATCATTTTACATGAAGCAAGGTATACTTTATTAACTATAATAATCAAATGGACCTGTAATCTCAGGATCTGCAAATGAACAACCCAACCCTACCACATTGTCCTATGTAAATCTTCTCCACGAGCTCTCCTGAACTCACCACTAAGGGTCTGCTCAAATTGCTAAATGTCTTCTACTCTCCTGACATACTAGTGGAGTACATGACTCACACTCTTTCTTACTAGTCCATTTTCTTTTCCAATGAAAATTTTTAAAAATGTCATTCTTTCTTCTAATTCTTTTTTCCCCACCATATATCTGCCTGTTGTCCTCCAAATAATCTCCATTTTTTATTCTTAGCAGTTTGGAATGTCTCATGTCTAATAGTCATTGAACACTAGTTGGTTATTAAAATGACAGGCTTTTAAAATTATTTATTTTTTAACATTTGTTTTTAGATTTTGAGTTCCAAATTCTCTCCTTCCTTTCCCTCCTGCTCCTCCCCCACCCACTGAGAAGACAAGCAATATATCAATTATATATGTGAAATGACACAAAACATATTGCCATTTTATCCATATCACAAAAAAGTCATAAAATAAAGAAAGTCAGAAAATTATACTTCGATTTGTATTCGGAGTTCATCAGTTCTCTCTCTGGAGGTGAATAGTATTTTTTCATCATGACTTTTTTGGAATTGTTTTAGATTGTTGTATTAATCAGAGAAGTCAAGTCTTTCACAGCTGATCATCATTACACCATTGCTATTTACTGTGCACAGTGATTTCCCAGTTCTTCTCACTTTGCAACAATTCACATAGGTGTTGCTATGATTTTTTTCTGAAATCACCCTCTTATCATTTCTTATAGCACAATAGTGTGAGCTTTTGTACCTCTTTTTCATTTGGCTGATTTTGCTTTTTAAGGAGTTCTTTTCTTCAGTGAATATTTGTACTTCCTTTTCCAGTTGGCTTATTCTGCTTTTTAGGGAGTTCTTTTCTTTCATAAATCTTTATGCCTCCTTTATCAAGCTGGTAATTCTCTTTTCGTAATTTTCTTTCATCATTCTCATTTATTTTCCCTCTACTACTTTTATATCTTCCAGAAATTCTTGTTGGGCTTGAGTTCATTTTTGAGCATTTTTGAGGTTTTACTTGTAGCTGTTTTCATGTTCTTGTCTTTTATGTCTTAATCTTCCCTGCCACCATAGCAGCTTTTCATGGTCAAGTTCTTTTTGTGTTGTTTGCTCATATTCCCAGATTATTTCTTGACTTTGAACATTATGTTGAAGTTAGGCACTGCTCACCTGGTGATGGGCAGGCACTGTCCAAAATTTTAGGCTTTTTTGTGATTTTATTTTCAAAACTAGCTCTGGAGATCTGCAAGTTTTTAGTGCTTCCAAGGTGGTGCAATCTGGGGAAAAGTGTGATCATTGCTATCCTGCTCTCCATTCTGGTCTATACCTTGATCCCCTGCAGCCACAAAAGTTAGTGCTCCTCTTGGCATTGGGTGTGAGCAGGACCCTTGCTCTCCTACAGCCACAAGTGCTAGAACTCCTCTACATCTTGGAACTGGGACCAGAGCCCCTGCTCCTTTGTGACCAACCACAAGTGTACCTCTCTGCCCTGGAACTGTGCCCCAGAACTGTGTATAGCCCATAGAGTTGCCAGGCAGTACCAGATGCACTGAGTGCAAGGAAAGGATCCCCTGTAATCTGTTTATGACCAGTTTTTCCACACCCTTATTGTCTCTTGGCTGAGAGCTTCCAAAACTGCTGCTGCTGTTGTCAGAGCCACCCCAAGCCCAACGCTAGTGCAACTCTTGGCCAACTCCCACTTTGGTGCCACAAATCTCTCTTGCTTACCTCTAAGTCATCTTAGGCTGTGAATAAAGTTTCAATCTTTTGTTGGCTCTGCCACTCCAAAATTCTATTTGAGGACTTATTTCAAAATTGTTTGGAGAGGAATATTGGGAGAGTTCAGCTGGGTGGCTACATCTTGGCTTTGCCTAAGATAGGCCAATGTTTCAGGGAAAATTTTTTGGTCATTAAAGAAACTTTGCCATTTTCCAAAGTCAATTCATTGTCATAGTTTCCAATTTTTGTTCAATTTTGGGCTTACCTCATTGTCCATATATACTGATAATTTGATATATATACTGATGTTTGATAATTTATCCATCTAACTACCTCCCTTTTCCACTTGTCCTGTCACCATTCATGTCTTGTCAACACCTAGCCTTGGATTATTCCCCCCATCCAAATATTTTGCTCTTCTAGAAAAAAAAAAGACTCATGCAACTGTGTGGACTGGGTGCTCTACATACTTTTACTAGTTAATCTCAACTTGGCCTTCACTGCAGAAAGATAATCTCTTTATTCCTCCCTAATTGATTTTCCTATGGAACTCTCCACCTTACAACTTTCTTCTTTTTTTTTTTAAACAAGGACATTTAATGAAATGGAGCAATAAGAAAACTAGCACACAGTATCTCTCCCTAAAACTTGGGTCCCATTCTTCCACAAGTAAATGCATCATCAGTGGGAGCAAGTTGAGAGCTACTACATGTGTAGTCTTTGTGTGAGGATGAAGTAAAATAAGGACTAGCTCCATTCTAATGTTGAAAGTGAAATGTTCTTGAGGAAACTGAATGAAAACTTGATGAAGCAGCTTCTGCCTCTCCCCAGGCAGTGCCATGGGAAAACATAGAATAAAATACTTTAAGAGTGTTCTAAATGGAGCAATGCAACACAAGAAGGCATCATGGGAGCCGGTGGCCAGAAAGTAATGTGAAGGACTGGATCAAGGCAAGGTACCTGGTTCATAATAAGGGCTGATTATGAGGGTTTAGAAATTAGAAATTAATTGTCCTCAGAAAAAGGACCTTTATTAATGAAATTAGATGATTTTTAAATATTCGAAATAGAGGGAATTTTTGGTAATAACTGGTATTTAAAATAGGGCACATCTTCAAAGAACCAGTTTACCTGGTTCTTACCATACCAGTACTGGATATAAAGTCACATATTATGTGTCTTTAATCATTAAATTTAATGATTGAATTAATTATAATTATTATTAATTATAAGTTAAAGAATGTGATTTATGGTATCAGGACAAGGACCCAAATTCTTCAGACTCCCTCTTCTAAACACGTATTTATGGGTTTTAGCATGGCCATCAGAAGCAATATGGTGTCATGGCAGGAGCCTTTGGAGACCAAGGCTTTTCCATTAATTAGCTGTGGATTACTTTTTTCCCCATTATTTATTTATTTTTAGTTTTTAATATTTATTTCCACAAGATTTTGAGTTCCAAATTTTCACCCCATCTCGTCCCTCCCCCCACCCCAAGATGGCATGTATTCTGAATATCTCTTCCTCTAGTCTGCCCTCACTTCTCTGTCTCCCCCCTTTCTCTTATCCCCTTCCCCTTCTATTTTGTTGTAGGGCAGGATAGATTTCTGTACCCCATTTCCTGTATTTCTTATTTCCCAGTTGCATGTGAAAACATTTTTTAAACATGTGTTTTTAAAACTTTGGGGTCCAAATTTTCTCCCTTCCTCCCTCCTCACCCACCCTCATTGAAAAGGCAAGCAACTCAATATAGGTTATACATGTGCAGTTATGCTAAACACTTCCACAGTAGTCATGTTGTGAAAAACTAACTCTATTTCCCTTAATCCTATCCCACTGTCCCCCATTTATTCTATTCTTTCTTTTGACCCTGTCCCTCCTCAGAAGTATTTGCTTCTGATTACCCCCTTTCCCAATCTGCCCTCTTCTCTATCATTCCCCTGCTTTCTTGTCCCCTTCTCCCCCTATTTTCCTGTAGGGTAAGACAGATTTCCATACCCAATTGAATATGTATGTTATTCCCTCCTTAAGCTAAATCCTATGAGAATAAGATGCACTCATTCCCTCTCACCTTCCCCTGTTTCTCCTCCACTGTAAGAGCCTTTTTTCTGTTTTTTTTTGTGAGATAATTTACCCCATTCTACCTCTACCTTTCTCCTTCTCCCAGTATAATCCTCTCTCATCCCTTAATTTTATTCTCCAGATATGACCCCTTTACCTTCAACTTGCCCTGTGCCCTCTATCTATCTATCTATCTATCTATCTATCTATCTATCTATCTATCTATCTATCTATCTATCTATCTATCTATCTATCTGTCTATCTATCTATCTATATCTATGTATATACATACATACATACATATAATTTTTCCCTCCAACTACCCTAATACTGACAAAAGGTCTCATGAGTTATAAATATCATCTTTCCATGCAGGAATGTAAACAGTTCAAACTTAATAAATCTTATGATTTCTCTTTCCTGTCTACCTCTTCATGTTCCAATTGAGTCTTGTATTTGAAAGTCAAAATTTCTATTCAGCTCTGGTCTTTTCATCAAGAATGCTTGAAAGTCCTCTATTTCACTGAATGACCATTTTTTCCCTTGAAGGATTATATTCACTTTTTCTAGGTAGGTAATTCTTGGCTGTAATCCTATCTCCTTTGCCCTCCAGAATAACATACTCCATGCCCTCTGGTCCCTTAATGTAGAAGCTGCTAAATCTTATGTTATCCTGATGTATTTCCACAATATTTGAATTGTTTCTTTCTGGCTGTCTGCAATATTTTTTCCTTGACCTAGGAATTCCCAGAATTTGGTTACAATATTCCTAGGAGTTTTCCTTTGGGGATTTCTTTCAGGAGGTGATTGGTGGATTCTTTCAATTTTGCCCTCTGGTTCTAAAATTTCAGGGCAGTTTTCCTTGATAATTTCCTGAAAGATGATATCTAGACTCTTTTTTTGATCGTGGCTTTCAGATAGTCCAATAATTTTTTTAAATTCTCTCTCCTCAATCTGTTTTCCAGGTCAGTTGTTTTCCAATGAGATATTTCACATTGTTTTCTAATTTTTCATTCTTTTGGATTTGTTTTACAGTGTCTTGATTTCTCATAAAGTCACTAGCTTCCAATTGCTCTATTCTAATTTTTAAGGAAGTATTTTCTTCAGTAAGCTTTTGGACTTCCTTTTCCATTTGGTCAATTTTGCTTTTTAGGGCATTCTTCTCCTCATTGGCTTTTTGGACCTCTTTTGCCATTTGGGTTAGGCTATTTTTTAAGGTGTTATTTTCTTCAGTATTCTTTTGGGTCTCCTTTAGCAAGCTGTTGACTTGTTTTTCATGATTTTCTTGCATCACTCTCATTTCTCTTCCCAGTTTTTCCTCTACTTCTCTTACTTGCTTCTCAAAATCCTTTTTGAGCTCTTCCGAGGCCTGGTACTGATTCATATTTTTCTTGGAGGCTTTGGATGTAGGAGCTTTGACTTTGTTGTCTTCTTCTGGTTGTATGTTTTGATCTTCTTTGTTGCCAAAAAAAAAAGATTCTATGGTCTGACACTTCTTGAGTGGTTTGCTCATGATCCCAGCCAATTACTTGAGTTATAAACTTTTTATTAAGATAGAGGTCTGCTTCCAATGTGGAGAATGTACTATCCCAAGCTTTGGGGGATTTGTATAGCTGTTTTCAGAGATACTTCTAGGGACCTGTAAATTTTCAGTTCTTCCAAGGTGGTATGATAAAGGGCGAGGTGTTTACTCCTTTCCTGGCCTGTGCTCTGGTCTATGGGTGACCACAAACACTGTTTTCTGTCTTGGAACTGTGAGGAGGATTTCCTCTCCACTGCCACTACGAGCTCCATCATGCCAGTGCTCCTCTTCACCCCAGGACCGCCACCCAGAACTGTGACCCAGATACAAGCACAGGCAAAGTAAGTGATTCCTGCCTCAGCACTGGCAAAGAGATCCCTGCTATCTCCCTCTGACCAGCCACCCAATTCCCCCTCAGTCTGTAGGCTGGAAGCTCAGGAGGCAACCATTGCCCTGGCCTGCACTCGGGAACTGGGGCTGAGACCTATCTTCTCTCTCACTGCAGAAACAGACTTTTCCCACTAACCTTCTAAGTTGTCTTCAGTGTTTGTGGGTTGAGAGGTCTGGAAACCTCTACAGCTGCCCACAATTCAGTCCTCTGAGGCCTGCTCCAGGTTTGCTGTGGCCTGCTTGCCCATGCCAAACTGTGCTCCTCTCCCAGCCCAATGCTATATACCTTTCCAATCAACCATTCAGGTTGCTTTGGGCTGGAAGTTTGTTTCACTGTCTTTTTGTGGTTTCTGCTGCTTTAGAATTTGTTTAGAGCCATTTTTATAGGTATTTGGAGGGGTTTGTGGGAAAGCTCAAGCAAGTTACTGCTTTCACTCCTCCATCTTGGCTCCACCCCACCTTACAACCTTCTTATCAAGCTTTCCATATCATCCTTTTTCCCACTCTCTTGTCTATAGACCTCACCTCATACTTGTGTTACAAAGAACTCCAATTCAGAGCACTCATCAATATTTTGTGGCTATTTCCTAAATAGGGAAGAAAAATCTCTTAATTGGTTTCTGAGCCAGAATTGAGTAGTATACAAAAAAAGCTTCCATGGAAGAAGTGGCCCTCTCTTTCACAAGGATTTTCACATAGCTGTGAACATATAGCACAGCTATTTCTTTCTCCTCCTCATTAGAAAACATATATGGAGAGGGAGAAGGAAGAAGAAACACAGTACCACGTGCTCATACCTATGCAGCAAAGAGTTAGGAAAAGGGCCTGAGGACTCTTCTTCTCCTGGAGGCCCGGAACAGCTCTTCCTCCTCACTCAAAATCTGTCAGGAAGAGAAAGAAAGGTGACTATCTCCTCTGCCTGTTGCTTCTCACTATTTTGTGAAGTGATAATGCTCATAATATTCCACTATCTTTCTCTGCAAGATTTTACAAATGAATTTATGTCCTAAGCCTATGTCAACCTTGGATATTATGTCTCTGGCAGTTATTTCAAATGTTTGCTTTACATGGCATGTTTGTTATATTACTATGGTCTCCTACCTCTCAATTGTTATGCAATTGATTTCTATTAAACTTCTGAATGAAATTTTTGTAATTGATGTCTGTTTTTTCTTCTATCTATACTCCAGGTTTTTGGTGCTAATAATTAAATAGGTGAGGTTGAATTTGTTTTAATTGTAATTATTTAGTATGCTTGTCTTATTTTATATCTTCTGGAATTGTATGAATTTTTATCTTTACTCTCACAAGTTGGTAGTCTGTTTACTCATAGTTCATTCAAGAATAACATTCACATTATAGGATTTCTGAAATGGGAGAACCTCAGAAGTCAGTTTAATCTTTTCATTTTACAGATAAACAAACTGAGGCTCAGAGAGATTGTGTTTTGCCCAAGGTCAGAGAGGTAATAAAATGGCAGAGTAAGGATTCAAACTCAGGACCTCTGACCTAGTCCAGCAGCCTTATCATATCACTTTATCACATAGTAACAAATACTTTCCTGTATCTTACAAGAAATTGATTTCATTTCTTCTGACTTATTTTAGTGCATGTCACATCCATTGTCTCATTTTTTCAATTTCAATTAAGAAATGATTCATTATGTTACCTACAAAAAAAATTTAAAAATAATACAGGTTTCTTTAGCAGATGTGTTTACAGTAATAACTTTGTTCAGTAACTTGCCGAGGATGAAAATTAAGCAAGGTATAAAATAGAAAGATGTGTGTGTGTGTGTGTGTGTGTGTGTGTGAATTCACCTAAAGAATAAACCAGCATCAAAGAATATGTCCTCTTTAAATTCTAAACGGAGTCCCTATCAGTGATGAAGTTGTCCAAATGTTTGTGTTCACTAATGACATTGTTCTAGTTGTATTAAACCCTGGAACAATACAACACTTTCTAGTAAGATTCACAATTATGTGAAATACATTGGTTTAACCTTCTCTACTTGGTATAAAAAAGTGAATGAAAACTCATGTTGCCCAGTTTGTGACATACAAATAGATGGAAATCCCCCAAACACATTTAGCTCTTGGACAAGTAAATATTTCTGGGCTTAGGGTTGAATTGGAGAAAATGTGATTGATTGGTATTTTGAAATTTGCTGTTATAGCTGTTATAAAAATGCATTTCTTCAACAAGCAATGGTGTTAGGCAGCTCCAAATCATGGAATATGACCTAAGAAACAATGAGATGATAATAAATGCTAAGATGTATATCTAACACTTTGCCAACTCTAAGATGTTATGTAAAAGTCAGTTATTTTTATCATTATTAAAAGCAATTAAAATCCATGTCACTCAAATGACAATGTAAAGATTTGTGGTGGGCATATATAAGCTAAAATATAATTTAAGATGAGAAGTGGCATAAAATTCTGTCCTATAATATATAGTTAGAATTTTGAGTCAGTTGTACAAGAATCAGAGGAAATGGAGGGTGTTATATTGATACTAGCAGGATAAATGAATTAGAGGACAATCTCCAATATCTTAGTAGAACTTCTATGTGGAATTTATTGGAGGGAACAGATGAGAGTCACATAGAATGAGAAATAGAGGTATTGAGGTATTAAGCATTGCAATCTCTGCCTTTGGGGGGAATATGTAATCCTTTGAGAATGATGATAGTGTTTGAGTGAAGCCAGGGCTGTTAACAAAGTTATTCAAGTTCTATCTATAGTCTCAGACATTATCACAGAAGACAAGAGTTGGAAAAGATTCTAGTGTTAAAAATTATAATACATTTTATTGACATGTCATCTTGATATCACAGTCATTTCTGGAACTTCCTCCCTCTATGCCCATAGCAGTCCTGATTGAACCTTCCCATTTAATGACCATCTTGGATCACATAAGTGACATCTTGCCCTAGTAGACTCTTACCTTGCTGTTTTTTTCAATTATTCAAAGATCAGCTTCTTGTTAGTGATCTTTTCACCTACAACATTATAGTCATTGTATTATTCTTTTGATTCTACTTATTCCACTCTCCATCAGTTTATATAAATCTTTTCATGTTTCCTTGAATTCCTGATATTCATGACTTTGTATTACCCAGTAGTATTCCATTGCATTCACATGTCCTAGTCTTTTTCAGCCATTCCCTGATTAATGAATAGTTTTATTTCAGTTCTTTATTGCCATAAAACCCAATATTTTGGCAAATAAGGAATCCACATGTGTAATAGGTATCATATTGTTTGTATTCTCAATGGGAGGGGGGGACTGGAGAAAAGGACAAAATATGGAACTTAATATTTAAAAAAAGTTAACATTTTTTAAAAAAGAAAAATATTTTGGCAAGTATTAGAATTTTTTTGTCTTTGTTTTCTCTGTGTCATAAACCCAGTAATAAGATTTCTGAACCAAAGTATATGAATAATCTTGTCACATTTCTTGCATAATTGGAAATTTATATCTGGAATAGATAAATTCATAGCTCTACCAATTGTATATTAATGTATCTATCTTCTCAAAGTTCCTCCAATATTGACTAATATCATTTTTGGCATCTTTGATGTTGTTGTTGTTGATCCTTCATTCTCAAAGAGGACTAATAACATCATGAGGGTGATGTCTTGACTTGGGCATGAATTGACATCTTTACTGATTTTCTGAATATGGAACCTTAGAGTTAATTTTTTTTCATTTATTTTACTTTTAATGTTTTAGAGCATGTTTTCAAATAATCATTAATAGTTTGTAATTCTTCTGTCAGGAACTGTGTGCCCATCTTGTTTATACTCAAGGAGGACATGGTACTTTTATTCCAAAACTTCCATTATATCCTTTTACCAATCATTTCCTCTCATTGTTCAGATTTGCATCCAGAGTAACAAACCCTTTCATTACTGTTACTGAGCCTGCTAGAAAGAGAGGGAAACAATTCCTGCATCTTCTACTATTCTCATTAAGCCTGCTTACATCCCAAATCTTTTAGGGGCCAATACCCTTGGGGTCTTCTAGGTATTAGATATGAGAACTCCTTGACACTTTGATATCACAAAATGATGGCATATTTTTTGCTTGGGAGGCTGATACTTAATGGATATGGGTGTAAAGTCTATAGGAGATATTCTTAGCTCAGACACATGGATTATAGCACAAAATTTCTAAATCAGTACAAACACACAAATATATTCAACATGACTCCTTGATAATAAAAATAGAATTTTAAACTACAGTACTAAAAATAAAAGACCGATGGTAGTGAATTTCCATTGCTTAGCTTGGTTTGGCCTATATAGGACTTTCTAATTCCTGGCAGATACAGAGAAAAAAAGAGAAAACAAAGGACAAAAAGACTACTGGTTGCTCCTCTGCTTAAAGAGAAATTTTCCAACTACCTCTTTCTATAGGTACCCCTGTGACCCCCTTGCTCTATTCCTACAAGAAGATTGCCAGCTTTCTCTTGAGGCCAACTGGTCAGCTAGAAGGGAAGAGAGAGCCTGGGTAAGAGTAAAGACCTCAGAATATCTGTCTGAAACCCTTTCCCCCCATTTTAAATAGTCAGGTCAGATCTCATGTTCCCAGTCATGTAGCTTGCTAAGATACAAGTCTGCTGCTTATCAGCTTCCCCAGATGGTGGAATAAAAATATCTAATTTATATTACAGGGTATTCCAGAGAAGGAATTCACTGTGAATCAGGAAGGCCTTGCACCATTAATTTCCAGAAAACTGCCCCCTCAGCCTATCCCATATGATTTGTTGAAGAACACAATTTAAGTCAAAGGGGTCATGGCTCTATTTTCATAAATGGAAAGCTGCCTCCTCAATTTGTTCCACATTAAAAATCATCCCTATATAGGGTAGATCCATGTGAAGGACAGCATACCCTTTTCAGAGGTTATTAGTGGTTATCTATAATATTGTCAAGGATGGCTGAGCTGAGGATACCTCCTAACATTGCTTTCTTTGTTTTCTGAGGAATGAAATTTTCTATAAATCAATTGTACTTAGAAATTTCACCTCTTTAGTTTTCAAGTTACAGGTAAGCAGAAATATTCCTGCCACAAGTGGGAGAAAGTACTGGAAACATGTCCACACTTCAAATTCTGATTATCTCAACCTTTTTCTCACTTAAGAAAAAAATCAACTATTTCATTGATTTTACTACAGCATAGTCAAATCAACTTACCTCTTGTTGTTTTTCACGGTTCAGTGTGCAAGAATGAGCAATGATTTCCTTCATCAACCATCTAGCTGAAAATTGCTTTGCTTATTAGTCAGTATAAATTGTTCTTCTGCTAAAACATAACATATCAACATGGAAGAATTTATTGCCCAATTTCATCTTATCCATCTTTCCTTTTTCAGTATTGATGCATAAAAACATTAGCATCTGATGTGGTATAGAATAGAAAGAATAGTGTTATTGCGAAGTTTGGGTTACCAGGGAAAGTGATATAACTTGTGGTCTCATTCAGAAGCAGGATCTTCCCAATGAAGGGAGATCTGAAGAGCGAGATACATGTTAATTGGGAGGAATAATTTAGGATCTTTAACCAGGTAAGGTGGATTGGTCCAATAATGGTGGAGGAGTTTGCTACAGATTAGGGTGAATTCACAGCACAGTTTTCTAGACTAGGGCATTGGCTCACTATTCTTGTTTTCTGTTGTCTGGAATCTGTACTTATGAATGCCAGGCCACATAGGCACATGTTTCTTCAAGTCCCTGGCCCCACTACAGTAGTTAAGTCTACATGTCAACCTATCATCATGATTTCTCATTGCATTCCTTTTGCTCTCATAATTTGGACTATCTTGCATTTTCTGAGTATTCAAACTCTTCCACTTCCTCACTTTTTTCTAAGGCCTTTACTTGGAATGTCTTCTGATACTACCTTTACTTATGAAATTCATTTCCATTATTTTTAAACTATTTTTAAACAATTATTGAAAATCAATTTTCTATTCTTACCCCCATGAAGAAAACAACAACAGCAAAAACAAGGCCCTTGTAATAACTATGTATGGTCAAGCAAAATAAATTCCTAGGTTGGTCATGTCCAAAAATTATGTCTCATTTTGCTTCTCAGTCCATCATCTCTTTATCAGGAGGTGGGTAGCTTATCATGCTCATCTATTTCAAATGCCACCTCTTTATTGTTATTCTGCATCAGTCTAGAAAGAAATGATTCCCTGCTCTGCATGTACTTTGTAATACTCATATAATACTTATCATATACTGTGTTGTTGATAACTGTCTATTTTCTTTCTCCTATTAGGTTGTAAATTCTTTGAGGACAAGGTTCATATCTTGTCAATAATAGCTTACACAAATTGATTCCCTTTAGGCAAGTCACTTAAGACTCCTCTTTGGGGTCTCAGTTTCCTCATCTATAACATTAAAGGGCTATACTAGATGAATTCTAAATTCCCTTCAGGCTCTAAATCTATGATCTCTATCAACAATTTATGATTTATATAGTGCTTTATGGTTATAATGTTCTTTACGTATATTATCTCATTTGAATCACACAACATCTCTGGCAGGGAAGGAGTACACTTTAAATCTCACAATGGAATTTTCATGGTGCTTTGTCAAAAACCGTTTGCTGAATGATGAAGTTTGATATGTGATTTGGTGTAAAAGTTATTGTACAGGGTCATTTGCCAAATAGATCTTCCTTTTTTCCTTCCTTCCTTTTCCCCTCCTACCCTCCCTCTTTCTCTTTTTTTCTTTCATCTTGTTACTGTGTAATAAAGACAATATTGAGGTAACTGCCCTTGGAGACCATAAAGGTAGGTATAGTTAACTGAGCTCTCTGCTTCTCTCCCCATACTCCTGACATTTCTACTCTCTCAGCATTGCTAACTTTTATCTAAGGGTGGGAGTTTTCACATCCATCCCAATTAATGTAATCACTGGAAGCCTAGACAGTTGAATTCAATCAATCAATCAATCAGTCAATCAAACTAGGTGGAAACTAGAGGTGGAAACTAGGTGTGGAGAAGTCTTGGAGCTATTTGAGAGAAATAAATACTTTGACTACTGGATTAAGATAGATGACCCACACAGGAAATATCTTGGGATTGTCTGAAAGAATCAGAAACACTTCTGGGCCTAGGTATCTCAGCAATCCAGTTCTACAAGGCACACCACAGAAAGAGACCAATGATGAAGGACTTTTGAGAGTGAATTGCCCTTGGTGGGGACAGGATCAAGTTTCTCCGCTTCCCCCACCATTGACCAAGTAATGACTTTGTGGCATTCAAAAGATCAGAAAATCTAGAGTTCTTATTGGCATCAATAGCGGCGGAAGGGGGAGGCACACATCCTCTTCTCGGGCGTCAAGTCTACTATAGCACACCACTCCCCTCCCCCAACACTACCATCAACACATGCACAAACATCACTCCTGCTTCAGAAGTTTTAGGTATTCCTTATTTCCTCTACTTGACATATAAAACCCTCCAAAATCTAATGTTAGGCAACTTTTCCTGATTTATTTTCTATTATAGATCTCCCCTCCCCCTCGAGGGGCTTCCTGTGGCCCTGCCCCCTCCACTGCTCTGCTGCCCCCACAGCAGAGGGGCTTCAGCGCTTCCTCGGCCCCAAGTCCAGCTGGAAGGGCTTCAGTGCTTGGGAGCGGAGGACCCCTGGTGTGAGCGTGCACAGATTCTGCTGCTGCTGCAGCCTTTCCCTCCCCATTCCCAGTTGAATTTCTGAAATGTGAATTTATGTGAACAAGAACTGTCTGTAGTTCCCTTGATGCACTGCACATTTTAGCTGAACCTGCTTTCTTGCTGTACCCAGTATATGACATTCCATCTCAAGCCTCCATGCCTGAATGAAAGCTATCTATACCTTGAATGTTCTCCTCAGTCACTTTCAATTACTGGCTTTCTTCTAGGCTCAGCTAAGATAACATCTTTGGAAAGCCTTCTCAGATAGCCTTTTATTATTGTTAGTGCTCTCCTACCCTCAAAGTACTATGTGCTTAATTTGCTTATGCATTATGTTCACTCGTTTGCATAGATGTTTCCTCCTAGTAAAATGGAAGTTACTTGAGGCAGGATTATTTCATTTTTATCTTGGTATCCCCAATATCTAGGCCTTGGCCTTCTAAAAGGCCTTTAATAAATGTTTGTTGAATTGAATTGCTCATAGGTTATTTATTTCAGCAGGATCAGTTCTAGAATTTTTTCTCAAATCCACTTACTTTGTCCCCGGTTCCCTCTCTTTCTCTAATTGATCTATGTGGTATGAAAAGTAGGAAAAGTTTTCTCTTGCAATGATGTCTGGCTTAAAAAAAAAATCCTTCTCAAAATATCCATTTTTAGAAGTGAACCTTGTGGTATATGATCTCATATGACAAGTATGTTTAATTGTACTAAACTTTGGTGATGGGGATAAAAAGTTCATTAGAAAGCTGAACCGTTAGAAGGTTGACTGGAAAGAATAGACTTTTATCAGAGTTTAAGGCATCCTATTAGTTGCTATTATTTTGAGAGTTTTTTTTTTAATAGTAAGCAAAGCTTTAAGCTCTTTCCATGGTCTGTGACTGGTGAAATCCCCATATCATTCCTGTCTTGTCTTGTCATCACTGAAAATGCTTGTATATAAGGAAACATGTTTTGTATGACAAGACAACAGAGGGTCTAGTAGGAGTTGGTGTTAGTCATGATTTTACTTAACGTGTTTTTTTTTAATGATTTGTAAGAAGAGAGAAAAAAGCACATTAATTAAATTTACAGATGATGCTAAATTGGGAGGTGTTGAGAACATCAGTGAGGACAGACATATAAAGAGGTTAGAAATATGTGAAAGAAAGAGCAAAATGATATTTAACTTGTAAAACTTCAGCTAATATCTTAGTGGATTATTAATCAGAACTCTCACTATTCATAGAAAAGGGAAAGAGATATGATAGCTTCTGTTTTAATAGTATATGAGACTGAAAATATAAATATATACAAAATGATAAATTTCTTTTTCACTGAAAACCATTGTATCTTATGGGACTATCATATTAAATTTGGAAGAAATATTATGGCTTATTTATTATATTTCTTTTTATTGGTAGTTGTGGACTATTACATTTCTAAAATAAGGTAGGAGATGGGACTGGTCAGTTTTCACTGTGCTGTATACATATATATATGTACACACACACACACACATACACACACACATATATATACATATGTATATATATTGTAGAAACACATAGGCTACACTCCAACATTGTTTACAAATCCCACATATTACTGTTCTCTTTATTTCATATTGGTTCCTCCCCAACCCCTTTATTTGGTTTTGTGTGGCATGGAAGATAGAATTCTAGATTTGGAGTCAGGAAGACCTGGGTTCAAGTTCCACCTCTAACACTAGTAGAGTGATCATGGGCCTATTACATAACCACTTATTCTTGAGAAATTTTCTGACTTATCTACTAAGTGATGGACAGATTACACTCCCAAGACACTTGACAGTTAATTTAGCTAAAGCTTTAGCCGTTGAATTCCAGGTTTAGACATGTCATTTAATAATACCTTTGCAAACTTTTTTGTTTCTTTAGTTTCTGAACCATACTATAAAATATATTTTTTAAATTTATGTTTCCTTTCATTTAAACATGATCTTGCATATCAACACAACTTAAATTTTGTAGACCTTTAATTTAATGGAACAAGCAAACAAAATTAATTTTGCATTGTTTTTCTAATAAACTTTTGTATACCAAAATGCTTATGGTACTTTAGGAAATGTTATAAACTAAAGCACTACATCAGCCATGTCAGAAGGACCACAAAACATTGCCCTGGTGAGCTCCAGCAAGAGTGAAATGTATCCACTGTTTATTGTTGATTATCTATGACAAACATTTTATTAAATGTCTATTTATCAGGAAATACTTAGCCAGAATGTGGTTAACCATTATAACAAGGTATATGCAAATGATCTTCCCATGAGACTTTGCAACAAGGCATTTAATTAACTATACAAATAAACAGTTAAATATACATACATATTATAGAGAATTGGCTGGTGTGGTGTGGTTGCTTTTGCACTTATAATTCCTCAATAACTTCATTCAACAATGGAAAATGTATTTTTATTAATGTAAATAGGTAAATTTATTGAAAAGCAATGTTATTGAAATCCAAGATCATTCTTTACATATCATGGAAAAAATGAGGAATTTACCTTGATATCTATAATCTTGAATATTTAGGGAATTTTCGTTGTAAAGAAATAAAGTCACAGTGTCAAAACTACATAAATCCTATGAGGCTGAACACAAAGGGAGAGATTTAAAGGCTGTGTATGTTTTAGGTAAATTATGTTTTTTTAATCATATCCAAATGGTATTATCAGCAAAATTCAAGAACATTATTATATTCATTTAAAGCTATTTACCTTATAGAATTCTAAAACATTTTGTGATTATTTGGTAAATCTTAGGTTTCATTTGTTTTTCTTCCAAACTGTTATTCTATTTTTTTGATATAACCAAATTTATTGATAGAATTTGTTTATGATTTTTGTTGTTACAATTTCCTGGATGTCACTCACATTGATTCTATTATCATGATTATGCCTTAGAAGAATCTCATTTTATACTTTATTTTTTAACTCATCAAGCAAAATCATAGAGGCATACTCTTAATCAATCAATGCTGCTGAAAAGTTAGCCTGGTGGAGAGCTGGCTCATTTTCCTTATCTTCTGTTTGAGATCTGTAATTAATTCTCACTGAGACATGAGGTGTCTGTGATTCATACATCCTGACACAGAGATGACAAACCATATTATTGTGGATCTCAGAGTGGTTTCACTGTAAGAATTCAAGAGCATATAGAATAGTCCTTTGTTAACTACATTAAACAGTAATCAAAGTTATAAGAAGTATTGCTGCCCACTATTTGAAACAAGGCTTTTGTTTTTGAGACTTAACTTAGCCCTCACAACAATCCAGAAATATCTTGTTTTTCTTATTTATGCCAAATTAATCTATTTTTAGATAATCAGCAAGAGTTACTAGGTGTAGCAGCTGACCAGTCAGGCTTCCCAACTCTATTTGCATCTCTGAGGCCCCTGAGGATGGAAAAGAGTCTTTTAATTGGTGATTCAACTTTAGTAGAAACATGCTTTTAGGAAATGAGGCCTACACTGTTGTCTTCACACCAGGCACACCAGCTCCTGTTGCCATGGTGATCTCCTATAGCAAGAGAGATCCAGTGATGTGGAAAACAAGATGGCTTCCTCATTTGTTTAACCTTAAGGAAAGTTGCAGATATTAACAAATCATTAAAGACCTCAATATTTTTCAGCTCTTTGACCTATATAAAGATATCATGGAAAATCCCTATTTGATTGTGAAAAGATTGACCTCTCTGGCTAAAATATTTACTAAATGTCTAAAACTGCATACAGTTTTCAAATGGAAAGAAGAATATTTTCTTTTAGATAAAAAAAAAAAGGTGCCTTCCCATTGAGCTGTGTTTCTAGGAACAGGTCAAGTTTCTGTCCATATATGATTTTTATTTATTTTGGATTAGTGTTAGGACTGTGAAATAACACATGGTATATGCAGGCTTTGTATGTTAAGAATTAGCTGCCTCAGCAGTCTCTCTAGGCTTGTAAAGGAGAAATAGTACACAGCACCTTCTTAGAGTACGATGCTGATTTTTGAAGATGGAATTACAGTTAAGGGCATGAGAGGTTAATAAAAAATCAGGAAAATGTAGAAAAGACTGATTTTAGCCACCTGAAATCAACCCTAAGGTCCTTGGTCCTGATCACAGCTGCCTCTTTCCCACTCAGCTCAGAAAGATATATGCAAAAAGCTTGGTTCCCTAGTTATTAAATAATTGGACTTCTTACTTTGCCAATACCATTCAGTCACCACACACCTCATAAGATTGGATTTCGCAAACAGCTAAAGTATTTTTGCAAGTAATGGGAGGTTGAGAGGGCAGGATTAAGATGCAAGTGATTTTCAGTTAATGAGATCTTTGTGTTCTTTAATGCCTTCCTTTGTTACATAATATTTAAGCACACAGCCAGAAAGGAAAACTAGGTTTTATTTTCTTTACATATATAGCACTATATACATATACATATTGTAAATTACCATAAATTTTTAATGAAGATATTATGTTACCATTGTTCTCTGTGTAAAAGCAAAGTACTGAATCAATATTTTGTTGCTTCTTTCTCTTTGTATATGGAATCAGTGGGTTAAAGAAAAAGTTTTCTGCCACCCTTTCCACTAACAAACCTTTCCCAAGACTATCTCTTCTATACTATAGCATTTAACAATTGCATCAGAACTTGGGTTATTAAACTACTAATAGAGGGAAATTTGACATTTGCATTTTGAATTTCTTTTAGATTTGATTTTAATGTCCATTTCATTCATTCTTTGAAAATTTTACCTATTTAATTTGTGGGTTAGACAGAGTTTGGTGTTTTCTTCTAATTAATACCTTGCAAAATCTGAAGCCTTAGTGTGGCAGTTTTTAGCTTCATACCTTGACTGATAGTAGAATGTCTGCACTGGATGATACAGATAAAAATGAATCTAAATTTAATATGATCTTGAGTTTTAACCTGCTCTCCCCATATCCTAGTACTATTAGTCCTTCAATTGACTTGAATTTTCCTTTAGCTATAGTTTCAACATCCTGTTTTGATGTGGATTAAAGGTTAAGTGATATTTTGGCTCAGCTAAAATTTTTACCACTGTATAGATGATTGTCCTGTTACTTCTGTGAGATTTTAACGAGCTTAGAGGATACAGACGGAAATAAACGGAATGCTGAAATAGGCATAAACCTGACCTCTGCTATTTAACAACTGGTATTAAGTACATATTAATAATGTTATATTACAGCATATTAATTTTCTGTTTTCCCAATTCACTCAGTGTCTAGTTGACATAGCATGCCTCTGAACAGTTCAGTAGAATTTAGATACTGAAGCCCACTTTAAGATATTTGAATTGCAAAATAGAGATGGAATTTCCTAATAGAGAAACGATTATTCTATATTGTAAGATTACTCTACTTCTTATGATTTTTTTTCCATTTTATTTTACTAGATTTTGGTCAGAAGTCAGAATGCATCTAGAATATTATGTTTAGTACTAGAGGCCATATTTAGGAAAGGACATTGAGCAGCTGGCATATCTGGAGAAAAATGACCAGAAGGCCAAAGGGCTTGAAGATCATGCCACATAATGATCAGCTAAAGGACTTGGGAGTGTTTAGCCTTTAGCAAAAATTCTAAATGGGAACTTGATGGCCACCTTGAAATATCAAAAAGGATGTCATGTGGCAGACTTTTTCTGCCTAGTCCCAGGGCACACAAGTAGGATTAATGGATAGAAGGAAAAAAAAAGAAATATTTATGTTTGATCTAAAGGGGAAAAATATCCTAAAAATCTGATCTGTCTGGAAGTCAAACATCTTAACTCAGAAGATAGCAGGTTCCCCTTACCTAAAGGCCTTCATACAGAGACTAGATGACCAGTTTTCTGGGATATTGTAGCAGAGAATTTCTGCTCAGCTATTGGGTGCACTAGAAGACATTGTAGTTCTGTACTCACTCAAAGAACACATGAATCTGGGGAAATGTAGGAACTTATTATTTGTTTGTTTATTTGTCTTATTAGTGAGTTTAAGTTGGGAGCAAAGGTTTTGTTTTTTTAGAGGTAGAAGAAACCATAGGAATTACCTTGCCCAACCCTCTCATTTTATTAATGTGGTAGTGTGGCCAAAGAGATAAGTGTCTTGCCTAAGGTCTTACAAAACTTAGTGCTGAGCTGGAGAAAGGTCTGAATAGGATCATAACTAGAAATTCTAGTTTGGATTGAGCAGCTCTCAGATCAACTTTGAGTGTTGGGATGTGAAAATAATATAAGCAATTACTGATACCAATTTAGCTGAGCAGAAAGGGATATGAGGGGAAAGAAGGCACTGTGAGAAAGGACCATGGTACATTGGCTGCCTATGGGAGGATGGAGATTATTCCGTGGGAAGAAGCATCAGGATACTGACTCATGGGGGGTCAAGACCATTGGTCCTAAAAAAAAAAAGATACAAGGATACTATAAGGCTAGTGGTGGAGAAGGAACCATTTAGCCCCAGAGAAACAAAGAGAGGTGGGACAGGGAATGAGGAAGGAGAAAGGAGCATGCTATCTTGCAGCTTCTTATTTCAACTTTTTTTCTTGTTATAAGTGAGTCAATAAGCATTTGTTATTAAGTACGTACTATGTGCCAAATACTATGCTAGATATTAGTCATACAAATATAAAGTGACTCCTTAAGGTGTTGGAGGGAAGGGGGAAGGAAGGATAGATTATACCATGTTCATTGATAGGTAAAGAATATATACAGAGGAATACAATATAGTTTCTATCAATCAATCAATGTTTATTTAGCACCACTATATGCCAGGCATTGTGTTAAGCAGTGGAGATACAAAAAGAGGTAAAAGATAATCCCTTCCCTCAAGGAATTTACAATCTAATTTCATGATAGGAGGACATTAACAATTGATGGAAATCAAAGAAAAGACTCTTAAAGGAGGCAGTATATAATCTGGTCCTTGAAGGGAGCTAGTGATTCTAAGAGGTAGGAGTGAGGAGACAGAACATCCCCAGTCTGGGTAAAAGTATAAGCAAAGGCACAAAGATGGCAGAAGGGATGTCAAGAATAGAAGACCAAGTTGTAGGTCAAGTTGGCTAGAACATAGATTGTGTAAGGGGAATAAATAATAATTATAACAACAATAATAACAACTATGTGACAGGCACTGTGCTAATTGCTTTACAATTATTACCTCATTTGAGCTTCACAACAACCCTGGGAAGTAGGTGCTATTATGATCCCCATTTTACAGATCAGGAAACTGAGGCAAACAGTAGTTACCCAGAGTCTTACAGCTGTTAAGTTTTTGAGGTCAGATTTAAACCCAAATCCTCTTGACTCCAGACCAAGCACTCTACCACACTATGTAGAGTAAAGTATAATCAGTCTAAAGTGGTAAGCTGAAGCCAGGTGGTTAAAATGCCAAATGGAGGAATTTGTATTTTATCCTAAGGACAAAAAGGAGCCACTAAGGCTTCTTGAGCAGCAGAGAGACATGATTAGGCCTGTGTTTTAGGCATATTACTTAGGCTGCTTTGTGGAGCATCAATTGAAAGAGGGAGAGGCTCGATTCAGGGAGATCTTACAATTATGAAGCTCTTACAATAATCTAGGCTAGAGATAACAAGAATCTGAAATAGAGTGGCTATGGAAAGAGCAGAGATGGTTGTGAAGTTTAGGTTTCTCTGTTGTTAGAATACAAATTCTACTACAATGTAAATGTAATGACATTTTAAATTGCACTGGCTTTTGAACCAGTATTTAACATTTGGGACATTCTATATGTGGGGGTCCTCTGAAAAAGTTGTCATTGCCCCACTTTAGTTATAGCTTGGGAACTCAAGATTTCTTGACTCCTAGTCTGCTACTATTTGAAATCTGTCACTGCATCTCTGGTACTAACCTTGGTAGCAATATATTTCTGTTTTTAATATTAAAAAGATAAGCACATCTCTTGATATCTGCTTCTATCAGCCATTTGCCTATTTTTTTCAGATTTTAGAACTTAAGAATGAGGTATCTTAGGAGAGAATAGCTTCATTTTGGGTCCTACTTTCTTTTGTACCCCAGAGCTCTGATAGATGCCAAAGCTCTTAGGAGAGATAGTCTTGTATGACAGTCCATTGCTAGCAGTTAGTCAACAAACATTTATTAATCACTTAATATGTGCCAGGCACTGTGTTAATCACTGGGATATAGAGAAAGGTAAGAGACAAACAAGCTAATAAGGGAGATAAATGTGGGAAAAACTATGTACAAAAGAACCATATGAAGGATAAATAGAAATAATCAACAGAGGGAAGGAACTAGAATTAAGAGAGATTGGGAAAGGCTTTCCATATTAGGTGGGATTTAAGCTGGGATTTGAGTGAAGCCAGGAGGAACAGATGAGGAAGGAGAGCATTTCAAGCATGGAGCCCAGCCAGTGAAAATGCCTAGCGAGGAAAGATGTAATATCTTGTGTGAGGAACAGCAAGGAGGACAGAATATTAGAACTATTATTTAAACATGAGAGATAATAGCAATTTGCCCCATTTTTTCCTTAGTACTTATCCTATTCCTAGTCATGTAAATTTTTAAAGGTAAATTTTATTAATATCTTGTGTTTATATATACCTTATATTTTCCACTGCATTCCTTCCCAGTTCCCTTCCAGAGAGCCATCTATTATAATAGTTTTTTTTAAAGAAAAAAGACAAAAGCTCCCCGTTAATGAACATAATGACATTAAAAGCACTATTGTACATTCATGGTCCCCTGCCCTTGCAAAAAAGAGGTGGGTCGTTTCACTTATCTTCTTTGAGGCCAAGCTTGGCTATTATAATTTTGCAGCATTCTTATTTTGTTACTGTTGTTTTTGTCTTTTCTTTGTTGAAGTCATTCTATATATTGTTTTCCTGGTTCCACTTCACTTTGTATCAGTTTAGTCTTGCAAATCTTAAACACACAAAAGTTCCTAGAGCGAACTAGACAAGCAATAAGAGAAACCTTCAAAGATGAAAACAAATAAAATTACCAGAAGACAAGTAAGTGGAATGGAAAGAAAGACAGGTAATATAAGAACACAGGTGGCTGGAATGAAGCAGGAGTATGATGTAAGAGGAAGACTGAAAGATAATTGTTTACAGGCAGAAAGATAAGCATTCACAGAAACAAATGGATTTGAATGTTTGAAAGACACTTCAAAACTCTGAGGAGTCATTTTTCACCCAAAGTTACCTGCAGGGGCCTCACACACAGGAAACACCATGCTGAGCATAGGATAATGAAACACAGTGGCTTTTGCCCTGGCATTTGCCATCTTCACTGTGGGGAGTGTCAGCTTAGGTAATTTCTATCAAACGGCCTCATTACTGTCATCTCCACCCGTGGTTCATTTTAGGGCCTAGGAGAAGGAGAAGCATGGGAGGTGGGAAAAGTTTCTTGAATATTTTTGTTAAACTCACTTGTCATTATGTAAAAAAAAAAAAATCACCAAAACAATGTTATTTATGCCTACCTATTTTCCAGAAGGTCATTATTTTTTTCATTTGCCTCAGGTTTTCTGATCCCTACTGAACATCTTCTTCTGCATGTACGTGTGTGTGTGTGTGTGTGTGTGACCTTTTCTCTTAAATCCCCATGGTTAAGTTAAAATATACATATTTTTAATGTAGGCTAGAATAATTAGCTGAGTATCTTTCTGAACTATTAGTTAAAGCTGAGGAAAAGGAGGAAGAAAATCTAAATTCTATTCCATTTCCCTTTAAACCTGTGAGTTAGCAATGAGACAGTGAGATTTTTTTTCATGTAAGCAACTCATGTTTTTCCTGCAGTGAAGAAAATGAGTTATGCCCACAACTGTTCAAAGTTACCTCATTGCATCAGAATCAAGTTGGGGAAGGAATCATTCTTTGAATAATCAGGAAGGCCCACTTTTTGCAGATAACAGTTAAGGATGAAAATTATAGCTGTGAATTAGTTGAGTTGGAAAGGGGAAAAAAATGAATTACTTACAGTACTCTGAGGAGATTGATAGTATCAGTACAGCTACCATTTAAAACCAGGTCAAATATATTGCTGCATGTGGAATCCTGTCTCTGCCAGATGGTATCGATATGTTATTTCTCCAATCAGGTCCAAATGAAACAACTGATTTTTCATGAATCTCCCCATTAAAATCACTTTATTATGGTTTCTTTCTCTGTCCCTATGCTCCTGATACCCTCATGAAGAGGAAATGTTATATCCCTTTAAAAAATCATTTGTAATTCCACTTCAAATTTCATGATACTCACAGATTTATAGTGTGACTGTTGACTCAGCTACACCTGAATGAAACATCCACCTCCTTGTCTAATTAAAAAGAGTTGAATGGCATCAAATCAAATTGGAGAAAATGACTCAGTTTATGGCACATGGGAGTAGAAGTTATCCACATGAAGTAAGTAAACCATCCCACTAGGTTTCTAGATGTCAGTTCAGAACAGGGTATTTTTCAAACCTGCTAGTTTCATTTGAGTGTGTCACTGAAATGTGATATTCTGTGTAAAACCATAAAGCTAAATATAAAAAAAAAAAACTTTAAAAAAATCCTTGGGGAAGACCTTTCATTAGTGCTTCTTTTCATATCATCTAGCTAGTGGTTTTTAATAGGCTCAAATTAATGTATCCCTCTTTTAATTTTTTTTCTCCTAAGACTTTAAGGCTTATAGAAGTTAAGATCTGGAAAGGTCCCTAGAGATCAAGTGCAATACTTTCATTTGCTGCTATGAAAATTACTTGTAGCCCTACAAGAATGCTCTGAACCTCATATTGCCTGCACCTAGTTATGAAAGCCATATGTATGGACTAAAATTTTAGTGCACAATTTAAAAAATGGAGATAGATAGGTTTAACTGAAAGTAATAGGATAAAATCAGAAAAGAAAGAAGACTGAATCCTGGTTTAATGGCAAGAGTTATAAAATTGTCTCTAAGGAATCTCTAAGCGTTATGGAGCCCTTTGGCAGTGTGGTAAAGTTTATGGATCTCTTCTTAGAATAATGTTTTTAAATACATAAAATACATGGGATTACAAAGGAAACACATTTATTCCAATGCTGTCAGCAAAATTCAAACACATATTTATATATGTATTGTATGTATATGTTTAAAAACCAAGTTCATGGACCCCAGGTTAAGAATCCTTGCTCTATGGGGAAATGTTAGAAATGATGATAAATCATAATGGAACATGATTTCTTGGCTTTGGGGTAAGATTATGCCTAGTATTTACTGAAAAAAACTCTCATGGTGGGCCTATGGTTCATCTAGCCTAGTGTCTATACTTATTAACTTTTTTTTTTAGTATAGGAATTTGTCAGTTTTTGTGAAAGTCACAGTAGATCAAACGAATTAGTTCCTTTTAAATCACGTGTACATATACTCACTCACCATTGAGAACTAGAAGAGACCTCAGAGTCCATTTAATCCAAACTCTCATTACACATGAAGAAACCGAGGCCCAGAGTCAAATAAGAAGTAAGCATCAGCATTGGGATTTGAATCCAGACTCTTTGTCTCTAGATTCATTGCTCTTTCTAATGTACCAAGAATTAATAGATAGCATTTGCCCTTAAGGAAATCATGTTCCTTTCCCTTGAAGAGATCTCACTCCTTATAGTGCTTTGACAGATAGTATGTATTTTCTTAATTCCTTGGCTGCAGAATGTATAATTCACAAGAATCCTGAAACTCCTACTCTTCTTTTATTTCATGCTTATTTTCCTAAAATTTTTCTATCTTAATTTTGGTATAGCTAATTATTATTTAAAAAGTAATTTTTGCAATGAAAATGCTATATGAGATGACATATCTATTTAAACAATATCTAGGAGTTAGGCAGGCAGGAATCAAGGAATTACAAAGGAATGTAGAAATTGGCAGTTTCCACGCAGTCTGGAATACTACAGACAACCTTTGACAGGACAAGAAGACATTGATAATAAATGACTATGTAAAATACCGATGTCAACTCTTGATTATCTGCATACCTGATGAATTTTGCCTTCAAGTTCTTATTGCCATAATTAAGTCAAGTAAATAACAAAGTCATTTGGAAACTACTTCCTCTCTTTCATTTAATTTTATTCTCCCATGATGCTCACAATTCAACAACAACAACAACAGCTAAAACCTTTTTAAACAAAACATTTAATTTGCTACTTTTGGGAAAGTGTGAACTATAAATATAATACATTTAAGGTAATTAAGCTGTGGCTGGTGCTTTCCCCCAGTCTGAAGGGGATGCTATCCATCTCCAGCATGGAAAAGGCATTAGAGAAGGACTCTGAGCAGTGCAAAGAAAAAGATAATATGTTCAACTTTCTAATTCCTCCTCGTTCAAGTTTTCATGGGATGCTTGGCCTTGTTTTGTCTTAATTGCTATGGATTCTGAAGGATGATGGTTGCATCGATATTAAAGTAGGGATAGGGATAGAGAATAGATCTGTGATTTCCTTGACATGGGAAACTCCTGGATATGGAAGCTCCTTCAACTAATGCAGGTTGGCATTTTCTCTATGACTTACAGTTTTCGAGAGTTGCCTTGGACACTAAGAGGTTAAGAAAGGAGAAGGGAGGGGATAAGCATTTATTAACTGTCTACTATGTAACAGGCATTGTGCTAAGGGCTTTTCACAAATATCTCATTTGATCTTTACAACAATCTTTTTACAGTTTAAGAAATTGAGGAATATAGAGGTTATGTGACTTGCCTAAGGGTCACACAGCTAGTAAATATCTGAGCATGGATTCAGTCTGCAGTCTTCTTAACCTCAGGCTCAGTGCTCTAACCACTGCATTACCTAGATGTCTCCTAGTGTCAGAGGCTATATTTGAACCCAGGCCTTCTGACTCTGAGACCACATCTTTACCAATTATGCTACACTGCCTCTGCCTCTCTTAATATTAAAATATTATTCTTACTAAGTTTATTAAATGTTATTAACATTTAGATTTCTTCATAATGTTCAATTTACATTGGCTTTTAGAATCGTTTTTTGTTTTCCTATACAGTATCAATCACCTTTCCCACATAGTGTCACATTTGAGGTAATAATAATAATGATAATAAATAAGAAAAGGTACATAATTCATAATTATATAATTGTAATTACATAGATATAATTATATAAGTTTAAGGATCATAGACTAAAGCTATAAATAACCTGAAATGTCAGCCTCCTCAGTCGCTCAGTGTTTCATCACTACAATTCTGTGAGGTTATCAAGATGTTATTTCCTAAATTTTACAAGGTTAACTGAGGTTTAGGAGAATTTAGATTATTTACTTAATATTATAGAAAGGAGTACAGTAAGGAATAGAACTCACATCACCTCATCACCAAGGTTGGGGGGTTGGGTAGAGACTTAAACAAAATGTTATCTCCTCAAACCCATTTTATTTTATTTTATTAAATAGCACAGGAGGAATAAGGATCTGACCTTTTTGAAGAGTTAGGTTGTATCAGTTTCTGGGTAGAAAGAGTGGTCATGAGTGAGAGAATTAGTAACAGCTGGGTCAGACACAGTGACCATATGTGCTTCCTTTTTAAAAAGCAATTGGGACTACAGACAGAGAGTATTGAGAGTAAAGTTAAGAGTCAGTTTACTTACTACCATCTAGCAGAGCACCAGGATTCTTTCAACTAGGCATCTCTGTCCGCAATTAGATTTTGAAAGCATTGATAAGTAGGAGGCCAAGGGCTTGAGCTCCAAGCCTTTGGGGCATGTAAAGAAAGTACTCAAAATCGTATTATTTCAGAATTAGAAGGAACTTCAGAGACCATCCCTTCTGTAACATCTCCTGCCAGGGGTCATCCACTTTTTGCTTGAAAGTATTCTTTAAGGGAGAATCCCCTGCTTCCTTAGCAATCAATTCCACTTTTGGACAGCTGTAACTCATAGGAAAAAACAATTGAATCTAAATATTCCTGCTTTATAACTTCTACCCTTTATTTTTAGTTCTCTCCCATGGAGCCAAACACGACAAGCTTGATCCTTTTTGCATGACAGACCTTCAAATATTGGAAGTCAGCTATTCTGCAACTTGGCTAGGATTCTGTTTAATCCTTCTTCATGTGAACTTGAAGTCTCTCACTTGCTTACCCTTCTTTAGATACTTAGGAACTTATAATTGTTCTTAAAATGTGGCACCTCAAGCTGAATACACAGTATTCAAGATGTGGTGTTACCAGGCCAGAATGGAGTGGAATTCACCTCTCATCCACCACCAGTCCTAGCTACTATTCCTCTCTTAATGTAGTCCAAATTTTAGCTGCCATATTTGGTTGCTACTGACATTCTGAACTTGACATCTATTAAAGTTTCAGGTTTTTTTTTTTTTTCCAAACTGCTATCAAGTCATGCCTCCTGTATTTTGTACTAACAAAGTTGACTCTTTGAATGAGAATATGAATTTTTACATTTATCTGTGTTACATTTCATTATATTAAATTTAGCCCAGTATTCCAGCCTGTCAAGATGTTTTTATCCTAACTTTCTTTGTTACTGGATACATTAATTATCCCTTTAGCTTTTTGGCATCTGCAAATTTGATAAGCTTACTATCTGTGCCTATCCAAGTTACTGATAAAATGTTGGATATTTCAGAACCAAGCATGATTCCCCAAGATGTCTAGAGTCTTTCTTCCCAGTTGACATCAAACTGTTCATGTGAACATTCAACCAATTCTGAATCTCTCAAACTGGAATATTGTTTAATCTGCATCTCTATTTTTCCCTCAAAGAATAGTGAAATGGACTTTATATATTTTTTTCCATTTAAATTATATGTTCAGTTAAAAATAGTTCCATGATTTACCAGATTAGTAACCCTGTCAAATTATACTCAATCATAGCAGATGATACAGAGAGTGAAGTTGCCTAGTCAAAAACCAGCATGGGGTCCTTTGAATCTGGAAAGCCTGGACAGTCAGGGAAGGACTGAGAATTTTCTTCTTAGTTGCTTAAAGGGAAATAGAAGCCCACAGAGAGCTGTTGGATTAACCATTGCTATAAATTTCTCCTATATACTTTAGTTAGTGGCTCTAGAGACTTGTTCTATATTCATCATTTTACCCTAGTCTCCAATATAGCCTAATAGCTTTCTCAAGGATTTTCTCACACCTTTGGTCAAAAGAATACATTTCCACAATTTTGTCCTCTCAGATAGTTTAAAAACAATCACATATTGAGCATCTATAATTGTTAGGTGCTGTTCTGGGTGATAGCCTTTGCCTTCTAGGAGCTCAAAGTTCAGTCAAAGTAGATAACTTATACACACATAAATACATGGTCGTATATGTAGGTAGATAATAAAAAGCTATCTGGGGGATCAGGAAGAACTTCATGTAGAAGGTGGAATTTCAGCTGATTCTTGGAGGAAATGAAGGATTTAGGGAAATAGAGATGAGGAGATAGTGTATTTCAGGCAAAGGGGAGTAACTAGTGTAAAATTAGAGGCAGAATATGACATACCATATATGAAGAAGAAGAAGGCTACCAATTTGACTGGGCTACAATGTGTGTGGAAAGAAGTAATGAGCAATTATGCTGGAAAGGTAGATTATAGACAGATATGGAAGGTTTTAAATATCCAACAAAGGAGTGTATATTTGATTGTTGAGGTAATAGGATACCCCTGGAGTTTATTGAATAAGGGTCAGATTTGTTCTTTAAGAAAATTACTGGGCAGCTAGGTAGCACAGTGGATAGAGCACTGGTCCTGGATTCAGGAGGACCTGAGTTCAAATCCGGCCTCAGACACATAACACTTACTAGTTGTATGACCCTGGGCAAGTCACTTAAGCTCATTGCTTAACCAAAAAAAAAAAAAAAAGAAAATTATTTAGTAGTTGTTACAAAGGCTGCATTAGAGAGGGGTGAGACTCAATTTTGGGTGAACAGCTAGGCTATTGCAATAGTCCAGATAAGCTTCATGATAATAGCCCATCTTGACTATCCCTTCCCTTTAATGTTCAACACCTTGTGCCTCAGCCTAGCAAACTGAACACAGTGTAAACCTTAGCCCCTCTAACCAGTTGACCTAATGTGGCACACAGTGCCTTGAACAAAGTAGATGATTAGTAGATATTTTAGAATGGGAGTTCTTAAAGTGAGGTCTGTGAATACACACATACATACATAATATATATATGTTTATATATTACTGTTTATATATATTATATATGTATCTATATACATACATTATATATGTGCATGTGTACACATGTGTATATGTTTTATATATGTGTATACACATGCATAATTATATAGATTGCTATATTTCAAAATAATTGGTTTCCTTTGTAATCTTATATATTTTGTGCATTGAACAACATTATTCTTAAGAGTTCATGACACAAAGAGGTTAAGAATTCCTGTCTGGTATTCAATTTAGTTTGTGTCTTCATCAGAAGTGTGGATGAAATGGGAATAAGCTACCTATTGATATCAATTGCAACCGCTATGTACACCTTAGTGGTTTTATGAGTTTCCATGTTAGGAAAAAAATGAAATAAAGCAAAAATATCACTTTGTGGTTAAACTAGAAAATGATGAGTTTGTCTGAATTTAGGTACATATATGGTACTCAGGAGAAAGATGTAAAGTCTATGGCTTGTCCAAAGCTAAGATTTTCAAGCTTCCTAAGACCTGTCAAAGCTTGATTTCTCTTGGCATAGCTTTTGAGAACCCAGGGTCACCTCCATGCTGTGATGAGGCATTGGAATTGGACCTAAGTGGAGGCTCAATAAATATTTGTTGATATATGATATAGTGTTCAGAGTAGCAGAAAGGTCCTAATGTATTTAACACATATGCCCTATCAACTGAATTATAATCTGAGACAGAACATAAATCAAAGGCTGTAAAAAAGACCAGAAGCAACTCCTAAATGGGATCAAGATAATAAACCCATGTTTGGAGAAGGACAAATAAAAGTTAAGTTAAAAACAAGGTAATCAAAATAGGTACTAAATGACTTGCATTTATAGAGCAGGTGTTATAGAAATGTGTTGTTTTTATTTTTGTACTTTTAGACTTATTTTTCATGTTTGAGAGGCTTAGTGCAGAGTGTGCTGGACTTGGAGTCAGTAATTCCTCACTCTGAGTGACATTTATGACACTTGTGAGCTGTGTGACCCTGAGCACATCACTTAACTTTTCAGAGAATCAGTTTCCTAACCCGTAAAATGGGGATAATATTATCTACCTCACAGTGTTGTTTTAAAGATAAAAACGTAGCTGAGGTGCCTTTCAAACTCTAATTATGTTGATCTGAGCTTATGTTTTCTAAGTAGAAAATAAATGTAATTTGTTCATATTATTTTCTAAATAACAAATATTATTTTTATTTAAAAAACAAAACAAAACAAAAAACAAACGAGTGTATGGATCACACAGGACACCCCTGCTTTTCCATGACTGAAGACAGGCCTATCTGTATCATTCTGATGAAGCACCACTAATTGCCTAGTGGCAACAGTAGCCTGTGAAGAAGAAAAAGTACCAGGGAGGAATTGACAAGTATTCCCAGAACTTTCACTGAAACTGCCACCCCTTTTAAGTGACAGAAATGTCACAGGCACAGATAATCAAACAGGAAAGATCAATGCGACCTCAAGGCATCAGGGAAGTTTTGTAAATATCTTCACACTATATAACATTTTGATACTCCCCCCACTGGGTTTCTTGTTTTACTTTCTTGTATTTTATCTGTTTTCTTCTTGATCTTCTGTCATCTGTCTCCTTGTACAAATTTACTCCAGCAGTTTCTTTCTATTTTCACCAAGACTTGCTCCCACCTTTGCTTGGTTGTCGCAGTTTAATCCTGCTGTTCTAACACTTTATTATTTCCCCATTGCTTTAGCCCTTGCCTTCCACTGATCTATTGATTCATTGTTTTTCAGGTCAGGTTCTGTACTTCTTTGGGAAACCTGGTGCAAGCAAACTTTATTTTAATAAATGCCTGTGGATTTTGTAACCCAAGGAAAAATAAAAACTAAGAAAGAGTCTGAGAATTCCAAAGCTGTGCCAACCTTGAAGTCAAATACCTACCACATGATGCGTATGGTTATATGAAGATATGTTTAATATAATTTTAATTTAAAAAATTTTTAAAATTTTATTTTCATTTAAAAACTTTATTACTATATCACACACTGTATATATATACATGTATATATATGTATATGTGCATGTACATATACTTATCCATCCATCTATATATGTATATAGGTATATATACATATATATGCAAATAGACACATATACACATGTATATGTACATATATACACATGCATGCATACACACATGTGTATATATACTATATATATATATACACATACATACACACACATATATATATGTATATATAATCTTCTAAAGAAGAAGAACTTTGCTTCTGTGGACACTTTTCTCACAAATATTTAGACATTAAAATATTTTCTCTGATGAGTTGCCGGTATCTCTTAACAAGTGTTATAGGTTTAGGAGAGAGACACATAATTCAGCACTGAAACCATAAAGGGTGTTTCAATGTAAGTTTCCTGGTACATTTCATTGGAAATAACCAGGTTGAACAGATTCTGTGAAGTGACAAGGCCCAGAGCAAAGACTGACTAGAGAAGAGCTGCAAATTGATATTGAAAGCACATTGCTCTTGTTCAGTGTGTACTGTTTGTAAAAATATCAGCAATGCACATTTTTAATCTAGTGAAAATTTGGCAGTACCACTGAAATCCTTTCTAGCAGAGCATTCATAATGACTTTAAATAAACAGAGCCAGCAGCCAGGAAATGCAAACGGAAGACAAATTTACAGCAGTAAGCAATAGCTACCAAACTGCTCTTATCCCTGGTTATAGTTAAATAATTTACTCTTCACCACCATTAAATGTTTTAAAATCATCATTTGTGAGTAGATGTGAGCTTTTTTGTCTTAGTATAATTATTCCTTCTGCCCGCTCTGGGTGTTTAATCCTTTAAACAGATCCAGGTTCTCCCCAGGTTGTTAGTAGATGGTTTGGATTCCAGTAAATGGTCCTCTTACGCATGACAGAGCCAAAGGTAGAGCTGTAAATGGCTCCCAATCTCCCTGTACAGATGAGTGATGAGACAGACCTTGCAAAAGCAAGTTAACATGGAGCTTTTCATCACAAGGCTTCTGCAAACATATATAAATGTCTTTACCTAATTCTCCAGACTAGCTTTATAACATAACCTGAAAGCCCAGTCTATCCCAATATATTCAATTGCTGCCTGTTGTGCTGGGTGCTGATACACTTTTGCTTATTATATACCAGTAGAGATATGGGTAAGACTAGATTCATGACTTCATTGGTACAGATGAAAACACTCCTTACACCAAAGCAAGGTGGTGCCTCCTTTTTAACTTTTAATCTCAGAAAATTCCTATAGCATTGAGAGGCTGAGCAACTTTCCTAGCATCCTGTAGCCTAGACATGAGCCCAAATCTTCCTATATCTGAGACACACCTCTCTATCCACCATGCCAAGTTACCACTGTACTGTATACATTACCTGAAAGAAATAACTATTTCTTCATCCACCTGAGTACCATAGTTTCTGCTTATTCATTTCCTTATACATCTCCACTGGAGGTGTGGGTCTAGACCTCTGAAGAGAGATTGGGATTAATTTGGGAGATGTGGTCAATAAAGTTGTAAGAGTAAGTGAACTTGCTGAGAGATTACAGTGAGCCTAGAAAGCTAAGGATAGGGGGCAGCTAGGTGGCACTGTGGATAGAGTGCTGGCCTTGAAGTCAGGAGGACCTGAGTTCAAATCCGGCCTCAGACCAAACACTTGACACTTACTAGCTGTGTGACCCTGGGCAAGTCACTTAACCCCAATTGCCTAGAAAAAAAAAAGAAAGCTAGGGGTAGACCTTTGGTGAAAACCCACAGTAAGGGATAGAGTAGAGCCATTAATAGAGACACAAAAGATTTTCTGCTTCCTCTTGTATGTTGTCTTCCTTCATGAGAATAAGTGGGCAGGGACTGCATTTCTTTTTGTTTGTGTTAATATCCCCAGGGCTTAGAACAATGCTAAATAATTGTTAGTAAGGCCCCTTTGATCCTGAAGTTGAGTGGTTTCCAGTCATCCTGACCTATGTCTTGCCACTGGATTCAAATGACTCTGGAGGAGAGAGTGAGGTTGATGATTTTGCACAGCCCTGCCTCACTTAAATCCAATTCACTTGCAAGTCAAGACATCACCCTCTTGATGTTATTGGTCCTTTTCTAGAACAAAGGACAAACAATGACAAGCTCCTCATGACCCAATTTGGGGTTTTCTTGGCAAAGATACTGAGTGGTTTGCCATTTCCTTTCCATTTTACAGAAGAGGAAACTGAGGTAAGCAGGGCTAAATGACTTTCCCAGGATCACACAGCTAGCATCTGAAGTCTGATTTGAACTCAGAAAGATGAGTCTTCCTGATTCCGGGCTGGGCACTTTATCCGTTGAGCCACCTAGCTGCCCTACTAAGACCCCCTAGTAAGTACTTAATAAGTGCTTGTTGACTTGGTTATAGAGACAAGAGGAGAGTCAGGAGAATGTGGTATCCTGAAGGCTAATGTAGGTGATAATATCCAGTAGGAAAGGGTAGTCAACAGTGAATAGAGCTGTAGAGTGGTCATTGGCTATTTAAAGTGGCCATTTGAGGCTTAGGAAGTCACTATTGACTATAGAGGAAAAAGTTTTAATAGGGTGGGAGGGGAAATAGAAATAACCAAAGGGTTAAGAAAAGAGTAGGTAATAGGAAATAACATCAGCTCACATTTATATAGTGCTTTGGAGTTTGCAAAAATGCTCTACGTGCATTATCACATTTTAAGGATGGTGGAGGTAATTCTGTAGACAACATTCCCAGAAGTTTAGCAGAGAAGCAGAAGAGAAATAGAGGTTGAATTGTAGATGATTTAAAGAATCAAAGACAGTTACCTAGGGGACGATATCTTTGAATCAAGTTTCTATGATAAAGGTCTGTCTAGATAGGATAGATCTAGAACTGGTTCAAATATTTTTGAGAAAGAACCATTCTGCAACAAAGAAATGATCAAAAGATATGAAGAGGTATTTCTCATAAAAAAGAAACAAAAGCTATCAACCATCATCTGAAAAAAATGATACAAATCACTAATAAAAAGAGAAATGCAAATTAAAATAATTTTGAGGCTTCATTTCACTCACATAGGATTGGCACAGATGACAAAAAAGGAAAATGAGAAGTGTGGGAAAGGACATGAGGGAAAAGGCATACTGATGCATTTTTATGGAGCTATGAATATTGGCCTAGCCAGTCTGGAAAACAATTTGGAACTATATTTAAAAAAAATAAACCAACTGTATATACTCCTTTCCCCCACTGATACCACTACTAGGCTTTTGCCACCCAAAGAGAGAAAAGAAAGACGGGAAAGATCACTTTTTATTTTATCAAAGAAATGGAAACTAAGGGGTGGTATCTATCAGTTGGAGAATGGATAAACAAACTGTGGTATGTAAATATAATGAAATATTGTACCACAGGAAAAAAAGAAAGGGATGAATTGAAGGAAAACTAGAAGGCTTGTAGTGAATTGATGCATAGTGAAATAAAAAGAACCAACCAAACAGTTTATACAATTACTACAATGTTATAAAGAAAAACAAATTTGAAAGACTTAATAACTGATCAATGAAATGATTATCCATTACTCAGGAGAACCAATGACAAAATGCGTTTCCCATGTCTTGATAAAGAGATGATAGACTCAAGGTGCACAATGTGACATAAATATTTAGCCAAGGCCAGTGGATGGATTTGCTTTCTTTCACTATGCTTTGTTGATTGCAGGGGACAGGTTTTTATTTTTAATTTTTGAGGAGGGGAAGGATAGTTGGAATAAAGGCACATAATAGAAGAGAAGGAGGTTTAAAAGGAAACATAGTTTAAACATGACAAGTCTAAAGGCAATGTGCTGAGTTTATTGTATACTATTAAAAAAAAAAAACAGATCCAAACTGTATGTGGTAGAGATTCATGATATCATGTGCGATCCTCTTTTTCTATTCTTCTTTATTTGGAAATTATCATATTTGCTCATATTTGTCAAGTTCAAAATATCCTCCTGCCCTCCCCCCAAAAAGATAAAAAATAACGGGAAGGGTATACATTTTTTTCTTTTTAATCTTTAAATCTTTAATCTCTTAAATTATTGAATGAACCTGGGCATGTTTGTAGACATGGAAGAAAATATTGAAAACTCAGGAGAAGGATGGGGTGACTGAATACTAGAGGCAATTGCAGGGAATAGAATTAATGGTAACTATACAAATACATTTAGCCTTCTTATGGAGAGCAGGTGATGATGCAGAAGGATTCTGAGAGGAAAAAAAATAATGGAGCAATAGGAGCTAAAACTTCTCAATAGAATGTAAGTTCCTTAAGAACTAGAACTGGTTTTCCTTTTGGCTCTGTATCCTCAAGATTATAGTATAGTGACTCCTGCATTATAGGTGTTTAATAAATGTTGGTTCGATTGAAACTTTATCTCTTTCACATATTTTATATAGCACCTAGACACCGTTTATTTAATAAATACTTGCTATTAAGCTTAACTTCTAAAAAAAGTACATGTATAAAACTATTTACTTATAGATATATCAAATTAGGAAAATAGCATTTCCAGGCGGGAATTCTGCTTACATACTTTTAAAAATCATGTGAATTTTGTCCACTTAAATATTGAAATCTGTCCTGCTTGCATTTTTCAGTCAAATATATCTTTACATTTCAGTGTGCTGGCAGAATGCTGTCAAATTTAAGATAACTTAAGCACTTAAACATTCTTATGCTTGACATTGTTTTCTTCCTAACCTTCATCTACTAGCCTATTACAAATAAAACCTCATATTTTGGCTTAAACTACTTTGGTATATTCTCTTTTAGATAAGAAACTAGTCTAAGGAGCTATCTTCTTCATCTCTTGTTAATAAAAATGTATAAGTTTAACTATACCCAATTTTTCTCTTTGAAATCCTGTATAGGTTTTTTTATGATCCTAGTGACATAAATATTTTTTTCTGGGCAAAGGTTGTCATGTTATCTTGGATACCATATTCATGAGCTACCTGTTATGTTTTCCAGATCAATCCTGCAAGATGGTCAGACAACCATTTGAAAAGTGATGATATTAGCCTACTGGTTGCTATTTCTACTAAGTGTCAAATTTAACTGATTTTTCTCCCTACTGACTTGGTTGATTTTTTTTTATTACACCAATTGAAATGACAGGTTGCTTTGGCATCATTTAGACATTTTGAGACTGTTTCACAGCCCTCTAGAGATATAGCATGGTAGTTTGTTAAGAAAATTGGAAGTTGAGTCAGAAGAACCTGTTTCTGCTGTGTACTGCCTGTAAATATTGGGTGTTGTCAGTTGGGCCTGAGTAAAGTCAGTCCCCAGGTAGTTTTGGTCAAATATTAAAATGAAATGAAAAATTCATAGGTTATTCAACAATGAACAAAAAATATGCTTAAAAAAGATTTCCCTTAAGGATATAAAACTCTCCTTAAGTGGATTCAGTCTTTTTCACTTTCATTAGGAAACACATCTGGTCAGTGGGACAAAGTCTTATGGCTTGCCTAGCCTTGGGATATCAGTTAAGCCTGAAGGATCTCTACTGAAGGACCCCTACTCCATTTGTGTAAATATTTTTTAATGCCCTCAGTTAACAAGAAGTCATATCAACATGGCCTATGGGTACCAGAAATTTAGCCCCCTGGGCAAGTTAAGGACAGTTTCCTGACCTTTCAGGGAAAGAACTAATCTAATCTACATGGACTGGAGAGAGAAGAGGAGGGAGCTCTGTTAGATGACTCTAACACACTTCACAACCTCGGTGGCAAAATCCTAAAAGATTTTCAATTATATAAATGGCTATAGGGCTGCTATTAGATGCCCTTAATCTCCACAATGCAAAGTACTTGAAATAGGAAAAAAAAAACCAAGAAAGAAAAAAGCCTAATATATAGTGAGGGCAAAAACAAATCAAGTAAACAAATGAATCAAGAAGTTTATGGACCCTTGAAGGAATGATCAAGTGTGTTAAAGAATAAAGATCAGAAATGAGAAGCTTTGCTTCCTTCCTTTTGAAGGATTGAATCCTTTGTCTTGGCAATCTGTATTTGTTCTGTGTGTTTTGGGGAGAGGAGTGATGCCCAGACTTTTCAGTTGAGAGTAGGTATCCTCATGTAAGATGATGATAATAAGCAGGAACATCCTCAGAAATATCAGGGCCTTAGGACAGATGATCATACCTCTGATATATTAACCAATTCTTCATTGCAAGGCAGAGTAATCTATAGTAAAGGATGTCAGAGGACAGTTTCATGCAACCAAGTACCAGGATCCACTCTGATACTACCACCCACTCACTAAGTGTTGCCTGGCCCATACTAAAACCATCCCCTTCTAGAGAACTACATCAGAGGAATGATACCAAAACTTTGCCTCTTTGCAGGTATCTGCTGAATGGCTTCCCACTTCATCCACAGGGGCTGGATAAGGACTCTCCCTCATCTTAGTTAGGATCTCAAAATTGCCACAAAGTCAGCTAAGGGAGCCCCTTTCTTTCAGGAAAATTCATAATCAGCATAATTATATGGAGACAATTCAACTTCCTCCACATTGTTAGAAAGTAAGGCACCTCCCGATACTTTTGCCTCATGATTCCTCAGGTCCTTTATGGCAAGGCATTGTTCAAACCATCCTGAAGAAAAAAGAACTGGCAGTTGAGAGGTACCTGCCATTTCCCCAAGTAGTATGGAGCTCCCAAAAGAATCTGAGGTTTTGAAGCACAGGTGAATCCATACAGGAAATGGAACAAGGAAAGACCTGAAAAAGTCAACCAGAACTACGCCTAAAAGAATTCCCCTTTACCAATTAAGTCTTTTTGATGGCCAGGGAAGTGGAAAATCTAGCCAAAATAATCAGAGGCCTGATGATGGAGTTAATTGGGTTAAAAATCTATTCCAACTGCCTGAGGGTGATACTGGAGGAAAAAAAAAAAACTCAGCAGATATGATGACAGTAGGCCAAATGTCAGATCCCCTTCATGGTGATGTGGGTTCCTTAAAAAAAGACAACACTGTAGTGATGTATACATGGTATGAAAACAATTAGCTATTTCAATTTAGTGTTGCCATTAAACTTGGCAACAAGAGAGAGAGTGGAGCAAGGGATCCCATAAGGGAAAAGGAGGTGTACTATGAGAGCTTTGATGGTGCCTATTGACTGATACAGCTATGCTGTATTCTGAATAAGGAGCAGTTGCAGTAACCTCTTGCCCTAAGATGGGAGGAGGGGACTAATATAATTAATTTGCCAGTCAGAAGTAGGTCTGGGTGATCATGTAATGCTGGTATTTCAAAAGTGATTATTCCAATTGATATATGGAGTGTAACTGGGCAGAAGTAACTGCCTCATCCTCACTGAGAAGGTTATGTTTCTACTGTAAGAAGGCATCATGACTTCCACGTCCAGATTGGTGACGGAATTCCCCTTTCCCAACCTCTGCTATTCTTATGAAGGAATCAATCTGGTTGGTCAGTTTATTGCAGGATCTATAATATTTCTGTTGGGTGCTGATATGCCTCACAAGCAACTGTACATGAAGTGAGACATCAGTGAAATTTTTCCATTGTCCCAACACCAAAGGGGAGAACCTTTGATTGTTTAGTCCTATATTATATAGGCTCCAAAGCACTTAGTTCGGCCCTTGTCCACGACCCAGGAATCTGTATACAGATCTTTCATCACTCAACTCATAATAGGCAATTCTAGGTGAAGGGGAGTAGTATGACCTAATGTCATCTGTTCAGTAGCAATTAGGGCCTACCTTGTATGTAACTGCTTTTTAAAAGTCATTTGTAAGTTAGCAATGCCTTCAGGAAACTTGCAGTTCCAGAAATCTAGTGGTTGTTTGATCTGCTACTTCTAAGTGTATGTGTTAAAGACTCCACTTACCCTGTATCTCTATGGATAGTGAATTAAAAAAAAAAAACATGGGGACATAAGGGCCCTGAGAAAAAGACTATTGTATGCTCCACTTTAGTCTTTCCAGGGCTATAACCTGTTTTGGGTCCTACTCAAAAGACAGTAGACTTTTGGGCACTTCAATAAATGGGGACCATGAGGATACCTAAGTAGGAACAATGAGTTCACTGGAACCTAAAGAGTCTAGTAAACTTTTGGGCTTGCTTTTTGGATTGTTGGGAAGCAAGTATCAATATATTATTCTAGATTATGCCAGAATCATTTGGATTATTCCCATTTATTCTTCCCTAAAATTTGTCTGAGCACACTAGACTTAGAGTTTTTCTTAGAATTTTCTTAGAGTTAATTTTCTACCCCTTATTCCTTATGTAGGACATCCTATCCAATGCCTATTGAATGAATGAAGACAGGCTTTTAGGCAACATAAACATGTTCAGATATACAAGAGTTATTATAAGGTTGATTTAAATTGGAGGGCCAAGTGAAGAATCATATTACCAACACGCAGAATATGTTCATCAGAAACGTTCTCAGAGAATGTTTAATAGAAATGAGCTAAGAATTAGAGTGGAATGATGTTTGGTGGAAAATAAGAGGGGTATTGACTCACAGATTGGGCAGAAGCCCAGAGTTGAAAGTGTGAAGACCAATGTGGTCTTTAGTATGCATTTAACAGAAAAATTAGTTTCTATATATCATTGACTTTGTCTTTTTCATTCTGAAATTATTACTTATTTTTTCTTTAGCTTTAATTCCAAACATTTGGGCTCCCATTTTTCTTTATTTCAAACTTTCCTTTGGAATTTATACCCAGAACCATACTCCACCCTACCAAAAATTATTTAAGAAAATAATTTTAAGAAAAAAATGACTTTAACATCTTTAACATCTCACTCTGTCTCTGTATCTGCACTTGAGGGCTTGAGATAAAGTTTCAAACATACTTTGTTCAGTTGTTTTTCAGTTGAGTCTGACTTCATGACCCCTTTTAGGGTTTTCTTGGCAAAGATACTGGGATAGTTTGCTCTTTCCTTCCCCAATCATTTTACAAATGAGGAAAGTGAAGCAAACAGGATTAAATGACTTGCCTAGGGTCACACAGCTATTAATTATCTAAGGCCATATTTGAACTCAGCAAGATTAGTCTTCTTGACTCCAGACTTCATCCTCTGCCCAATGTATCACACAGCCTCCCTAGAGTCAGGAAGGCTTGAGTTCAAATCTGGTATCAGACATATGCTTGCTATGTGACCCTGGGCAAGTTGCAACTTCTCTTTGCCTTAATCCACTGGAGAAGGAAATGTCAAACTGCTCCAGTACCTTTGCCAAGAAACCCCATGGATAGCATTGGCATGCTAGGGTCCCTGGGGTCATGAAGAGTTGGACAGAACTGAACAATAAATATCCTATTCAGCAGAATGATAGCAAAGAACACACCTATTGGTAGACACGAGTTCTATGGAGATTCTGTTTTGGAAGTTTTATTCAGGGAAGGGTGGTAGTAGAATTGGGAGAAAAGAGAATTAAAAATTGGGTTTCTCCAAGGATTTCTGTAACCCATTAGGGCAAGAATTAAATTTCTGAGAGGGAAACAAGCTCATTAGTGGAGTATATCTGCCCTTGGCATTTGCCCCTTCCTATATCTCTGTACAGATGGAAAGGCTTCACCTGGCTCTGTTGAGACCCGTGAAAGTGAGATAGCTAACCAGAGGACTACACAGGTTTAAAACAAACACTTGTTTGAGTGTCCTGAGTTTGTCTCAGATCACTCACTCCACCATCCTGATCTCCTGTTGGGGAGCTGATTGGATAAGTGGGGTGTATCTCAGAGAAGAAAAATTAGAGACTGCAAAAAGAGCTTCTCTCTTAATTTCTTGCCTGAGTTCTCATGTGAGGTTTCCAAATATTTGTAAAATATAGCTTAGCTCTCTAGAGAGATTTTTTTTTAATGTCTCCACACAAAATCGTGGATTCAAATAATAATATTTATCTAAACAGTGTTCTTGTGCCTATCTTGTTAAGTATGTCCCTTTCCTCCATTTGAGGAATGAGAAAGAAGGAGAGAGAAAGATTGTCCTGGTTGGGAAAATACTCTTAAAGATCTCTGTCTCCAACTGTGCTCTTTTGCGCTGTCTGTTATGGTCCATTAGATAAACATGGTGTGCCACAGTCAGGCAGTTGTTGATATATATGGCAACACTGATAACACACTCTAAGTTTAGAAGGAAGTTGGTGCGTCATTCCTTGGGGGCACATGTTTTGTGAAAGTGATTGTTTCTTTCCTCTCTAAAAAGTTAGTAACACCACTGAACCTAAGTCCTCTCTGAGTTTACAGGATTTCTTTTTGCTGCTTGTCTGGATCATTTCTGTTGTTCTTTTGGGGGTTCTAAATCCACATCCCTCTTTTGCATTACTCCCTGCGGCTAAGTGAGGAAAAATTCAAACCCAAACTTTTCCCAGCTTACCCTTAAGGGTGTAATTAGTATAATGAGGAGGAAGGAGGAGCCTCTTGTCTCTAGTAATAACTAGCATAGCTTGTCAGAGTTTTCAAGTGTAACCTGAAAGTGTATATGTTTCTTTATTTTTTCAACCTTCAAACCCACAACTTTTCTTCTTTACAGGAGAGATTTGAGCATATTTTAATCAAATCAAGGAAATTGCACAGAGAAGGGCATAATATAGCCTGCCACTGTGGGGCACTGCCTGTGAGGGTCTAGCTGAATTTTGAATATCTGAATGATGGGGTTTCTAGCACTTCTCTTGGAAGATGATTCCATCTTCTAATAGTTCTCATTGTGAGGGAGTTTTTCCTGATAGGCTTAAGGTTCCTCTCCTCAATTGATCCCATTAAGCCTAATTATTCCCACCCCCTCCAAACCCCCAAGCTAAGCAATCCCTCTTTCCACATCTTGTTTTCAGTGCTCTAGCAGTTGTAGGCAGTTATCATGTCCTCAGTTGTTACCCAGCCAGAATATATTTAGCTCCTTTAACCTTTCCTTATAAACTGCTCTTTCAGTTTCCCTAATTAATATGTGGATGGATTGGGAATGATGTGTACCTCTGGTCTTAAATAAATCTTCCACAGAGAGTTTATGGAAAGGCAAGGATAAGAACTACACCGCATTAAGAGGTGTGGAAGGGTTGTGATCCTAACTGTGGTTCAAATGCTCACAAGAATCTATTGAAATGGCAAAATAAATATGTCTGTGACATATAGACAAATATGTCTAATGTGACTTTTAATTTCTCACAGAGAGCTGGCATTAGACCCAGGAAGATCTGCATTCAACTATCTCCACCGACAATTATTACTTGTGTGATTTTAAGCAAGTCACTTAATAATAATAATAATAATAATAATAATAATAATAATAATAATAGTATTTACCTCATAGGGTTGTTGTGAAGGACACATGAGACAATATATGCAAAGAGTTTTGTAAACTATAAAGTACTATTATTATTATTCATTACTATTTACCCCTATTTCTTTGTCTGAATTTGGTTTCTAAAGTATAAACCTAGGGGCAGCTAGGTGGCACAGTCGATAGAGCACCGGCCCTGGAGTCAGGAGGACCTGAGTTCAAATCCAGTCTCAGACCAGACACTTGACACTTACTAACTGTGTGACCCTGGGCAAGTCACTTAACTCCAATTGCCTCACCCCCCCCAAAAAAAATAAATTATAAACCTGACAACATTTTTATTTACATTTCTGGGGAAAAAAAGAATTTGAAGGTATTTAAAAACGTCCCTCTTTTTAGATGTCTTTGTACAAAAACTGGTTTACCACTGACAAGATATATTATAGAAGAAATTATTTTTTAGGTATAGATTAGGTGGAATTATTGTTGTTTTTCAGTTGTTTTGGTCCTGTCTGATTCTTTGTGATCCCATTTGGGGTTTTCTTAGCAAAGATACTGGGATAGTTTGCTATTTCCTTTTCCAGATCACTTCGTAGATGAGGAAACCAAGGCAAACCAGGTAATTAACTTGCCCAGGGTCATACAGCTTATAAGTGTTGGAGTCATAGTTGAACTTAGGTCTTCCTGACTCCAGGCCCAGTGCTCTATCTACTGAGCACCTAGTACTGACACACTAAAATGCAGAATCTCAAAACTCCCACAATTTAGGTGTATATGAAAGACTCAAAGCATAATTCAATTCAATTCAATACAATTCAATAAGCATTAAGCACCTACTTAATAGGGATGTCAGGGCTCTAGAGATACAAAGACAACAATGAAACAATCCCTACCTTCAAGAAACATATGGTCTTGGTGTCTGCTAACCTGAATCATAGGGTATTATTATTTACTTTTTTTCTGATAGTCTTCCTTTAAGATCAAAGGACAGCACTACTTGTGTTCCATTTCCTTTAGGAAAAAGAGCCCTTGGCTATTTGTCCATTCACTGATTGGTGAGTTGAATCAATATAGCCAAATGGAAGCTTGAGCAGCAGCTAGGCAGGGGGGGTTCTCTCAGACTCTTTGAGAGATGTTTGTTTCCATAATTATGGGCACTACTGAGCCAAAGTAGCTGCAAGAGAAAATAATGGCTCTAGCTATGACTGCATTGGAGGTTATATGGTTTCACTGGTTAGGGGGTACCTGTTCATTGAAAAATAAAGATTTTGATTCCCAATTCTAGAAAAATATGCAAAATACCTTTAGATGGTTATATATGTATATACACACATATACATATATAATACATGTATACATATATATACATACACGCATATAAACACATACACATACACACACACACACATATATACATATATACACATACATACACACACACATATATATACATATATACACATACATACATACACACACACACACACAAACCTTCCAATTAAACAGGAAATTTAGCAATAAAATTAAAATATTCTTTGATGATTTCCTTCTAACTGCTCAGAGTAGTATCTTCCTTTTCTCCCCTTGCATTTCCCTGACCCAGTCTCTCTTTTCCTCCTGTCCTATTTTTCCTAAGTAACATGATTTGAGAGAAGTCATTCTTATTTTACCTCTCTCATCAATTTGTTCCCCTCTCCTTTCTTATCCTCTGTGTTTCTTTGTCCTTCCTTGATTAGATATATTTGTGACTTAGACCCATTACTACTACCATTCAATTGTGCAGTTTGCTACAGATGTGATACCTCTTTCTGAGGTCATAGCTTCAATAGAGAGTCTAAGAAGCAAGAGGGGGCTCTGAGGGAGAGTTTTCTTTCCATATCCAGGACTGTGAATTAGGACGGAAAGTGAATCTGGGCTAACTAAGCAGTGTTTTCTGATAGAGGTGATTTATTAATAAATTGTTTTGAAATTTGTATTTGTTAATGTTTATTTTGTTGTTGTTGAATTGTTTTCATCTCGTCTGACATGACCTCATTCGGGATTTTCTTGACAAAGATACTGGAGTGGTTTGTCATTTTCTTCTCCAACTCATTTTACAGATGAGGAAACTGAGGCAAACAGGGTTAAGTGACTAGTCCAGAGTCACTTAGCTAGTAAGTTTCTAAGGCTGGATTTGAACTAGAGAAAATGAGTCTTCTCTGACTTCAGTGCTAGAACTCTATCCATTGAGCTGTCCCAATGCTTATTTAGCTAAAACATAAATCCATGTCCTTTAAAAAAAAACTCATCATAATAAAGTGCTTATAAAATTTAACTCAGTGGACTTAAAGGCGTTTGAGTTGGTATTTTTCTTTTTAAAATATATTTCAAAGATTAAGGCTAAAACCAATTTACAGAATTCTCTAATGAGATTTGTTTAGAAACAGAAATAAAATGAGATTTTTTTCCCTTCTGAGAATTTAAGAAGCACTGTGATTTAGTGAAAAGAGCAGGGGTCTGGGAGACTGGCTACATTCCAATCCTGGCTCTTCTGCTAAGTAGATGTGTGACTGAGAAAGTTAGTTAACCTTTCTGGGCCTCACTTTGTTCATGTGTTAAATGAAAGATTTGGCCTGGATGATTTCTAGTTTTAGATATAGATGACTTCTTTCTATAGATATATGTATGTATATGTGGTAATGTGTGTATAATCTCTCTTAAACGTTTCATAGAATATCTATAGAATGTGTGTTAGACATTCTATAGCTAATGTAAAAAAAGAAGTTTTATTGACATATTGTGTTTTTATATGACCAATATTTATACATTACTCCCACTAAGTAAGAGGTCTCTATAACAAAGTAAAATAATAAAGTAAAACTAATACTACAGTGACCTCATTTGAAAGTGCTTGTAAAATTTCCCATGTGTAGCACCCCCACATCCGTATTAAAAAATAAAAGAAATCATTTTTGCCTTTCATCTCCACCCCACTAAATAAGAAGAAAAGGGGGGAAATAATTTTTGTAATAAGTATGCATAGTCAAGCAAAATAAATTTTCTCAATGTCTATATCCAAAAAATTTTATATCTCATTCCATACTCTAAATTTATTACCTATCTATAGTACAATGCATGTTTTACCATTGATCCTCTGGAATCGGGAATGGCCACTGTATTAATTAGAGTACTTCCAACTTTCAAAGTTTGATTTTACAGTGTTGTTCTTGCATAAATTGTCCTCTGGTTTCTGTTGATTTTATTCTTCATTAGCTTATAAAAGTCTTTAAAATTGTCATTTTAATAATGTTGATATTATACTATAAATTTTTCTTCTACTCACTTTACTTTGCCTCAGTTCATAAAAGTCTTTTCATATTTCTTTGAAATCATGTATTTCCTCATTTCTTATAGTACCATGGTACTATATCATATTCTTATGCCACAATTTATTCAACTATTCCTTAATTATTAGACATTCTCTTAGTTTCCAGTGTTTTTTCCACCACAAAAGCAACCATAATAAATATTTTTGTATATTTTGCATATTTAGTTATTTGAGCATTTTTATGCCAATGCAACACTTGGCCTTCTGTCTGTTTTCCTTCACTTTTAATACACAATGGAACCTATCTTCTTTAATATTTGTACTTGTCTCTGTTATTCCCTGTGCTCCTTGTCTCACCATTAACCAAATTATTTACATATATTATCCATCTTTCCATTTTTTTGGGGGTCATAGGTAATTTTGATTTGTCTAAGACCATGGTATTCCATGATCATTGTGTTATATTATCATCTAGCATAATTGCTTCTCACTTTAGGAAGTAGCTCATGATCTTTATCTGCATGCGTATATATACACATATGTGTAAATATACATGTGCACACACAGGTGTGCATATACACATGCATATACACTCACAAGTATGTAGTATAGTGTATGTATGTACCCATATGATGTTTAGATATTATATTGATGTAAACATACACACATACTGATGGACTAAGTCATTACTTGTTGGGGGTGCCCATCCAAATTTATGTTATAATCTGGGTAATATTAATTCTTATCCATTTGATTTTCTAAATGTAGATGCTCAGGCCTATCTCTTTGCTTAACTATTGAGAGATCTCATTCAGAAGACTCTCTAGTGTTCTGGAGTTTTATAGAATCATTAACAAGTCACCCACAAAAGGCTCATCATGATAGTCAATCAATCACTAAAAAATTTCTTAAGCATTTACTATGTGCCAGTCACTATGCTTATTGCAGGAAATACAAAAAGAGTTTAAAAATTCTTGCCCTTAAGGAGCTCATGGTCTAATGGGGCAGACAACAAGCAAGGAAATATATAAAAAGTAAGCTATATGCAGGATAAATAGAAAAAAATAAAAGGGGAAACACTAGAACTAAGAGGGGTCAGGAAGGGCTTGCTATAGAAGATGAGATTTTAGTGGGACTTAAAGGAAGCCAGTAGGCACAGATGAGGAGGGGGAGCATTCCAGGTCTAGGGGACAGTCAGAGAAAATGCCTGGAACTTCAAAGATTATTTCATTTATAGAAAAGCAAGGATGCCAGTATCAATGGATTAAAGAGTGTATGGTATGGAGTAAGGTGTAAGAAGACTTGAAAAATAGATGGGGGTTAGGTTATGAAAGGGTTTGAATGACAAATAGCGGATTTGGTGTTTGAGCTTAGAGACAATAGGAAGCAACTGGAATTTATTGAGTAGGGGATTGACATGGTTGGATCGATACTTTAGGAAAAATCATTTATGCTTATATAAAAATCTCTCTTTTCTTTTGTCTCTCCATGAAAATGAGACACTTTTAGTAATCATGAATTTTATGACTCTTTTATGTCTCTTTCCCTGTTGATACTCAAATGCTTGATGGACAAGATTGCCTCTGTATTGGATTGCACCATCTTATATGTATGCTCTTAAAAGACAAGGGACACACTTTGATGCAATAATCATCAGTCAATAAATTAACATGTATTTCTTATAGCTTTTAAAAATGTCAGGCACTGTGTGAAATATTGAAGATTACAAAGATAAAACTAAATAGCCTTGCCCTCAAAGAGCTTACATCCTAATGGAAAGACAATATCAATGTATAAAATTGTATCCTCTTTAGACACATAGACATGCTATTAATGTGTATCCTCCCTCTATGCCCCCCACTTCAACTCTAATTCTGGGAACTTTAATCAAACCAATACTACCACACTGCATATCAACACTTAAATTAATTCATAGATAGCTTATGTTTTGCATCTTCAGCCCCATTTTCTACCACTCTGCTGTTAAAATTATGGATGTAGAAGGGAGATGAACACAACCAATGGCAACATTATATTTCATAACCTCAAAATTCATTAATTTTTTCCAACCACTGGTGATGAGTCTATATCGACTTTAATTAAGCTAATGCTTAGACTGTATCATTGTGTTCTTATACTACACAGGAATAGTCTTAACATAGCTTATCTCCTGCTACGATGAAGTATCACAGTATGACAGTTGTAGCACAAGTGGCATTAATCTCACAGTTTTTTCCTAGATCTATTCAACTCTGAAGACATGATGAAGATATTTTAGACCTTCTAAAAGTATGTATCTCAGTAGTTATGATTATTATAAAATAATAAATTTATGTCTACATATATTGCTGGGTCAATTGCAATGGTCATCAACTCAATTGTGTGTTTCTTTTTTTAAAATTTTTATGGTAATTTTTATTTATTTTTTTGTTTTCAACATTTACTTCCACAAGATTTTGAGTTCCAAATTTTCACCCCGTCTCACCCCTCCCCCACCCCAAGATGGCATGCATTCTGAATACCCCTTCCCCTAGTCTGCCTTCCCTTTTATCTCTCCCCCCCTTCTCTTATCCCCTTCCCCTTCAAATTTCCTGTAGGGCAGGATGGATATCTGTACCCCTTTTCCTGTATTTCTTATTTCCCAGTTGCATGTGAAAACATTTTTTAAACATGTGTTTTTAAAACTGTGGGTTCCAAATTTTCTCCCTTCCTCCCTCCCCACCGACTCTCATAGATAAGGCAAGCAACTAAATATAAGTTATATATATGCAGTTATGCAAAACACTTCCATAGTAGACATACTGTGAAAAACTAATTCTATTTCCCTTCATCCTATCCCACCCATCCATTTATTCTATTCTTTCTTTTGACCCTGTCCCTCCTCAGAAGTACTTGCTTTTGATTACCCCCTTTCCCAATCTGCCCTCCTCTCTATCATCCCCCTACTCTCTTGTCCCCTTCCCCCCCTTATTTTCCTGTAGGGTAAGACAGATTTCCATACCCAACTGAGTGTGTATGTTATTCCCCCCTTAAGTCAAATCCTATGAGAATAAGATTCACTCATTCCCTGTCACCTTTCCCCATTTCCCCTCCACTGTAAGAGTTTTTTCTTTTCTGTTTTTTTGTGAGATAATTTACCCCATTCTACCTCTCCCTTTCTCCTTCTAGTATAATCCTTTCTTACCCCTTAATTTTATTCTCCAGATATGACCCCTTCATCTTCAACTCACCCTGTGCCTCTATCTATCTATCTATCTATCTATCTATCTATCTATCTATCTATCT